>NC_092498.1:172087204-172396522 GCF_047511675.1 Marmota flaviventris
TTGAAGGGCATCTAGGTTGGTTCCACAGTCTAGCTTGTGAATTGTGCCACTATGATCATTGATGTGGCAGTATCCCTATAGTACGCTCTTTTAAGATCCTCAGGGAATAGTCCGAGGAGGGCGATAGCTGGGTCAAATGGTGGATCCATTCCCAGCTTTCCCAGGTATCTCCATACTGCTTTCCAAATTGGCCTTACCAATTTGCTGTCCCACCAGAAGTGTACAAGTGTACCCTTTTCCCCACATCCTCGCCAACACTTATTGTTGTTTGACTTCATAATGGCTGCCAATCTTACTGGAGTGAGATGGTATCTTAGGGTGGTTTTGATTTGCATTTCTCTGACTGCTAGAGATGGTGAGCATTTTTTCCATGTACTTGTTGATTGATTGTATGTCCTCCTCTGAGAAGTGTCTGTTCAGGTCTTTGGCCCATTTGTTGATTGGGTTATTTGTTTTCTTATTGTTTAATTTTTTGAGTTCTTTGTATACTCTGGATATTAGGGCTCTTTCTGAAGTGTGAGGAGTAAAAAATTGTTCCCAGGATGTAGGCTCCCTATTTACCTCTCTTATTGTTTCTCTTGCTGAGAAAAAACTTTTTAGTTTGAGTAAGTCCCATTTGTTGATTCTTGTTTTTAACTCTTGTGCTATGGGTGTCCTATTAAGGAATTTGGAGCCCAACCACACAATATGTAGATTGGAGCCAACTTTTTCTTCTATCAGATGCAGAGTCTCTGATTTGATATGAAGCTCCTTGATCCATTTTGAGTTAATTTTTGTGCATGGCGAGAGAAAGGGATTCAGTTTCATTTTGTTGCATATGGATTTCCAGTTTTCCCAGCACCATTTGTTGAAGATGCTATCCTTCCTCCATTGCATGCTTTTAGACCCTTTGTCAAATATAAGATAGTTGTAACTTTGTGGATTGGTCTCTGTGTCCTCTATTCTGTATCACTGGTCCACCCGCCTGTTTTGGTACCAGTACCATGCTGTTTTTGTCACTATTGCTCTGTAGTATAGTTTGAAGTCTGGTATAGCTATACCGCCTGATTCACTCTTACTGCTTAGAATTGCTTTTGCTATTCTGGGTCTTTTATTTTTCCATATGAATTTCATGATTGCTTTATCTGTTTCTACAAGAAATGCCGTTGGGATTTTGATTGGCATTGCATTAAACCTATAGAGAACTTTGGTAATATCGCCATTTTGATGATGTTAGTTCTGCCTATCCATGAACAGGGTATATTTTTCTATCTTCTAAGATCTTCTTCTATTTCTCTCTTTAGGGTTCTGTAGTTTTCATTGTATAAATCTTTCACCTCTTTTGTTAGGTTGATTCCCAAGTATTTTTTTTTTTTGAGGATATTGTGAATGGGGTGGTTGTCCTCATTTCCATTTCAGAAGATTTGTCACTGATATACAGGAATGCCTTTGATTTATGTGTGCTGATTTTATTGCTGAATTCATTTATTAGCTCTAGTAGTTTCTTTGTAGACCCTTTGGGTCTGCTAAGTATAGAATCATGTCATCTGCAAATAGTGATAATTTAAGTTCTTCTTTTCCTATTTTTATGCCTTTAATTTCTTTCGTCTAATTGGTCTGGCCAGTGCTTCGAGAACTATGTTGAACAGAAGTGGTGAGAGAGGGCATCCCTGTCTTGTTCCAGATTTTAGAGGGAATGCCTTCAATTTTTCTCCATTCAGAATGATGCTAGCCTGAGGCTTAGCATAGATAGCTTTTACAATATTGAGGTATGTTCCTGTTATCCCTAGTTTTTCTAGTGTTTTGAACTTAAAGGGATGATGTACTTTGTTGAATGCTTTTTCTACATCTATCGAGATAATCATATGGTTCTTATCTTTAAGTCTATTTATGTGGTGAACAACATTTATTGATTTCCGTATATTGAACCAGCCTTGCATCCCAGGGATGAATCCTACTTGATCATGATGCATGATCTTTTTGATATGTTTCTGTATCTGATTTGCCAGAATTTTTTTGAGGATTTTTGCATCTATGTTCATTAGAAATATTGGTCTGTAGTTTTCTTTCTTTGAAGTGTCTTTGTCTGGTTTAGGAATCAGGGTGATTTTGGCCTCGTAGAATGAATTTGGAAGTTCTCCCTCTTTTTCTATTTCTTGAAATACCTTGAAAAGTATTAGTATTAGTTCTTCTTTAAAGGTTTTGTAAAACTCTGCTGTATACCCATACGGTCCTGGGCTTTTCTTCGTTGGTAGTCTTTTGATGGCTTCTTCTATTTCCTCAATTTATATTGGTCTGTTTAGGTTGTGTATATCCTCCTGACTCAATCTGGGTAGATCATATGACTTAAGAAACTTATCGATGCCTTCACTATCTTCTATTTTATTGGAGTATAAGGATTCAAAATAATTTCAAATTATCTTCTGTATTTCTGTAGTGTCTGTTGTGATATTGCCTTTTTCATCCCATATGTTAGTAATTTGAGTTCTCTCTTCTTCTCTTCGTTAGCATGGCTAAGGGTCTGTCAATCTTATTTATTTTATCAAAGAACCAACTTTTAGTTTTGTCAATTTTTTCAATTGTTTCTTTTGTTTCAATTTCATTGATTTCAGCTCTGATTTTAATTATTTCTTGCCTTCTACTACTTTTGCTGATGTTTTTCTCTTCTTTTTCTAGGGTTTTGTGATGAAGTGTGAGATCATTTATTTGTTGGTTGTTTCTTTTTTTAAGGAATTAACTCAAAGCAATAAATTTTCCTCTTAGAACAGCTTTCATTGTGTCCCATAGATTCTTATATGTTGTATCTGTGTTTTCATTTATCTCTAAGAATTTCTTTATTTCCTCCTTGATGTTCTGTAACCCACTGATCATTCAGTAACATATTGTTCATTCTCCAAGTGATGTAGGATTTTTCCTTCCTTCTTTTATCATTGATTTTCAGTTTCATTCCATTATGATCAGATAAGATACATGGTATTATCTCTACTCCTTTATAATTTCTAATAGTTGCCCTGAGACATAATATATGGTCTATTTTTGAGAAGGATCCATGTGCTGCTGAGAAAAAAAGTGTAACTGCTTGATGTTGGGTGGTATATTCTATATATGTCAAGTCTAGGTTATTAATCATATTATTGAGTTCCATAGTTTCTTTATTTAACTTTTGTTTGGAAGATCTGTCCAGTGGTGAGAGAGGTGTGTTGAAGTCTCCCATAATTATTGTATTGTGGTCTATTTGACTCTTGAACTTGAGAAGAGTTTGTTTGATGAACACAGCTGCACCATTGTTTGGGGCATATATATTTATGATTGTTATGTCTTGTTGGTGTATGGTTCCCTTGGGCAGTATGTAGTGTCCTTCTTTATCCCTTTTGATTAACTTTGGCTTGAAGTTTATTTTATTTGATATGAGTATGGACACTCCTGCGTGTTTCCAAGGTCCATATGAGTGATATGATTTTTCCCAATCTTTCACCTTCAGTCTATGTATGTCTTTTCCTATCAAATGCATCTCCTGTAGGCAGCATATTGTTGGATCTTTTTTTTTTTTTTTTTTTGATCCATTCTACTAGCCTGTGTCTCTTGATTGGTGAGTTTAAGACATTAACATTTAGGGTTACTATTGAGATATGGTTTGTACTCCCAGCCATATTTGTTTACTTATATTACTTAACATGATTTGTTTTCCTCTTTGATTATTTTTTGCCTTTACTGTACTACCTCTCACTGTTGGTTTTCATTGTTATTTTTCATTTCCTCTTCCTGTAATGTTTTGCCAGGATGTTTTGAAGAGCTGGTTTTCTAGCTGCAAATTCTTTTAACTTTTGTTTATTGTGGAAGGTTTTAATTTCATCTTCCATCCTGAAGCTTAATTTAGCTGGATACACGATTCTTGGTTGGAACCCATTTTCTTTCAGTGTTTGAAATATGTTGTTCCAGGATCTTCTAGCTTTCAGAGTCCGTGTTGAAAGATCAGCTGTTATCCTGATTGGTTTACCCCTAAATGTAATCTGCTTCCTTTCTCTTGTAGCTTTTAAAATTCTCTCCTTATTCTGTAAGTTGGACATCTTCATTATAATGTGTCTTGTTGTGGATCTCATGATTTTGCACATTCGGCATCCTGTAGGCTTCTAGGATTTGGAATTCTGTTTTATTCTTCAAGTCTGGGAAGTTTTCTCGTATTATTTCATTGAACAGATTGTTCATTCCTTTGGTTTGGACCTCTATACCTTCCTATATCCCAATTACTCTTAAGTTTGGTCTCTTTATGTTATCCCATATTTCTTGGATGTTCTGCTCATGGTTTCTTAACAGTCTCGCTGAGCTGTCTATGTTCTTTTCAAGTTGAAATACTTTGTCTTCATTGTCTGATGTTCTATCACTAAGTGTTCTACTCTGCTGGTAGTACTCTCATTTGAGTTTTTAATTTGGTTTATTGCTTTCTGCATTTCTAGGATTTCTGTTTGTTTGTTTTTTATAACCTCTATCTCCCTGTATAGTTGATCTTTTGCTTCTTGGATTTGTTTATGTAATTCATTGTCAAAGTGATCTTTCATTGTCTGATTTTGCCTTCTAATGTCTTCCTTGAGACTCCAGATCATCTGAAGCATGTATATCCTGAATTCCTTATCTGACATTCCATCTGCTGCAGATATTACCTCTTCTAAAGTTGAGTTGACCTGCATTGCTTGTGGTCCTTTCTTTCCTTGTCTTTTCATACTGCTCACGTTTCTTTGTGCTTTGTGAAACTGTTGTGTTATTGATTTTCCCCCTATATATTTATGTTGCTCTTGTATAGTTGCAAAGTCTCCCTTTTGTGGAGAAAGACAATGTTAACAGTTCCCAATATCAATAATACATCATCTAAGCACATGTTTTCCTTATTACTACATTTATAGCTAGACTTTATGTCTACATATGTTGGTTTCAATTATCATTTACAAATATAGTCATTAGTTTAATGAAAGGCATACCGTTTCTGGTAGCTTGAAGAAAACTGAATTTCAGGTATAGGATGTTATGTTTAGGGGGAAAGGAGTGAGGGTATGGGGTTAATCTAACTTAGTAACTTTGGAAAGCTCTATCCAATAGATGGGTAATTTATGGAAGAATGTATAGATTCAAATTCCTATCTGTATTTATAAGATTACCCTACTTATAAGTAGTAAAATTTAGAGGGTTGCAAGTGGGATAGAGGGAGTAAGGAGGAAAAAATAACAAGGAAAGAAAGAGAAAAGAGGGTGGGAAAAAGAAAATAAGAGAAAAAAGAAATAAAAGGGGGGAGGGAGGTGGGGCATATGCAATTCCTCTATATTATATTATTCTGGTGATTCAGTTGTTAAAGACCTTTTTCATGTACAATTCTTGGTTTCACATATGTTGAGGTTGGGAGGACCAGAGGGGGAAGGGTAGAGGAGACTGGATGAATGGATGAAAAGAGAGAGAGAAGAGAAAAAAAGAAAGAACAAAAAATGTCTCTCAGAACTCTGTTTTCATTTCTTCCAGTTTGTGGCGTTGTCTATTACTAGCTTGAGTCTCTGGATTCAGGGTGATGATGGTAGTCAGTGTGAGAGGACTTGAGCTTCCACCTGTGGCCTCTCTACTCTTATTCTCTGAGATGTAAACCAGGTGCCTGATCCGCTGCAGAACCGAGCTGGTAGCCATGCCCACCAGTTGGTGGGTTTTAAGGGTTGGTGGGATTTTCCAAGATGAGTTCCATCAGTTTTTCTCCTAAGGTGTTTGATGAGCTGGGGGGTGTTGGGGAGACCTTATGTTTGTCCAGAGCGTGGTCAGGTGACCGCACGGGCAGGCGGCTGTGCCCCTCCTCCAGTTGGGGTGGTCTGCCTACCGCTCAGGTGGGCCACTGGGCCCCTTCTCTGGGTCTCATGGTCTGCCTACCGCGCAGGCGGGCAGCTGTGCCCCCTCTCCAGCCCGTGTGGTCTCGTTTGTATTCTTAATAGCTCCCATTCTGACTGAAGTAAGATGAAATCTTAGAGTACCACCTTGAACACAACCAATCTCATCTGTTATATCTTTTCTAAGTACCATTTTTTTTTTAAAGTGGAGTAAGTTCTTCCTGCATTCTTTTCACCAAATAACATACAATAAACAGATGACCTTGTCACTCCAAATGGTGATTTGTAATGGCATAACAGCAATATCAAAAATTATGCAACCTTTTACTTTTGTTATGCCCACTATGTGGCAGACCTTTAGTCTGCTTTATCGGAAGCCACATACAGTATATCTTGAAACCACTGGCCCTGACATTTTGTATGATCACATTTGTGTGAAACATCCAGAATAGACTACTCCATACAGACAGAAAGTAGATTAGTGTTTGTTAGGGGCTTTGAAGCTAGGAGAATGGGAGTGACATAATAGGTACAGGCTCTCTTTTTGGGGGAGAAGAAAATGGTCTGGAACTAGATGGTAATGATGATAGTTGCATGATCTTTGAATATACAAAAGAAATTGCATTGTACATTCTTAAAAGGGAAATTTTTGGTATGTAAATTATATCTACTTAAAGAAAAGATTTAAAAAAAAATAAACATACAGCCCTCAATGTGGTCTGTCTGAGCTCAAATGTATATATTCTATATGTGGGAATATGTGAGTATATAAATACAAACACATACATGTACCTTAAAGTTGACTTTGAACACTGAAGCATGTTGAATTTTTATTTAAGTGTAACTGACACACCTATACATAAGTTTGATGACTTTTCACAATCCGAACCCTTCTGTCCATGTAACAAAGCACATCAGCACCTACCTCACACATCCTTCAGGTGCTTTTGCCTCAAAGGTAACCAACCCTAACATCTAACACCACTGAGAAATTCTGATGTTTCTCATACCTAATATACATGGTAGTCTTGTGTGTGTAGCTTCTGTCCCTGAAAAATAGACACCATCTAGTTTGACAGATGCTCTTGTTGGCTTAAGGAAGCTTAGAATAAGTCTTCTTGAGCACTTGTCTGTGCTAAGTGTTTAACTCATTTAATTCCCCAAACAAGCTTATCAGTAAGGTATTATTATTATTACCATACTAAAAAGCTCAGAACATTGTTGTGTCAAAAAGACTAGACTATAACCCCCTATTTATTCAATTAAATATTAATTTGGTGTTGCTGTGAAAGGATTCTAGGGATGTAATTCAAGTCTCTATCAGTTGATTTTAAATTAGGAGATTATCCTGGGTGGACCTGATTTAATCATTTGAAAAGCCTTAAAAGCAGGGCTGAGAAGTCTAAGAAAGTAAGAAAAAAGGAGGCAGAGAGAGAGGTGACTTATTTGGAGCATGTAAAATGAGGAATTATGATACCTTAACTTGTACATGCTAATAATGAATGGTAACCAATTCAAAGGCAAGTGTCATTCATTCTTCAATAGGAAGTAATGGTGAAAATGGAAGCATTATGGTTCTTTTCAAAAAGCCAGCTCTGATGTCAAGTATTTTTCCATACTGTTCTTATAGAAAACTCTCACTTTTCAAGTCCTGAATCAGATTTCAGGTTCAGAAAAATAAGGTCACTGAGTTCATGGTAGGATGATAGAGGTGTTTTGGACAATAAGACTTCAGACTTATCTTTCAGAGAAATCTCAGTGAAAGACTTCTCAGGTGGGTCTAAATAGGTGTCAGATAAATCTATGTGTATTTTAAGAACAATATTTATTCTATTTCCATAATCCTCTTACCATGCATCACTGAACCAAATATTGAAGGTAAGTCTCAATAAATAGGGATACATATTATCAACTCTCTTACCTTGTTCAATGCTAATTCAAGGACCATTTTTCATTTTCAAATGTGTAATTAAGGCCAAAATGGAATGCTTAAGTTTTCATTTCAAACCTTTTCCTCTTCAAGTCTTCTCCATCTCAATTATTAATCTCCCACACATTGACTGAGTTTCTTAGGCCAAAATCTTAGTCATGATTATCAAATTGATTCTGCCTCCAGGCATATCCCAAAGCTGGACCCTTCTATCTCCATCACAAACACCCTTCCTGAAGGTGTCAAGCTGATGCCAAACCCACCACCCAGACCCAGCAGACAGCTGCCACGCCTTCTCTCTCTACAAGCCATGCTATGTGCAAAAGTGTTCTTTTCAAAACTGTAAATTAGATAATAGCACTCCCCTGCTTAAAATTCCATGAGAATGTTATCAAGAAAAACCTTAAGTAAAACACGCTCTTAATTGATTTCAAAATACATAATTTTGGAGATGGCACAGCTGGGGAATCCATCAGTAGTCTTCTACTAGCTTTGCTGTAGATCACACCTCAGATCTGTGGGTTATATTGTCTGGGTTACTTTTTAGGGACCTGAAGGCCACTTTTGCTGAAAACAATGACTCTTTGGTTGGGCCTACAGATATCTGATGGGCAGCTAGAATGATGAAGGCTTGGCATCTCTGCCTTCTTACTGATTTTTTCTCCTTTGTTGCCTCAACCTTTGGGCCAGATTCTACTTAGCAATGCAAGGAAATATGTTAGTCATTAGAGAAAAGTTGTCCAAAACGGTATCCTGTATCGTAAGGTTAACTTGACTTAGACTTGGTTAGTCTCCCTCTCCCCCCATCCCTCTTAAAGACTAAAAGACACCCCCTTAGCCACTGTGACTGGAAATACTAGATCATGAAAGGAAAGTAGTGGCATCTGAGTTCCTGGAAGCTCTCCACCCATTCCCAGAAAGGACAGGGATATCCCTCCCCTTAATTGGCCCATCCCTCTCCCTCTTTATTCCTCTTACATCTGTAGCCCTCTAACCCCCTGGAGTTGAGAAGCTGATTGGTGAGCAAAACTCCCTCTTCTCTATTCTTTGGCCACTGAATAAAAATTCCTTTCTCCCCAGCACTCATGTCTAGGACATGGGTTTTTCTGTGAGATGAGCCTCTGAACTTGATATTTGATGAAACTAAAGAAATACCACAGAGTTTTAGGTGTGACAGAGGTACTGAAGACTTTCAAAGATATATCATGAAATATTTACAAATAAAAGTACTTTATCTGCTTCAAATAATGTAGTGTGCTTACTTAATTTTCTTTATAACCTATCAGATTTTGAAATAATCTTATTTCTTGAATAAGTCCTTGAAAAAATAAGTCATTTATTGTCATCTCTACGCTAAAATACATACATGCTCTGACATATCTGGGACCTTATCTATCTAGTTTGCTTGCATGCTTCCTGTGCCTAGCATAAAAGTAGGACTCCAAAGACAAAATATGAATAAATTTTCAATTATTCCTTGTGATTAAGGTCACACACATAGTACATGACTATCAAAAAAGTCTTAGAAAGTTAAATTATTCTTACATGTACATGCTTATATAGACAATGCCTATGTACTTACTTTTGAGAATAAATAAATATATATATATATATATATATATATATATATATATATATATATACTGAATAAGTCCTCACACATATTAACAGTTAATGACTACTTAATACCTGTGGATTTCTTTTTAATAACATATACGCTATCAAATACTTGTGTACACAAATATACAGTCATTATTCTGATATAGATACATGATATCACTACTGATTCATGTGGAAAGAATCCAGTAGTTTGTGATTGCAACATCTACAGCAAGAGATTTTGCTACAAATATTGTTGCCAGACCTCAGACTTTAAAATTCATATCTGAGAATCTTAGCTGGTATAAACCATGTCGGCATAATAAGCAAGTTTTGATTTCCTTTCAGATGTCCCCGGCTGCTATAACAATTGATTCTTAAGAGTTTACCTGTTGACCTATAAGGCTGCAAAGAAGAGATAGCTCTTCTTAATCTCAAAGATCCAAGCTGAGCTTACATATCCCGGCCATTGTGTGGATGTCACCTTCAAAGCTCGCTTCATTATGTGTCTTTGGAGAAACACAAATGCGTAAGTAACAGGACACTGACTGATATGGTTTCGCTCTTTAAAATGCTATTTTAATAATGATGGTTATCTATTAGAGGATAACTGCACCCAGTTATCATGAATGTAATAAAGCACATTTTAATTTTAATATTCACGCCTTTCTAAGCGTAAATTTTTTTCCCCTGGGGCTATGTTGGTACCCAACAGCATCAGGAATAGTGCAGAACAAGGCATATCTTCTTAGGGATAGACTGGGAAGGAATTGAAGGACAATTCTACAACATACCCAAACTCACTCAAACTGCCTGTGCAGTCATTTGGTTATCTAATTGGTAACTCCTAGTGAGCCAGAAACATCAACAAAAGGAAGATACAGCGTCTTTAGCCCATCTGTTTCCCCGAAACCAGATTAACCTAGACACTAATGATTAATAAGCTTCCAAAGACTTGACCCTTCTTTTTCTGACAAAACAATGAAAACGTAGCTCACACCTATAGACAACTGTCAACTACCTTCCTTGTCAAGGAGTTCTAAAATTTGCAAATATACATACTGTTTAGTATGGTTTTCCATCTGAGAAACTCTAGACTAGAATACTGCATAAAGACTCATACTTAACCTCTGAGTTAATATACACAGCAACACATCTGACAGTCTACAATCAAGTGACTTTTAAATGGTAATGGTAGCCCAGTCTGATGCCACTTTCATAAACCAAAGTCTAGAAAACATCACAGTTGGAAGCTGTCACTCTTACTTGGACTAAAGAGGGTATATATAGTATGTTTCCTAAACACATTGCTTCCAGTAAGAAGACACAGTAAAGAAACAAAAAGCAAAACCCACTGCAGAGGACCTATTGGTTGTTTCAATTAGAAAAAAAAAAAAAGGGTCAATCTATTACTAGAGCCTCTTTGGAGCACTGCATACTGCAACCCATTTTGCTGGCAAACCCAGGGGATCCCTTGCATTTTGCCTCCAGTGATCCTGGTATGCTTATAATTCCCTCAACACAGTTCTCATTCCTGATAACCCAAGAGTTTGCTGACAACCTGAATGCTTCTTCCTTATTTTTCAAAATCTGGGTTGAATGCAACCTCCTTCAGAAAGTGCTACATTTCCAAGTCAATCCCATCCTTCTAAGTGAATTAACCCCAGCCATGCTATTGACAATAAATTGTAATCCACTTCCAGCACCTTTGTCACACCTACTGGGGGAACCTCAAGGGCAAAGATGTAATCTTATTTGGGTTGGTGTCCCCAGAGCCCTGCATGAGGTCTGGCATAAAGAAGCTTCTCAGAAAACAATGAATGAAGGAATCCAAGTAAGAATAAAGAAAGCAATGAAGCCAGCCTGATATAGTGTAAACTCCTGGCTTATTTCCAACCTTCCCCACACTACCCTTCCATTTTATCTTCTACTCCCTTTTTCAGTTGGAAATACTATTAAAATTTCAAGTTAATTATTACTATGGGTTGTTGATGTGCACTGGTACATTGGGTTTCCTACTGAACCATATATCACTGTGGCTCCCATGAGCAGTGGTTCATACTTAACATATATTTTTTTTAAAGTTACCAGTTAGTTGCCTTCCTTTGTGAATGGAAATTAACTTTACTCCTTTTTTGTTGGTTTTGGTTATAGGGTAATGTGTGAAGATATTTTCACTGTAAAATATTCAAACCACATAACCACACTTGAAATTTCCCCTTATCATTTCCTCCCAAACCATTTCCCTCCCCTGAAATCATCTTTATTATCACTTTCAAACCTTTCTCTGTCAATTTCATTATAAACCTAAGCACACATGCTTTGTGTTGTTGGGGTGTGGATCTTATGTGTATGTGGAATCTCACAGTTGTATAAATTTCTTCTTGCAATGTATAGTAGATCTCAGAAGCAGTTCAGAAATGCACTCCATGCTCTTCCAATATCAGGATTGTACACTTTGAATAGATCAGCTTATTAATTATTTCAAAAAATTGATATGTATTAATTTTCAATCTTACAAATCCTTGAATGTACCTCTTTAACAAAAGGTACCATCCTTCAAAAATAAATAACCTCAAGGTGGAATTATTGGGTTGAAAGGTATGCATGTACAAGCACTTAAGAGTATAAGCGTGATTCTTGCTTCATATCCTCACAAATAATGGATATCAACAGGTTTTTTTTGTTTTTTTGGGGGTCGGCAGGGTCAATCTGATATCAACGATTTCCTCCATGAGTTAACCTAATATGGAAATACCTCTGTTAATATGCAAATGAAACATATCAGACATTCTCATGTTCTTACATGTTTCCAGGAAACATCCCAGCACCATAAATATGGATTCATGTTTGATCCATGTTTGACATCAGAAGGAAGAGATTTGATGAGTTCCTTCACATAAGGTATCTTGCTTAATACTCTTAATAGGGAATGAAACAATTTTTTTGTTGTTGTTACCATGGATTGAACTCAAGGATGCTTAACCACTGAGGTACATTTCCAGCCTTTTTTATATTTTACTTAGAGACAGGGTCTCACTGAGTTGCTTAGGACCTTGTTAAGTTGCTGGGGCTGGCTTTGAAATTGTGATCCTCCCACCTCAGCCTCCTAAACCACTGGGATTATGGGCAAGCACCACTGCACCTGGCTGAGACAGAAACTTTTATCTGGCTTTTACAGAAAACTGAAGTTGGCTACCCAAGGATCACATGATCTATTCCATATCACAGTATGTGATATAGCCCCACAATTGGAACTGCACCATGGCTGTACTGTATTCAAAGTGGTCGAGGTTGTTATTGTCCTTGATATCTACAATCGTGCTTTTCAATACTATTATTCTGGTCAAAATTTCAGATGACTAACTATTACCTGAGCAAAACCTCTTGTTTAAAAAATACTTTAAATTTAAGAGAAAATTTTAAATGGGAAAGATAGCTGTAAAAATGCTCACAGAAACCACAGATTTACATATTAACATTAAATGTAAACTTCCTTTATTAAATGAGTTATTTAGGTTTTTTCCCCCCAAGAATTAACATCCAAGACAATGAAATGTCAGAGAATAAAGTTCATAAGGATTAATCTAAAGTAGATGAGGATGGCTATTACACTTATGATCTTTTAGCAATATTTTCTAATACTAAATATTTTAAAACTCTATTCTGGCCACAAGTAAAATGCAATAAATAAACCAAAAGTTCTACTGTTCACTAAAGAAGTTTACCCTAATATTGCAAAAATCTGTACAGAAAAAAAAAAAAAAAACATGCACAAAATAAATTTCACACCACTCAACAATGTCTGCAAAAAATGGGAAAAAAACACATTTTGGCACCAAGAAAAATGAAAAAAAAATTGCTTTCTAAAATGTTCAAAAGTATGAAATGAAAGGTTAAAGCATTTCTCTATGCATATGTTATGTGTAACCTTGAAGCTACCGCCCACATGAGAATGGTACTTTAAAGATTACTGCATATGATTGCTGAAAGTATAGAATGATCGATTCATTTTTAAAACCCTTAATGTAGTAACACTCTTCCTTCCCTGACAGATGACAAGGTTCAGAAAAGGCAGAGATCAGAGCTGAGGAACAAAAAAAAATGTTGGCACCAGATTCAGTTCTCCTTCATGCCAACTTTTTTTCCTCCTTTATCATACAACAAAGCAAAAAGAAAAGTATTGAATATGAAAACAAGAGAGATTCCCCGTGACTGAGCCTTGGCAAGTACAAATGCATTAGTAATGGAGCTGATTCCTGTGACCTTTTCAATTATGATAATCCCTCAAAGAAAATTAAAATCATTTTCTAAAACATGGTCCAAGGAGTTCCACAGATAATTGAAGAAAACATTTAGGAACATCCCTGCTATTTTGCTAAATATGTACATACTTAGCCCAGGTCTGTTCTACTCTGTAGCCATTTCAGCCATGATAATTTGTGAGCAAAAGGTCAAATTAACTTGAGAGACATTTTTGTAATGCATCTATTTCCAGAGTTTTGCCCTTCGTTTTTCTCTTATACAAATTTGCATTTTGAAATGGAAAAAAATTAAACAGAAGAAAGTTATATACTGGGCTGTGTTTAATGAGGATTTGGCAAATTGAATGAGCAACTGATATACTTCATTCAAAAAGGATGATTTTGTTTTGGACTTGACAAAGAAGTAAATTGCTTTATAGTCCCTAGAATTTCCACTGGATTTCTAGGGAGCAAACATTTCTCCAAAGCATGGAAACATACAAAAATTTAATTATATTTAAAGTAAAATGATCCAAGAAATCACACTTTTTCAGTTCCCACTTAATGAACATACAGACTAAGTACTTAAGAAAATCAATGATTAACTCATTGGTGGACTTGGATGGATGGTTTCAGTTTAACTCCAATATGAAAGTCAAGTGAACAGACATAATATCTGAGAAAATGAAGACTTCTCTTTTCTCTCTCCCTCTCTTCCTGTCAGGTTGGCCAGTTAAGTTCCTTGAGCCTAGACAACAGCAGACTTATAGGACCACTGTCCTAGGGTTAAATAAAACAACCGATAGGGGAAGGATTTTAAAATTACATAGCACTTGAGGCTGCGGTTGTGGCTCAGTGGTAGAGCACTTGCCCAGCATGTGTGAGGCACTAGGTTCGATTCTCAGCACCATGTATAAATAAATAAAATAAAGATCCACTGGCAACTAAAAAATATTTTTTTAAAAAAGATTCAATACTTAAAAAAATAAAATTACATAGCAAGCAAATGGCATTATAATTACTAGTTCTGATTCACAAAGTTAGATTTTCAGAATCAATAGGCATTTACCTACCACCTCAGGACAAAGAGAATTACTGGAAACCAGAAAATGGATTCCAATCAACAGAAGCCATTCTATTATATTCTGATTTTTCTAGTAGAAAATTCAGAAACTTCCTCGGAGAGAATGAAAGAAAATTAAGAAGAGGTCTTTGCTTCAAATTTATAGTTCTGTTCCTGATACCTATTAAGAGCCAGTTACATAGTGATTAAGTTACAGTTTGCAATTTAAAATGCATAAACTGACTGATAACTAAACCCTTTCAATTTCATCATCAGAACAGAAGATCAATCTAAACCATATGCTACACAGAATGCAATGCAGCTAATGAAGTCTTCAATATCAGGATTATGACCCTTAATTTCAATAGGAGTGTGTTCTATTGCTGGAGCTCATGCATAATGAGAGAAAACACTGTGGAAGCACAAATAAACTATTCCACAAACGAGCACTTTGCTTTGGTCCAAGTATAATTTCATTTTTATCCAATTCAAATACCATAGAACAAAGAAATAGAAGGAAGAGGGATGATAAAAGTAGAGCACTTGGGAGAGAAGCCAATTCGGCAATAATTGAGATGGGAAGCAGGGCACAGCCTGCCTTCTAGTGTTTGTGAAAACCAACTCCCCAACAGCTGGCAGGTAGCAGGAAGGGGATGGGGATGCCTTTCTAATTCATCTCAAAATCTGTTTGTAACCCTTAGACCCAAGGGTTATATCTGCTTTGAAAGAAACAGGGAAATAGGAAATAAATCATTTCTTGTGGAAGGAAGAAAATAGGTTATATTGATTAAAATATGCCAGGGTTTTCTCACATAGGAGAAATCAAGCAAACTATTTCAGGACTTGCGGGTGGGGATCTCCTACAACACTCAGATTTGTATGTAGGAATTCAGAAGCCAACATTCCTTTACACTAACTTATCACAGTGCATACCTTTAAACACTAAAGCTAGAACAGGCTTGCAATATTTCTTAGAGAAATGGGGGTGAGATGAGGAGTCACTTCAGTGAAGAAGTTTTAATATGTACTTCTCTTCGGGTTCTGTTTCTTAAAATACTCCCCTGAAATTTCTGTGTTCATTCCCCAAGGTATTATTAATGAGACTCTCATTTTTCTTCAGATGTGAAGAAAATTTTAAAAAGGTTCATAGACGTTAGAAAATTTATCAAATCATAAGACAGATCTACACATTCTAAAGATCTTTCTCCCTTGTGTTTTTAATTACATTTATACTAAAAATTCTTGAATTATTTTAAGGAACCTTAAACAGCCCCAATTTTCCAGCACTAAATAGGACATAGGTATGTGTACATATATGTTTACATTTATTTATTACAATGGGCCAAAAATATTTCTATATCTAGGGACCACATATATAGTTAAAAAAAACTATTTATTAATCTATAACTAAAAAAGCCCAAAAGGCCTTTTCAATAAAGGTTGAAAAAGAGAAGGAACCAACAAACTACACACGGGAGTAGAGGCAACAGATAAATGGTAGAGAAACCAGTTCTTAAATATCTGGGAATCACCTGGAGAGAATTAAAGATACTGATTCCATCCTGAGTACCACCCATTATTCTTAGGTATTTAGGGAAAAGATACAAATTACAGATATTTGTGGCTAGATAAGAGTTAGCTTTTCTTCTTCTTCTTCTTCTTCTTTTTAAACTTAGTTTAGGAACAGAAGGGATTATTATAAAAAAGGAAGAAGTGGGGCTGTGGTAATTACATTTTATTATTCTCTTGCTCACCATCACCTCCAGTAACTTCATAATTCATTATTGTTCTCTAAGTTTCCTAAAAATATTGAGTACAAAACTTAGCTCCAGGTAGGGAAGAAATTTGGTAACAACCAAAGAATTAATGATAATTTTTGGTTAGGAAAATGGAAAACACATTGTAATCATTATAAAAGCAGGATACATTAATATACTAAAACCTCACTGGGTTTATTAGATCTTTATTAAGATAAAGGAGCAACTAAAAAAAAACATGTACACAATTCACATTTTCCTGTTTCACATTTTTCTATCCTCCCTTCATCCTCTATAGGAATAAGAAGGCAAACTAGAGGACTGTCTCAAAAACAAGGAAAGCTTTATAGCATTATGGTAGCTTTTTCTATTTGCAGCTGAGTATATCAAATACAATCAATATTTTACTTATTTTCACAGCAAAGGTATTTAAAATCCTACAATGTTTCATGTTGGCTTAAACTCCATACATCCGTGCATTTCCCTCCTAAATCACTTCTCAGCTCTTATATCCATTTTTCCCCCTCCACTTATATCTTCACGAAACCCATTGGAAAGCCTTTTATTTTTTGTAAGTACATATTACTACCAGGGATGGCATATATATTCATGTGTGTGACTGCTCGCCTCACCCAGCTTTTGAGAAGGCAGGTGTAGTTTTCTTGGATGCTATAGCTTCAACACCTAGAACAATGCTGAGCAAGAGCAGATACTTTTGAAAAACTAGCTCACTGGAAAACTGCAATTTCTCATTTCTTCTTCCCCTTAGTAACTAACTGCATTCTAGAATTTTAGCCAGGCATATGGTTCCCTGAAATAAAACTACATCTTCCAATCTCAAGC
Organism: Marmota flaviventris; assembly: GCF_047511675.1. Classification (NCBI taxonomy): domain Eukaryota; kingdom Metazoa; phylum Chordata; class Mammalia; order Rodentia; family Sciuridae; genus Marmota; species Marmota flaviventris. The sequence continues at coordinate 172,104,475 of NC_092498.1, forward strand.
TGATTGCTTTTGCCCCTTCCTTCCTCTGTCCTTCTTTCTGTTGGCTTGAATGTCATCATACTGGCTGAAAGTTCTGCTGGATAGAAGTGCAACTCATATCTTCCTGCTGCTGTTATAGACATATATGTTTCCTCCTTTTTGTCAACGTGTCAGCAACTGAGAGAAGCAGATGCTAATCTACTTTGTAAGCTAATAGGACTTTGAATCAACAGGCAGGGTTTCAAGTGAAACACATGGCCTTGAATCAGCTTTCCCATTTGAAATCATTATGGTGTCAATTTTTAGTCAAAACCTGAAAATTTTAGCCTCTAGAGACTCTTATTTAACACTGTGGATAAAGTACAACCGCACTGTTTGCTTTTCTTTTTCTTTGGGTTTGTTATTGTTGCTGTTTGTGGTGTTTTTGTCTGCTTAAAAGCTACAGCCAGATGTTTGCTATTGTTTAGAGACTCAGGGTTACCTACAGGCATCCTCATTTTGCCACTTGAATGAATACCTGGTTAACTTGTATCCAAAGACAGTGAAAAGAGTAACACTCAATGAATGTCACATAGTCATTCATTCAACAACTGAACAACACCTAGAAATGTCCCTGTACTCACATTCTAGTGGGGGGGACAAAAAAAGAAATGACAAGGTCAAACACAGCCCAGTGAAAAACTGTCTCAGAATTTGACACTGGGGACAAATAAATCAGTATGGTCAAGAACTACTAGGCAGGGGCAGGTGAGGGATTGAGTACACACCAGATAGACCAAGGTTACAATGACTGCTTTAAGTTCAACAAATGGCTGCATTTTTGACTAAATTCCACCTGATGATCTAAGATATTAAACCCTTTTATGAGATACAGGCAGCAACTTCTGTTTCATCAATGAACACCAGTTCGATGGCCCAGTTATCCCAAGTTAGGTAACATTTACATCTGGGAACAAAGACAACTACCTCTTTACATGGTGAAGATATAAACTGTACAATGGTGATAGGTGATTCTGTGCATTGTTTTACAGTATTATTCCACCACCCAGTTTTACAATAAATTTTAACATTTTTCTAATCCAGGAAAAAGGAAATAAAGAATTGAGATGTCATCACAGAACAAACACACAGGACCAGATGTATTCTCTAAATAATGTTCTACAAGAATCAGCAGGGAGGGAGGAAATAATATATTCCAGGAATCCTGACAGTTATGATCACCTCCACTCTGTTAAACAGTTTGCACAGATGAAAATCTCAGGTCTTACACCATTCCCCTTGGCTTCAACCACTTATGGAAATTCAAAGACTGAGGTTCCCTAGTTCCCAAGCCAAGTTATGGAAAGATGGCTCTTTGGATCACAGTGACTCTTAGGCAGTACAGGTGTAACGAGCCTAAAAATATAATCTGCTATGTTTTCAAGTGTTCATTCCAATGATCAACATTTCAATTATTATGCACCATGGCTTACCCTATAAAACATCAAAGAGAAGGGATTATGTATACTACTTATACACACACACACACACACACACACACACACACACCTGTATATATAGAGGGGAACAGGATTCCCATAAAAAAATAAAATAAAAGGAAAGGTGACAAGAAAGAAAGGTCACACCATTGTTATTTTCTAAAATAATTCCCCAGGATCTGTAATCTCCAAGGCTGTGCTGAATTATTCATTTAAACTTATTAAAACTAAAAATTTAAGTAATACTTCTGAATATAACTCAGAATAATGTAACAAGATAATCATGAACCCTCACAAAAATTCATGTTGATTAATAGTAAACAGCTTTTGGACTGACTTATTTTTGCTTCTGAATGACAACATCACCTAAATTAACTCCCTTTCCAGAAAAGTCACAAAATTGTAAAACAAAAATGGGGCCTCAATGAAAACTTTAAATTTTAGGATCCACCAGTCTTCTGAATTGTGCAAAACTGTATTTACCACAAGTTTCTTGTTTAGGAGACAGAGACTACAAACAACATCTTGAATGGGACTTATACTGAAAATTCTATATAGTTCACATTTATTTTTTAAAGCAAAAAGCTTACATTCGATCAACTTGACTTTTAATTTTAGTTGTAATTATTTTAGAATATGCTAAGATATTCCTGACATTTCAAGAGAACAAATTATTACTATCTGTCGACTCATTTTTAGGAAAGCTATATCATAAAAAATGTATAGCTTCATATAATTAAAAAATTCAAGCAGTGTGCATTGAATAAAGTAATATGGACTATTAAATAATTCAAAATTGTGTTTAGCAGCAGCAGCTGTTTAATTAAAAGGTAAAAACTGCAACTAATCCACTATGGTTGACAGAAATACAGCCTACATCAGTACTGATATCCCCTAGGATAGAGAATATGGATATGAATTCAAGGAGTCATGAGCTTCACTTAATGAATATAATGAAAATAACCACAATAAATCAGTACCAAAGCATATTTTATACCCAAGATTATCTGAATGTTGCTTCACTTTTAATTTTCTTACAGTGAATAATTTTGCATTTCAACTTAACAAAAAAATCTTTTCAAGTACATAAAGTGAACCATCAAAACACATTTCTTATTGGAGGGCCTACAGCTTAAACCCAGCTTACAAGGAATTTAGAGAAATTCTCAGGACCAATTGACCCCTTCAGAATTCTTAACTTCAGCCTCAATATTTAAAGTACATGGTCATGATTACCTTATAATCTGAAGAAATATAAATGACCGGTGAATGTATAAAGTTTGAACCTCCCCAACAATTGATTAATTGAACATTGTGGTTTCATTGAGAAATTATTTTCACCTACTCTATCTTGGGGGAAAAAATCTTTTTGGTAATGGAAAGAAACTAGTGATGAAGATTATAGATCAAACATAAAAATAATTTAACAACATGCATTACATTCCTAATCTTTCTTTTCAGATTTTCCAATTCTAGTTGATTGTCTTCTGAAACAATATGTGGCCACAAGTTTATATGTGAAGGTGTTTGTTGCAGAAATATTTTCATATCAATAAAAATTAGAAAAAACATAAATCTCCATGGGAATTGACCAAGAAATTATGATACAATGATTCAATGAACTATTATATGGCAATTAAGAAGAATTGAATGTACTCTGAGCTGGGTGTGGTGGTGTACACCTTTTGCCCGAGTCACCTAGTAAAGTGGGAGGATCTCTTGAGCCCAGGAGTTCAGGGCCATCCTGGGCAACAGAGTGGACCCCATGTCAAAATTAATTACTTAATTAAATAAAATTTTTTTAAAAAAAAACTATCTATAGTACATTCTGTGATTTTAAAATAAGCAAATTATTTGACCAAAAAAAGCATCATAAATTTATTTTTGTATAATGAATAACTAAAATCAAAGGCAAGACAAAAAAGATTATTTTTAATTTTGTGTTTATGCTAAAGGAAATAGCATTAAGTCCCCTCAATAATTTTCTGCCTAAAGTGTTTATTTTTATATTTTAAGTTTTCTACTTTACACAGGCTAGGCATTAGGAAACAGACTCAGTCTGAACTTCACACACTTAAGTGGTACTGCAATGATTGAGGGAGTCAGGGGAGAAATGAAGAAGAATAAAAAATAGTAAAAGCTAGAGAAACAGATAATCTTAAAACAATTGTACTACAAAATAAAAAGCATAACTCCACCAAAACTTATGAAGTAGTTATCCTTAAAGGAGAAGAAACAAGCTGTTTCAATTGTGTTCTTTTACTTTCAGGAGGAGGGGGAGTGGGGGAGGTGATAAAAACCAAACCAAACCAAACAATAACTCCTGAAATGCTAAGAGAGAAGGGGGAAGGGAGAATAGCTCTCTTTCACTAGAGAAACTAAGACATAAATGATTTCCAGGTTTTTTTAAACATGCATATCAAATGTATTGTGGATTTTATTTGTAAATTATGGGGTCAGCAGAGCAGAAAATGGAAGTCTTTAATCAGGCAGACCAGGTGGCTAAAAGCCACAGGGTGAATATTAGCCACATCTCTGCCCAGTGCCAAAACTCATGGACTTGACCTATGGAATGAATTTTAAGGAGGAGGGTAATTGTCTCCAAGTAGTCATCTCTTGGTGGAGTTCAAGTTCCATGTCCAGTTTGCTGAATTATGTTTACTGCTATTAAATGTGAATTGGTTGGCTTCTTAGCTTTGGCTGGGATTTACCAATTATAACTTCTATTCACTCCCTGGTATACAAGCCTCTATTTTATAGTTGAGGCAAATTCTTGACCTTTCAAAAATTGGGTCCTGCTTTCCTTACTGGGTTTTGGAAATGATTTTTCCTAAACAGTAATAAGTACTATGAAGTTAAAATGATTTAATATTGGACATAAAAGTGCTTTTATAGGGAAAAACATGGAGGATTTTCAGGGAAGTGAAATTCCTCTCTATGTTACTAAAATTATTAATACATAGCATTATAAATTTATCCAAACCCACAGCCCCTACAACACCAAGAGTGAAGCATAATGCAAACTATAGACTTCGGTTGATCATGATGCACCAATGTAGGTTCATCCATTGTAACATACACCACTGTGCTGACTGAAATTGATAATGAGGGAGACTGTGCATGGCATGGATAGGAGGGTTTCTAGATGTCCATGTATCTTATACTCAATTTTTCTATAAACCTAAAACTTCTCTAAAAAAATCTATTAAATATAATCATATGTATAGGTATATGTATGATCATGTTTATACATATATGTATATATGTATATGTATACATGGTTATATTTAATAGACTTATTCTACACACAGTCTATTTAACTATCTGTTGTGTGTGTGTGTGTGTGTGTGTGTGTGTATATATATATATATATATATATATATATATATATATATATTAAGCTTTTCTGTCACAAAAAGTCTTGAGTTTATAAAATCAAACATTTCGGCATTCATGTTTTAAAACAGCAGTCACCTTATCTTATTCATAAGGATCATTACCCCCAGTCACTGATTCTCAATTGTACAGCTGTCATTTTTTTAGGCACATGTTTATGCATTGCCTCCATAGTTCTTCATGGTAATATAGGCTCACATCAAAACACCATCACTTACTAGGTACTTGACTTTATATCTCAATTTCTTTATCCATCAAGTGGGCAAGATAGTGGTATCTATTTCATGGGGTATTGTGAAAACTAAATACAAGAAGAAAGAACTGAAAGCAGGAATTAGCTCAGTTAAGTGCTTAGCTCATAATAAGGACTTAAGAAATGTTAACTTTGTGTTAGCATTAACTACAACTTAATGCAAAGAGGGGAAAACAGTGATTTTTTATTTTTACCAATGTGGAATGATCAGAAAAGGAAATATGGATGAATATGCAAGGAGTGAAATTCATTATCTCGTGCAAAATTTCACTGGGCTAGAGAATTACTTATAACCAAGTCTAGAGATTGTAATTCTTCAAGGTATGGTTCTTTGGAGGTATGGAAAGCCCCCTAGCTATAAAAAGCCCCCCCAAATAAAGAATTTTAGTTTGTCCTCCCCTCAGACTTCAAAATTTACTCCCTGGTTTATTCTTTGGTGCAGGAAATTTTGAAAAGCTGATTTGCAGATGATAACAAATTTATTTGCAGAAATAATATTCTTGATCCAATATGAAATAATAAATAATTCAGAAGTTTCACATTATCAAGGAATTGCATTTAAGAGATCAACTGGGGATCTCTTTAATAAGAAGCAGTCACCTGGCTAGAGGAATGCTACTCTGCATTTAATCTTATTCCCTTCAGGGTGTATGAGACAGCTTGTTGGAAAATAGAATGATTCTTGGCTGTATTCAGAAAGGGAACAAAAGAGGGAAGGCAGGTAAAGGACACAGCACCATGGAAATGACATTTAGTTTCCATTTGAATTCTAAAGTATCATGCTTTTTAAAATCTTCATTTAAAGAAATTTGTCAAGAGTGGGTATGAGAAACGGATATAGTTTGCCACTTAAGGCAGGGTGCTAAAGAAGGTTAATAATTGTTCAATCTAAATAGTTTGTTTCAAGGGAAGGGGAGCAGAAAATGTCTTCCTTACCTATACCACTTTGACCTAAGGATTATTGTGAGCCAACAGCACTTAAGAAAACAGCAGAAACAAGGGGGGTGCTCTGACCCTTGCCTTTTCCTTCCTGAAAACAGGAGTCAAAAAATCCCATATGGACGAGGCCTTCCTGTAAGACAGGGAAAGCAAAACTTTTGTCATCAAGAATGGGATGTTGCAACTTGAGGGTGTATGACCTTATTTAAGTAATTCTCATGCCTTAGCCTTCCCATGGAGTTTACTTTCCCACAGCTGCCTCTCAGGTTTTAACCAAATATGAAAGCATCTAGGTTTTGCCATTTCTTTAGTTAGTTCTAATGAACCTTTACGAAGGTTCCTGTGTCACATGAAATTTTTTATGCTTTTCTCCTATTTATTTGTTTTGTGTCAAATTCTTGAGCTCAGCACACACACACACACAAAAAAAAAAAAAAAAAAGAAAGAAAGAAAAAGGGAAAAAGCTAATAAAGTATTGTACAAGGTATTCATTTTCTCTATTCTTGAAACTTCCCATGTAGTTAACAATTTTTAGAATAAAAAGTTGGGGAAAGATTTATTACTTAAAAGCTTGGGGATACAAAATTATGTATTTTTCCCCAATGGTCTATTTGCTCTTCTCTTGGAAATAACATCTTCCTCTCTTTCATAAAACCCATGTGCTCTTGGGAAGGTCCAACTTCAACACTCAGGTTTTAGGGACAACCCACAGTTCCCATCTAGGATAACCAGCATAACCCAACCCATTGACTATTTTGATTGGCTTATGAATGAACATTAGACTAAAGCTGAACCAATCAGAAGAGGAGTTTTGGTTTAAAAGTTATAGAAAGACACTTGTGTCTTTTCCCACTAGCCTTAAATGTAGAGAAATGAGGAAGGTACATAGCTGGAGTGGACCATGTTAGGTCCATGATTTGAAAGTTTTCTGGAGACTAAAGATTGGGTACAGCATCAAGGAAATTGAGCCAAAACATGTACACACACACAATACACAGTTGCAGGGAGAGTGGAAAAAGAAAGAACCTAGACAAATCCAAACCAAAAGCTAAATCTATTACTGTACTGTTCAATTATTCAAACTCAATAAATTTTATTCTCTGCTTAAGCCAGAACGGGTCACTTTTTTTTGTTACTTCCTAGTGAAATTATCCTAACATATTTAACAAGCAAGATAAAAATAGCCTGAACAATAACTAAATGAGCCCATTTTTTACCTCTATTCTGACACTCCAAGAGTATCCTTGTATCATTTGCTGCTGAATGGAGAGGAAAGTTGGTTCCTAAGCAACCCCCACCTCAGCCAAAAAGTACAAAACATCTGGTGAAGTCATGAGTGACTTGTTAGGAAAGTTCAGGAGCAGTAAATTCTTCTTAAACAACAGATCTTTTCTCACCAGTGGGTATTTATATAATTAGGGTCAATTACAATTTAGAATTTCTAGGGAATGGGGCTAAATTACAGTGACATTTAAGAGCTCTGCTAAATTTTCCCATTTATCTTGAAGATTTCTGGAGTAACTATGTTATAATTAAGTAATTATCTTCTTTTCATTTTTATTATAATTTTCTTCTGCAGGCTTGGCAATTACCCACCACTCCAGGATAACTTCCTTTAGTGCTGGGGGAAGGAAAAAGACCACTCCATCTTCAACTGAGGCTGAAACTAGGGTTTTCAGCCTCCTGAGTGTTGAATTTTCATGTGCAGAGCAACCTCTAAATTCATTGCTTCAACAAGAATCTTTAAGCTCCCAGTCTAGTCCCTCCCCAAACCCAGAGATTTACTCATTTTTCTGAGTGGGTAATCAAAACCCAAACAGTGGACATCATGATTACTCAAAATCCTTAACCCGAGTTACACAGACTCTAAGTGGCCCTGGGGAATGTACAAGGAAACCCTATTACTTGTTTGTTTGGATTTTAAACATGCCTCACTCATACAGGTTTTATAAAGATATCCCTTATGAACTTCACTCACTAGAGAGGAAAGCTCACTTTCATTGGATGAAGTTGTTCCAGTTGAATTTAGTTGTGGCAACAAAGTATACCATATCCATAAACCCAACCTGAGGCCTTTAGATTTTAGGTCAATGGTACATGACTATTATGTATTCCTGAGAGCAGCTATACCAGGGGGTTCAGTTTTAGGAAATTCCAGGGCTTTGTCTACTAAGTTAGTACACAAGGAATGATAGCAGGAAGATATCTGCCATCATCAACCACTATGAAGTGAAAACTTACTCCATGGAAGCAGCCATTCACCCTGAGAAAAAGACATTGCCAGCTCTGTTTGAAAAAGATACAGTAAAAATATTTACTTGTCCAATCTATGATCATCCAGCTCATGAGTAAAACTACACTCGAAAAGCCCTTCTCTCCAATTATAGATCCTGTGTTTCAAATTGTACTTTAGATTGAAACGTGTGTGTGTGAGTGGTTATGCCAGGATGTGACTCATAAAAAGGTATAACCCAGGTATCTTCTATGTGTTTCTAAAACCATCTTTAGTCCAGTACAGGCATTTCTAGTTAGACAATCTTATCCTTTTTCAACTTCTATGTTACATCACATGCCATTTTCCTTATTTCCATTCTCATTTCTATCTACAGATATCTTGCTTATATTTCAAAGCCCTCATACTTGTTCATTTCGTAAGTATTCATTAGATACCTACTCTGTGCGAGACATGCCAAACACAGCAGGAAGTGAGACATACAGCCACTTTACTATATGACCCCATAATAATACAAGCAAAGTGACAGGGACAGTGTTTCAGAGCTCATAAAGATATACTATGCTCTTCGAAAATAGCCACAAATCCAACTAACTGTGAAAAATGTATTACAGTCGAGCCACAAATATATGAAAAAGTGTTCTCCAGCAATTGGAGAAATGCAAATCAAAATTACTCTAAGATTTCATCTCACTCCTGTCAGAATGGCAATCATCAAGAATACAGGCAACAATAAATGTTGGCGAGTGCTGGTGGGACTTAAAATTGATGCAACCACTCTGGAAAGCAGTATGGAGATTCCTCAGAAAACTGGGAATGGAACCACCATTTGACCCAGCTATCTTCAGTTTATATCCAAAGGTCTTAAAATCAGCATACTACACTAATGCAGCCATGTCAATGTTGACAACAATTCAATTCACAATAGCTAAACTATGGAACCAAACTAGGAGTCCTTCAATAGATGAATGGATAAAGAAAATGTGCTATATATACTCAAAGGAATATTACTCAGCTCTAAAGAAGAAATTATGGCATCTGCCAGTAAATGGAAGGAGTTGGAGAACATCATGCTAAGCAAAATAAGCCAATCCCACAAAACAGGCCAAATGTTTTCTCTAATATGCTGATGCTAATTCACAATAAGATGGTGGGGAGCACTAGAGAAGAATAATGTTACCTTAGATTAGGTAAAGGGAAATGAAGGGAGGGGACAAAAATGAGAAATTATATCCCACCGATTTATGATATATCCAAGTGCATAAATGCATTCTACTGTCATGTATAACTGATTAAAACAAAAAATTAAAAATGTATTCCAAAGACAACCAACTAGAATAAACAAAAATTTCATTCACGAGTATCACACATGTGCCAGGTACTTCCACATGGATCTGGTTTAATGATCAGCTGTAAGACAAAATCTGAATGCAAGCATATTAATTTATTGCCAAAAAAGGATTTTTGCAACAGCTGAATTGTTCAAGGTACTGTGTTAGATCCTTGATGCAATACAAAGATTCAAAGATAAATCAGACTATGGGAAGTAATGTCTGTAAAAATGATCAAAGAGTTGTAATATTTTATCTTGGGAATTTAAATAAAAGTGCTTAAAAGAGATTCTGGTATTTTTCATATCTAGATTGTGAAGACAGTTGACTCCTAAATATCTGCATATGGTAACCTTTTGAAATTCTCTTTGGGTAGAAATTGAATGGTGGTGGACATCTTTATTTCAGCAACTGTGCCTGCACTGGGGAAACAAGTAATAAATAAATGAAATGAAGGTAGTGACCAAGGGTCTGATGAGAATTCCTATTGAGCATACCACTAATAGGGCACAGAATGTTTCAAAGTTTCAAGTATTTACATTTTTAAGTTTTTACTTCTATTCGATAATCAAGTTAGCATGCTATTACTAAAAACGTTTCATCATAATTAATACAAATTTTATACACAATGAAGTCTCACACTGGTAATTAACATCAATGAATGTCAGAAAAGGAAGACCTAACATGATATAGATATTGTAAAAAGAAAATACGCAGATGAAAAGTCTTACAAGACCGTTTTGTTATGAAGAGCAACTGTTCTCAACAGCAGCTGGGCATGATGTGGAAGAAGACAAAGGATATCACTCATCATATTCATGTGGAAATCTGTTGGCAACAATCTATATAAACATTTCACTATATATGCAATATCAAGTATCTGCAGAAAGTCAAAATTTCAAATGGTGTTGGAGTAACATAAATCAGACAGAATATACTGGAATCATCCACCTTTCTCTTCTGTACAACTGCTGATTTTTGCAAGTTATCTTTCCCAGCCCTGTGAGCTTCCGGGACAGAGACTGTGCAACATTCGTATCTGGATCTCCAGATAAAACTCAACTGTCTGTCATTCAACATATGACAATTAACTACGGCAACAAGGAAGGAAAGAAGTCAACAATGTCCTCTTGAACATTAATATAGTACTAAACCCAACTTCACATCAAGCATTATGTCCTCCCCATCAAGGAGCAGCAAAATGTGAAAAATATGAAATAAGACATGGCGGCAAAATGTGTTACTTGCCTTTGGGATGCATAAGAAATCTGAATATTACCAACACTTAAATATATTTGATAGGTAGACATCCCCAAACTGGCCAAAAGTTTATTGAGAGTGGTTGCTCTGATCAACCATTTCTTACCAATTTTTTCTTTCACAATAGTTCAAACTGGTATTAAAGTGCAAGACAGCCCAATGAATACCTGTGTCAGCTATTAACATCTCACTCCAGCTGCTTTGTCTCTTTACGTGTACACTCACTGTTGCTATGATCATCATTTGCCCACGTGCTTCTTATGGCAGGGTAGTTTGGGTACTGGACAAAACAAAGATAAAAGGTCCTAACGCCCCACTGCAGAGCAGAGGGAGACCTCACCCTTGTATGAGGTAGACTCAGTGTCTTAAGTAAAATAATCTCTCCAGAATGAAGACTTTACAGTGGAATGAACACCGGGAAACATCACTAGGAAGACAGGTGGTTAAGACACTAAGGAATCCGGTCTAACAGAAAATGGAAAAAAAAACACTAAATATTTTTGAATGGGTTTGTGACCATATTGGTTGTTTTCCCAAGATAATTTAGTGATGACATGTCAGAGAAACAGCAGAAACAAGAGAATGGTGGTAGAAGAGTGAGGAAAGTTTAATATGCTGGGTATATGAGAAGAAAATCCCCTGAAACAAATGCATTCTGCTGCTGTAACAAAGGACAACTCAAGGGGCTTGAAAAGTCGTTGGCCAACAATATTTAATATAAACATACTCCAACAGCATACACCGCAATTAATTAGGCTTCGGGAGGAGTCATGTGGTATTTGGACTTGGACATTAAATCAATACTGGCCTTACAGATACTTCCCATGTTCTTTAGCCCTCCATTCCAATCTACTCCCCTCCCCCCAAATCAATACAAAAACCTTACATTAGCCAGCAAGGACAGTGATCTTTATGTGGAAATAGGAATCTGAATTACAATTGTAAATGTCTGAAGCTTGTAGTCTGGGGATTTTCCGAATGAGAATATTTGATGTGACTCTTAGTTATTCTTATGGTTGTGCTCATGTACACACAGCAAGGGTGGTTCAGAGTCCTAACTGAGCACCATGAATTAGATTTTCTTTAAGAAATCATGTCCTTGACATATTTTTTCATTATCTGAGAAGAATGAAACAGATTTTTCGGTTAATTAGTGCTAAGGCATGTATTTTGCATTAGCATTACATTAAGTTTACCAAAATGGCTTTAAGAACTTGAACAGATGGTGGAATTATAATAACTTTTCCTTATGATTTAGGTTAAGAATAAAATGTCATGAGAATTCTTCTCCTGCCTAACTTTTCCATAAAGTTAATGTATTTAATAGATTTGATCTATTTGTTTTTCTCATTGAGTTATAAACACCTCTGTCTCACCTTCAGTGAGTGTAATGATATGTGGGAATATATCTCAATACTCTCTATCTAGAGTAAAGGGATTTTCTAGGGTTTAAACATCAAAAAACACAGAAACTACTTCAAACTTTGAACTCTATCTGTGTAGGAGGAAGCAATGGTTGCAAAGATAGATATCTATCAGGGCCGGCAGGCAACGTAAACTTGTAAAGTAGACTTATTCCAAGGACAACAGGGATTAGTGGGAACTGTGATAAACTGGAAAGGCAAGCATCTTCCAAAAGTGGCAGACTTGGCCTCTTACCAGCTGCTTTCCCGCATGGAATGTATGCTCAATGCAGCTGAGCAGCCTATTTTTCAAAATCCCAACATCCAAATTTCATCTGTAAAATCAATCAATGAAATTTTGGGGTTGGGGTTGTGGCTCAGGGGTAGAGCAGTTTCCTAGCATGTGTGAGTCGCCAGTTCAATCCTCAGCACCACATATAAATAAAATAAAGGTCCGTTAACACTTAAATTACTTTTTTAAAAATTGGGGGGTAGCTATTATTATATTTTCCTTTTTGAAAAAGGTATGAGAAGAAAAGAAATCAGCCTTCGGGTGACCATAAACCATCAGTCTGCAATCTTGGATGGGCATCTATAAATGGTGCTTATAGTTAATGTGGTGTTCTATGCCATGCCCTGTCTTTAAGAGGAAACTCAACCCCAAGTGAAACACTTTAAGTCAGCAAACTTGATCTGCTTTCAAAGCATGGACTTCAAAACTGAATTGTGGTGAAATCTGCACAAATTCTAACAGGTAGACCACCTTGATACCTACAGGAGATGATTGTCAGTTCTGAGCTTACTAGAGTTCTTTTCTTTCCTCCTTCCTTCCTCCCTCTTTCCCTCCCTCCCTTCTCTCTCCTAAATTGTCTGCAGTGCCTATTCTAAACATTCAAGACTCTTTATTGGAGGGTGGGGGGGTTGTACCAAATGTCATGAGAATTCTTCTCCTGCCTAACTTTTCCATAAAGTTAATGTATTTAATAGATATGATATATTTGTTTTTCTCACTGAGTTATAAATTCAATGGGATTGAATTCAAGGGCACTCAATCCTTGAGCCACATCCTCAGCCCTTTTTTGTATTTTGTTCAGAGAAAGGGTCTCGCTGAGTTGCTTAGTGTCTCGCTCTTGCTGAGGCTGGCTTTTAACTTTGGATCCTCTTGCCTCAGCCTCCTGAGCTGCTGGGATTCTAGGCATGTGCCACCGTGCCCAGCTCAAGACTCTTAAAATTCATTAAAACTGAAACCAGCAATTTATATGGACTGCTACCTTTCTCTAGCCTTCAAATGCTTTAAGTTCAGCATAGTATTCTCTAGTTCATCTCCCCATGCCTCTTATCATCAGCACCAAACTCCCTAAAATTCCCTGCTCCCACTAAACTCACCTTTCATTCTTAAACATTTTCCTTTGGAGTTCCCAGTCTCTAGAACTGAGTGACAAATTTCAGTTGTTTTATAAATTATCCAATTTAAGGTATTTTGTAATAGAAGACTGAACTGAGACAATGTACTAATTTGTTTAATATTCACAACACTAGAAGATAGATCCCCTTACTATGCCATTCTATAGATGAGCAAAGGGAAGCCAAAAGAGGTCAAGTAACTTGCTTGTGTGAACACCACTAAGCAGATCTGAGATCCAAATACTGGTCCAGTCTTAGCCACCAGGCTCTTCTTTCTTATCTCCCACCTCTCAACAACTGATAGCTGTGGCAGATTCCACGTTGGCATTAGTGACTTTCATCAGCCCCTCTGGTCTATCCTAGCATCATCTCCTAATAAGCATATCCCTCCTAAATCCTCCCTTTGGTCATGTGTAACAGTCCCTGAACTATTCTTAACACTTCTAGTTTCTTTCTATTCAATCCAAATTTTTGCACTCCTGTGATCTTACTACTTACTGTTCAGCTCCCAACATGATCTATAGGAGAAACTGTGTTTTAATGGAAACCTACGCACTGTGTAGCCCTGTTCACCGTCTTCAAAATATTTCGTAACTTTCTCTGTTATAGATGACTGATAGTAATGCAAAATAATAAACATGCAAAGTATTTTCATTATGGTAGAGGTTTGACTTGCTCCCTATACTCCACTCACAGAAAAAAAAATTTGACTCCACTTGCACATTTATTTGAATATTCTTGTTCTATAAATATGTTATAACATCTGTAGCTTCCTTCATATATTAAGTACAATTTTTAACATGGGTTTGTTTTTATGCCTGTATGTCAGCCATGACTGAATATTGCAAAAAAGTTATCTTTAAACATGTCCAACTCCTAATAGGCCCATGCTCAAAAACCTTCAACAGATACCAGTTGCAGAGTAAAGTTAAGTCTAGAGACTTTGCTCTGCATTTAAAATCCAGTTATAACCTACTCCATCCTGTCAATCATATATTCCACTGCTTACTCATTCCCATCCCATGCCTGGACCTAGAGGAGATCCTCTGGTGCCAGGCCCACATTTCACTCTCTCTTCTTCCTCTGCTGATATTAATCCTTACACTGCAATGTGGCTTTCCTTGGAGTGTTAAACATAAATATCTACTGTGGATGCTTTTCCCCCCAATGTGACTAAACATAGACTATATTCATATAGAGAAAATCAAATGTCATAAAATGCTAGTAATAGGTGCATCTGAGTGCTGAATATGTGGGTATTTTTAATGCAGTTTTTGCCTTTGCAAAATTTTCAGACTTCAAAATAATTTCTGAATCAAAAGTTAATTAAACAGTATGGTCTATTGATAAATATTTCTTGTTCATAAACTAAAAGGGTCACTATGCAATGTGATAAATATGTTAATTTGTTCCACTATAGTGGAAATTACATATTTATTACATGTTTAATAAAAATTAACATATTTATTCTGCATGCCTTATATCTTTTGAATATACTCAATAAAATCTATTTTCTTAAAAAAAAGCTTAAGAATAATGGAGAATTTTTCTTTTTTGGGTATATAACCATCTCAATGTCAGATGCGGCTTTTAGGATTTTACATACATTGCTCTGTTAAATCATTATAGCATTGCCAAAATGTGGTGAGAAAACTCTCTTCTCTTTCCCAGATGAGAAAACTAAGGCTTAAAGAGTTAAGTAATTGGGTCAATGTCAAACAGTCAAGCAACTAGCAGCTCTCAGAGGCAATTCAAGATTAATACATTTTTTCACTCCTTTGGACTAAACTGGGTTCTCACCTAGTTTCCTTGCTGACAAGCCTCCAGCTGTTTTCCTGCTATCGTCCTCAGTTTCCTCATTTGATAGGTGACAAGGAAGGAATAGATATCCTCCCAGGATCCTTTCCAAGTTGAGATTCTCAGTTTGTAAAACCCAGACCTGGGGTAGAGCAGGAGAAATGAGGTCACCTGAATCCCTATCCTGGTCCAATATGTTCAATACTCTACAGCCTCTTCAATCGTTTTTATTTTATTTTTAATTGATTAATAACATTCATACTTATTTATAGGCTATATTATAATTTATATACATATGCATTGTGTAATGATAAAATTGGGGTAATTAGCATTTTTACCTCTTCAAACATTATCATTTCTATGTGCTAGCAACATTCAAACTCTACTCCCCTTATTATTTTGGAATTTATGACTAATTCTTGTGGACTACAATTATTCTACTGTGCCATAAAATATCTGAACTACTCTCCTCCAACTATATTTTGGTATCCATCAACTTTTCTCCCATCTCCCTCCACCTCACCTGCCCAGTCTCTCTACTTTCATGTAATTGCTTTTGTAGCTTTGATGTGGATGGTGTGAATTCATGCTTCTCAAAATTTTCCATGGAAATAACATATGCAAAGAGAATTAAGATTTGTTTCTTTAGAGGAAGGAAAGAGGAGAGGAAGGGATAAAGTGGACTGGGCAAGCAAAAATGTTTTGGAAGTCTCATGTTTTATCTAAAAAATGTATATAGATAGTAACAAAACTGGCATGATATTGGCATAAAAACAGACACGAAGACAGAATAGAATAGAGGACCCAGAAATAAATCTACCCATTTTTAGCCAACTGATTCTTGACAAAATTGCCAACATACACTGGATAAAGGACAGCCTCTTCAACAAATGGTGCTGGGTAAACTGGAAAGTCACATATAGAAGATGTAAACTAGACTCCTATCTCTTGCCCTGTGCAAGCATCAACTCAAAATGGATCCAAGATCTTAATGTAATATCTGAAATTTTGAAGCTACTGAAGAAAACATAAGGAAAATACTTTAAGATATTGACCAAAGCAATGACTTCCTGGATAGGACTCCAACAGCTCAAGAAATGAAAACAAAAATTGACAAATAGGATTACACCAAATTTAAAAGCTTCTGTAGAGCTAAGGAAACCATCAGCTAAGTGAAGGGATGACTTACATAAGGACAGAAAATCTTTACCAGGTATTCATCTGAAATATATGAATACAGAATACATGAACTTTAAAGACTTATTGTTGGGCTGGGAATGTAGCTCAAGCGGTAGCGTGCTCGCCTGGCATGCGTGTGGCCCGGGTTCGATCCTCAGCACCACATACAAACAAAAATGTTGTGTCCTCCGAAAACTAAAAAATAAATATTAAAAATTCTCTCTCTCTCTAAAAGAAAAAAAAAAAACTTATTGTAAAACAAGTAAACCAATAAAAACCAGGCAAATGACCTGAAAAGACACTTTCAAAAGAAGTAGTACAAATGGCAAATAAGTATATGAAAAAAAATTTCACACCATTAGTCATCAGAGAAACACAAATCAAAACTACAGTGATATCTCACCCAAGTTAGAATGGCTATTAGAAAAAAAAAATGCTGGTGAGAATGTGGAACAAAAGGAGCCATTTTGAAATGTAAATTAGTATTGCCACTATGTAAAACAGTATGGATGTTGCTTAAAAAAAAAAAAAAAAGAAAGAGAACTACCATATGATTTGGCTATACCACTGAATATATGTCCAAAGAAAATGAAGTCAGAAGACAAGAGAGACACCTCCATACCTCTCTTTGCGTGGTACTATTGACAATAGCCAAGATATGGAACCAGTCTAGGTATCCATCAAAAGATGAATTGAAAAAAAAATATGATATTTATATGTGTATATATATATATATATATATATATATATATATATATATATGTGATATATATGTGATATAGGTCACATATATATGTATCACATATATACATACATGTATTATATATGCACATATATTCACCTCTTTCACACAAAAGTAGACACATATAATAGAGTGTTATTCAGCTATAAAGGAGATGGAAATCTTGCCATTTGCAGGAAAATGGATGGAACTGGAGGACAGCATAATGAGCAAAATAAGTCAAATACAGAAAGACAAGTATCGCAAGTTCTCTCTCACATGCATAAACCAACTAACCAACCAAAACTGCAAGTCGAAGAGAGACTATTAGGGACTGGGAAGGAGGCACAGGCTGGGCAGGAAAGTAGGTGAAAGAGGGTAGAAAGAAAGCTGGACATAATCAACGCACATTATTCGCATGTATGGAAATGTAATAGTGAAACCCATTGCTTTGTATAATCAATACATGCTAATTTAAAATTATGCAGATTTTGTACCCATGCTATAATACATCAGCATCCCATTGTCTTTCTGTGAGATCCCACCTGCATGCTTCATCAGGATTCCCTTGACCCTCTTACCTCCCTAAAACCTCATTGCCCTTTCCTTTTCTTTAAAAGATGTTCTACATTAATGAGTGTTCTCTCTACTGCAGTGGTCTGAATAAAGTCATCTTCTTAAATGTTCAGTGCAATATTTCTTTGACATTGGACAGTCCTAAGAGCACAGCCCACTTTGCAAAGCCCTTGATGTTATATGGGGCTTCTCAGGATGATAACTGTGGAATATTAAATGACAACAGTAGCATAGGAGAAAAGAAAGAACCTCCTCACCTGTAGCTGGGTCCCTGGCTGAGGTTCTGGTAACTGAAGTCAGATGAACAAGAGAAAAGCATACAGAGTTATTCAATGAGTTTTAAGTGACATGGGGTGTGGGGGGCTTCAGAACGAAATGAAGATTCAAAGAAACAGGGAAGGCTATACATTTTTATAGGCCATGTGTGATGGAGAAATGGACAGTCAGGGAGAAGTATGAGAGGATAAAAGTGTAATCTAACAGTAATAAGCTGAATATATATGAATATAATATATATTATATATTACATATATATTCATTTTTATCTCATTTTTTTTTCTACTTTTTTCTCTTTTTTCCACAATCATTTTTTTTTTGCCTTGCTTTGACTTTTGAGGGGTAAGGTTTTACACATATTTGGGTTGGACTTTCTGTTTCATTATGTCCATTTTTATTTCTGTTACTACTTTTCCCCCTTCTCTTCATTCAACAGAAAACTTCACTTCTTCTTTCTCTTGTTATTTCTTTTAGTTATTTTTTTAACTCTTCCTTCCTTATAACCATCACTTGCTACCTCTTTCCTGCTGTAACTTTTTTCACCTTTTGAATATTTTAAACTTCCTTTTACCTACCTACCTCATTTTCCTTCCTCTTAATGAACTGTAATTTTGCTATCTCTAAGAACAATTTAATCCATATAATTACTGCCCCACCATTCACGCTGCTGTTATTAGTATTGCCCAGAGCATAGGTGACACCCACTGTTTAATACTAGATCTAGTTGCTGGCTGTTTGCTGTTGTTAAATACTGACCCTGTCATTCCTCTTTATGTAGTAATTAGAGTGTACGTGCCATGTCAGGCTTGGGACATTTATTCTAATGCTGTATGTTGATCACTATGGTTGCAGCTGTTGCTCATTTTGCCTTTTTCTGGGAGAGGGCTGGGAAGTGACTGGTGTCCTATTCATTCACAGGCTTGAGACTCTGTGCTTGAACTACACCCATAACTCAGCACAGTGACAGTGCACAGAAACCAACCCTGATGAAGCTTCAGCAATGTTTTAACACATAGACGAAGAGAGACAAAATCCCCAAGCCATGTTTGTGCCCCAACAAGGCACAACTAGAGAGGGACATCAGGTCCCAATCTCAGCAAAATCAGAGAAGGATTCCAAGAGGACATGTAGAAAACCCCACCATGTTAGAGCAGCTCTAAAAGAGTGAATTAGTTCAGCAGGTCTTCATCAGCAAACTGAGAGAAACTGGAAGTTGAAAGTAACACCTGGGTTACACTGAGCCTACATGCAGAAGCCAAGAAGTACCAAAATACAGGACTCACTATAAAAGAGATAACTATAAGATAAAGGTCATGCTCACAGAAGAGGAAGAGGAATCCATCTAAATAGATGCACAGCTCGAAACCTCTGAAAACATGAGAAAACAGGCAAAAAAGTCTCCCCCCAAAAGTTGTATTCCAACAAAAGAACACACAGACAGGGGAAGGGATGAAATGCGAGAGAAATGCTTTAAAAAACTAAATATTAAACTGATTAATGATATAGAAAAAGATCTAAGAAATGAACTAAGAGCAATTATAGGAGGTGAAAGATCATTTCAAAAAAAGAAATAGAGATTCTGAAAAGACACCAATCGGAATTCCTAGAAACAAAAGACACAACACAGGGTGGGATTGTGGCTCAGTGGTAGAGCTCTCACCTAGCACAAGTAAGGCCCTGGGTTTGATCCTCAGCACCACATAAAAATAAATAAATAAATAAATAAAAGTATTGTGTACAATTACAACTAAAAAATAAAAATATTAAAAAAAGACACAACACATCAAATGAAAAATTCACTTTAAAGTATCATCAACAGATGCAGTTGCAAAGAAAACAAAACCTCAGGCACTGAAGACAGTGTATTTGATTTGGAACACTCAGGAGACAGTAAAGATAGATAAATAGATAGATAGATAGATAGATAGATAGATAGATAGATAGAACAAACCATGATCAGAAAGAACTCTGGGAAAAGTTAAGATCAAACTTAAGAATCATGGGGAAAGAAGAGGGCATAAATAAATGGCTAATAAAGAACCCTTTTGGTGAAATAAGCAGAAAGTTTCTAACAGCAGTAATGTTAGGAATAAGATGGACCCCCCCCCCACACACACACACAGGAGGCATATAATCGTAATAAACTGTGAATTATAAAGACCTATTTTTGTAAATTCTTGCCCATGTCCCTGTATCAAAGATAAGAATGGATCCTTCCTCAAAATACAGATAGGGCACCTCTGTATGGAGATGTCCTGCTTCAGAGAAGAAGGGCAGAAGGAGAATGACCTTTTGCTTCCACTATTTTCTCAAATGCCAAAATGTCCTGTTTGAGGGTAGTAGATCTTGAACCTCATTACTAGAAATAAGTACAAGCTGATGTATTTCTGGAAGATATTGTTTTACCCCATCCCCACTTAAAAGTGGCTACCAAGGTTAATGTTGCAGGAACTACATCGATACTATTACAGTAGGCCAGGAACTAGGGACTGGGGTAATAGAACAGAGTAGAGACCCTCTTGTCACCCCTAAGATAGCTGAAAATCAAGGCTGCTGGAAATGGTCATTAGTTTCCATTCAACCTTCTTTCAGAAAATTCTGTGAAGATATAGCAGATGAAGGACTAGATATTGCAGGTATAATTTTTTAAGGGAAAGTTATGGAATCTTGATTAGAGCTTTGAAATTCAAACCAAAGAAAAGGTTCAAAGGATGAAGATGAGTTTGGGGTCTAGGGAGAAGCTTTAAGGCTGCTACAAAACATCAAAACATTTTGAGTGCAGAATGGGAAGAGCTTAAGTGATGAAATTGCAAATAATAATGGGTTGCTTTTTTTTTTTTTTAAAAGAATACCTTAAAATATGCAGGAAGTAGGCTAAGTAATTTACATTCATTACCTCACTAAATCCTTACAGTAACTCCAGGAGCTAAGTACTGTTATTATCCCCACTTAACATAAAAAGTAACACAGCCTCAGAGAGGTTAATTAACTTGCCCACGGTCTTGTAGACAGTAAGTAGCTAGGGTGCCTGACTCAAAATCATGCTGTAATAATGTTTCCCCAAGTACTGTTGCTACAGGTTCTTTCAGAACGGTATCCAATATGAACTAAAATGCGGGAAAAAAGAATCAAAGTAAACATGGGATCAGACCTCTGGCCAAGTCAGGTAGTGGGAACTTCACTCTGAGGAAATGGGAGAACAAGTAATGATTACCAGGGATGTAAAGCAAGAGGCTGGGATCTAGCAATGGACAACCCTGTCTCTTGGAGACTCACCAGTGGGTCCCCTCCAGGGCATCCAAATGAACAAGATTAGGTGAATACAACCTTGGGCTAAAGTTCTTCAGCCCAAAGAAAGAAAGAAAGTTGGCTTTAAATAAGACTTTAAAACATCTTTAGAAATCTGCATATCCAATACTTACACTATATACTTTTGTGTGTGTACATCTCTTACTACTGCCAGTTACTTGAGGAAAAAAAACATTAGTGTTCTTTCAGATTACCTAGCAAAAACATCCTACCAGCTCTAAGGGACTTTGAGGGTATGGGAGATTGGTTCACACTTCAGAGTGTGCCAATTAAATATGATGACTACTGCAAACTAGTGGGTAACACAGTGAGATATTTAAAAACTTCAGTGACTGGATTACTGCCACTCCAGGAGACTTTTTTCTCCCCTGAAAAAATAAAATGTGGTGTCAAGAGAGACAAAGCATAAAATGCAGCAGTAATTTTTCTTCCTCCAAGTTAAGAAGCTTGGTATATTAAACTGTTATTTAGAAGCTTGAAAACTTTTAACAAGCGAATAGACTACCAAAGTGAAAAGAGAAATGATTGTTAGGGCTTTAGACTTAATATAATAAAATCATAAATAAATGTTTAACATCATAAATAAATGTTTTCAGGTCCTTTTTTTTTAAAAAAAAAAAAAACCTTTATTTATTTATTTATTTATTTTTACGTGGTGCTGAGGATCTAACCCAGGGCCTCGCATGTGCTAGGTGAATGCTCTATCGCTGAGCCACAACCCCAGCCCTATTTTCAGATCCTTAATGAATTCTAATAAAATCATTTATTATGTCACTTTTTTTTCTTCCGTCCCTGGCAGGAAAGAAGGAAAATAAAACACAAATGTGTACTCCACATTCCATGAAATCTAAAATGACATAAGTACAGGAAACACTAATTTCAGAGATAAGAAGTTTGAAAAATTATGACTATTAGAATCAATAAAATACAGTGCAATAATCATAGTCTGCAGTCTCCCTGATTGAGAATGTTCTCTCACCTTCTAATCACAGTTAGTAAGGCCCACCATCCATGTGTAAGAGACCCTGTTCAGGAGTGATGCAGGAACAAACTTTCAGACACTGAAAAGAAATGAGCCTCATGTCGAATGCTCTTCAACACAGTGAGGACCATAGTGGTAAGTCAAATTGAGGAGACATCTGACACATAAGCTTGACTTCGTTAATGTGTCTTTCTAAATATGTGTGGTATTAACGGGGTTCAACACATCTACCCCAAAATATGATGTCATGCCACTGGAGGAAATAGCAGAAGCAAAAACGTCTCTGTGGTCAGGTACTGAGGCAGGAGGATCAAGAGTTCAAAGCCAGCCTTAGCAATGGCGAGGTGCTAAGCCACTCAGTGAGACCCTGTTTCTAAATAAAATACAAAATAGGGGATGTGGCTTATGGATAAGTGCCCTGAGTTCAATCCCTGGCTCCTTGCCCACTCATCTGATCTTCTGAAGTCTCTGATCTTCTCCTGTCCTCCTCCCCTGTACCAAGTCATATAAGAATCATCTGATCTTCCTCTGTAATAGGTCATAAGACCCTCATTCCAGAAGTGCCCTTCCTGTACCTGGAGATAAATGAAGCAGACTGAATATAGGGGTCCCTTCTGAATTGGGAAGAACTTCCTTGGGCTAGAGTAAAAGCTAAGGGATCCCCACCATGGCCTGACCTGAAGCCCAGAAAGGTGAAAATGGAGACTGCCTCCTGTCCAGGTCTATCCAGCAGAGGCTAACTCAATCTGCATATGTATATTTCCTGCCTTCTGTTCCATTTTGCCTTCTGTTTAGGCCAACTAAATCTACACACATAGATCACCTCACTTCTGTTTCTTTAAACTATTACTGCTTAGGCCTAGCTGCTTCACCCCAATTTAGTCAACAACATAAATTTCATTTAACTTTTCCATTTTCCATCTGCCTATTTCTTATGCAGGAGGATGGCTGATACCAAGCAGGCGGGATCCAGGCGAGATCCCTGGGCTAGGCTCCTAGTAACAGAAGGAGCATTCTCATCTCTGAAGATACGGGGATAATATTGAAAAATCTGACCAAACAGGCTTTACTAAGTTCTACCCAGATCATGATCATTAGATCATACTTTCTCATCTTCCAAACACATTTCTCTACAATTATCCACTTCACCAAACTGAATACAAAAATATATAGACTTTCCTGTTTCTACGGATCTTTGTTTCTGAAGCCTCCTACGTCACATAAAACTTTCATTAAATAAATGTGTATGGTTTGTCTTGTTAGTCCATCTCTTATAAAACCTCATCAACTGTAAAGGAGGAATGTGAGAGAAATCTTTTCTCTCCCACAGAATATACCTAGATCCAAAGCATGTCAAAACATAATTTTCTTAAAATTTAGGAACAGTGCTTTCAAAGAAATAAAAAGTGTCAAATGTTATTGTAATTTATTAATAAAGGAACCAAAAAGATGGTGGTCATGGTTCAAAGAGAATTAAAAAATCCAAGAACAAATAGGCATTGACAGTGCTGAAGGTCACCAGGAGCCAAGTGCTGTCAGAAGAGAATGACAGTTTAAAAGAAGCTTAATCCTTTGAAGGCAAATGCTCCCCACCCACTTGGGAAATGGCTTACTGAGAAGAACCACCCCACACAGATGGCTTAGATAAGACTCTTGCTGCTGGCTCTGAAGACCACTGGATTTGCAGACCACACCCTGTTTACCTGTGACAATGACAGAAAGAGATCCAGTTCCTTTTAACTCTAGCCAAATTTCCAGTTCTTTGCCTCAGTGGTTAACTAAGATCAGAACTCTTCCTAACCTGAAACTAGCTGAACTATAAGATCATCATTTCCTGTTTCCCTCCCTAAACTTTCTATGGCAAAATCACCCCTGATGTAAAATGCATTAAAGCTGAGAACTGTTAGATCCACTGGATGAACTGGCACCTTTAATATTATGAAATGACCCTTTCTATCTCTGTTGTCAAAGGACAAATTGCACCAATATGGTTTAAAGAGTTTAATTGGCTTCATTTTCAATTCTAGAATTGAGCAACAGGGCTGGTGAGGAAGCTGGGGAGTAGAGTGTGCCTGCATGCGAGAGGCCCTGGGTTTTGTGCCCAGCATCAAAAAGAAAAGAGGAAACAAAAAAGGAAAAATTCCAAAAGCCAAATTCAAACACAGAATCAAGCAACACTTCACTTCATAAAATGTAGTAAATAGAATAAGTGCTCTAATGAGCTTAGCAGAAGAGGTTGGTTTTATAAACAGAGAAGGGCTTTTTAAAAAAAAAAAAAAGCAGAAATGAAGGACAGAAAACAATTTTGGTCATTTGAAAGCTAATTTTCCTGAGAGACAGAGGTAGTGAGACGATATGATAGAAAAATATCTAATTGGTTAACATCAGGTTACTTAAGGTCACTAATTTTGTATAAGGATTAAATCGAGGGTATTTCATTAAAATAACTTAGTTTTTGTTCGGTGACAGGAATGTTAGCATGGGTGACTCCATTTTGAGTTTTAATGTGGTCTATGGGGGTCCAGTGCAGGAGCCTACTCCGAAACAATGCCCCCCTCTCATTTTTATTTATGTTACTGTTATTTCTTAGATTGAATTGATGAAATCAACTAACCATACAAGTTTTATGAAGGTACAAAGGATTTTAAAAGCTAAAACTATTTTGAAAAAGAACAAAGATTAATATTAAAAAATAAACTGAGGACCAAAGTAATTTGTTTGAGCAAAAACAGCACTATATCACAAGGGTCCAGAGCTCTTCCTAAGGGGAGACCTTACTTGGATTATTTCAGTGAAAAGTTCCGAGCGAAGAACAATTTCTGTACAGCTTATATTGAGTATTCACAATGAGATGGGTTTCAGTTTGCTTACATAGGAACCTAGATTGTTGGAGCCACCCAGTTTAATTGCCTCCCAATTAATTTTTTAACAAAAACTTAATAAAGAACAATAATAATCAAGAAAGTATGGTTATTATTGTAAAGATTAGATCTATATCTATACCTATATCTAAATCTTATATCTAGCAGAATGAAGAATCCAGAAACAGAGTCACATATTTACAGTTAATAATTTCAACAAAAGTGGCAAGGTAATTTAATAAAGTATAGGCAGTCCGTCCTGCCCCCCTCAACAAATGGTCCTGCTATAAGTGGCTGTCCTTAAGGAAAAGAAATAAACTTTAATTGTAATTATACTCTACCATTACACAATATAAATTATAACTAGATCTAAGCAAAAAAAAAAAGCTAAAATGGTAAACCCTGAAAAAATTACATGATAAAATTTTACAGCCTCAAATTAGGAAAAAAAAATTATAGCACACATAATGCTTAAATAAAAAAACAAAAGAAAAAAAAGTGACTTGGATTTGATGAAAGTAAACAACTTTGAGAAGGCCTAGTTAAGAAAATAAGAAGGCAAGTCAGACTAAGAGAAAATATTTGTAATACATTTATCTCATACAGGACCTAAATCTGGAATAATAAATCAACTCTTCCAACTCAACAGTAAGATAAATCAATTAACAATGGGCAAAAATGTTATAATGCCATTATACAAAATAAATCTTAAGCACAAGAAAATATGCCTATCGGTCATTAGGGGAATGCATATTCATATCCAAATGAAATGCCACTCCATAATTAGACTATATGAAAATATAAGAAAAGGAAAAATTACAAAGCAAACAACACTAAAAAGCTTCTCAAAAGGATATAAGGTGCAGCATCCACTTATCAGAGAAAACATCTGGCCTTTGGAGGAACTTTTTGGATAGGACAAAGGAGTGTGGGGAGGGGAGAGAGAAGGGGGATAGGGAGGATGGTGGAATGAGACAGACATCATTACCCTAGGCACACATACGATTGCACGAATGGTGTGACTCTACATCATGTACAACTAGAGAAATGAAAAGTTGTGCTCCATCTGTGTACGATGAATCCAAATTCATTCGACCATCATATACAACTAATCAGAATTTTTAAAAAAAGACATAAGGATTTAATCATAAAAACAGGATTCCAGCTGTTGCCTGGAATGTGAACTTGGTCTCTTTAACTCTTTGCCCCCAAGCATCTGGAAAGACCTAAACAACTGAGTAGACAAAAACACTGTTCCCAGAGGCTCAAGATGCATTAGTAAGAAGTTGCCAGACTCTTATTTTATTGGCCCATCCATTCTCCTTATTTTCTATTGATCAACCAGGTTCCTTTTCCACATTCAGTAGCCCATACAAGCACCCACTTTTCCTGCCTTCTTCAGTACTGGTTAGGAGCTATCTGAACTTTTGCCTCCTGAACTGCAATTCCTAAGACCCCAATAAAGTCCTTTTTACTTTCACAGTATCTATTTTTGGATTCATTGACAACTGACAATATCAAGTGTTGGCAAGTATAGGCACAACTGGAAATTTCCTATGTTGCTTGTGAAGCACTGATATAACCACTTTGGAGAACAGTTGACAATTTCTCAAAATTAACTATAAATGCATCATGTGTCTCAATAATACTATGGGGTATTTACCCAAGAGGAATGCAAACATATTCCAAAAGTATACTTATATATGAAACTTGTTGCAGCTTTCTTCATAATAACCATAAAATAGAAACACCTTAAATGTCTATTGCCAGATGACTAGACAAACAAATTCTGGTATAATCAGACAAAAGTAGTATCCAGCGATGAAAAGGAATAATAGATGTAATTTACAAGACTGAGAAAAGTCAAACATAAATAGGTGCAGGCTGCATAATTTTCTTCATACACAAATCTAGGAAAGCAAATCTAAATTTAGTGATAGAAAGTGCATGAGTGGATGCCTGAAGTCAGGGGTGTTAGGCAGGAAGGAAGTTGAATGCAAAAGTGTGTGGAGGAAATTTTTGAAAGAATAGAACTATTCCATAGTTTCAGTTGCATCAATGTACATATTTAACAAATTTCAATGTATGGCATGAGTTAAAATGTGTTTGATATGTTGTGCACGTGTGTATCTCTGAATATATACACACACACACACACACATATATATAAACTAAGTAAAGGGCTTAGCTGTCAATATGTTCTTCATTTGTAACCTAGGCTCACACAATAGAATAGGCTTCCAGAAAAGTGGTCTGGATAAAGTCAAAGTTTTGTTTTGTTTGTTTTGAATCGAAGACATTTTGGACTTCTTATAGGAACTTTTCCAATTATTCTAAATATTTTTATTTTGAATCATTTGATCTGCTGAAATTATGTCCTGAGGTGGTTGGCTAAGAATACCACCCATAAAATATGTGCTATCAGCTTTTATTGTGTTCATCAAAGTAGGAGAAATGCATACTAGAGATAGATCCCCAGAGAAAGCCTCCCACCTAAACCTCCCTTTGGCCTTGCTTTCAATCCTTAAATTCCTGGGAGAAAA
The DNA here is from genome assembly GCF_047511675.1 of Marmota flaviventris. Classification (NCBI taxonomy): domain Eukaryota; kingdom Metazoa; phylum Chordata; class Mammalia; order Rodentia; family Sciuridae; genus Marmota; species Marmota flaviventris. The sequence goes on from NC_092498.1 coordinate 172,132,395, forward strand.
CATTCTCAAAGGACTGCCCTGCAGGTAGCGGCATCCTGGTGGGCAAATATAATACTTCCATGTACAGACAAGATAACAAAGCAAAATCAAAAGGAAAGATTGACAGGTTCAACTAGTAAAAGATTTTCAATACTTTTAGCCGTATATTCACTGATAAAGCCTTTCTACCAATTACTCAGCCCACATTATACATTAAAAAACAAGAGTAGTCAGAAAAGCTATAGCTGAAAAAAGAAAAAAAGAACAATGCAGTGGAGGGTCACCATAGGAGACACTCAATTTAAGAACGAATTTGAAAACCTCCCCAGCAGACACCACACTTTACCAATAGAAGGTGCAGGTTCTATTGTCTCATTTAATCCTCATAACACTAACAAATCCATTAACAGATACCAAGTTGATAGAGAACTGGTATAAAATCATAATGGAGCAAATATCACAGATGAGCCATTTAGAAGTCTCTGCACATCTTCTAATCCAGTTAATATCTTCAAATCCTAGTTAGTTGGCTAGAGTCTCCTTTTTTTTTTTTCCCTTAAAAATGTTTAGGTGGTTCTTGAATGCTCAAGTACATATCAATATACCAAAATCCTATTCACATCATGGACCACTTGAAGAATTTCAAAGGAAATTCTGAAGAAATGTAATTTTTACTCAACCTATTGTTTTTCTTTTTTCATTATTAATCCCTGAAGAGCCATTATACAATTTTTCCTAATACCCTCTTGAAGTTTTAATAACATAGATATGCTGTATATCTTTTTATGTCTTATGTGAATAAAAAGAGTAATTTTTATATTGTTCCTAAGCACTAATTATCACCTGCATGAGGGTTATATCATCTCCAGCTGAGAAAATATGACCTAATTATGACCTCCACCTTAATTACATGCCTCCTCTGTTCACCTTCAGTGTCTGCCTGCAATGAAAAGTCCACTTCCCAGAATCTTCTGGAGTTGGGCATATAGTAAAGTTGTACTGTTGTTGTTGTTTTTAACACTAATTCTTTTCAAACTTTTCTGGTGATACATATATGATAGTGCTTAGATACACTCTGAAAATGAAAACCCCATATGGACATATTCCGTAAAGTAGGATGTATAACTGAACCTTGATACCTTCAAGTATTAAGTGAATGCAGAAAGAACAGCTCTTTTAACAAATGGTTCTAAGACAGCTGGACATTCATATGCAAAAGAATGAAGCATGGCTTTCATGTCATGTCATCTAAAAAAATTAACTCAAGATAGATCAAGGACCTAAGAATTAAATGGAAACATAGGTATAAATTTTCCAGTGTATGAATTAGGTAATATTTTCTTAAATATGATGCCAAAGGCACAAGGAAAAACACCAACAGAGAAAAAACAAACAAACAAACAAACAAAAAACCCCACAAAGCTGGGCACTGTACACATCTGTAATCCCAGCTACTCAGGAGATGAGGCAGAAGGATGTCAAGTTCAAGGGCAGTCTGGACAATTTAGCAAGAGCCTCTCTGAAAATAGAAGGGATGGGTATGTGGTTCAATAGTAGAGTGCTCACTTAGCATTAGTGAAGCCACAGGTTTAACCCCCACCATGGCCAAAAAAAAAACTTGGCCTTCAGCAAAACTTCAAAAAAAATTTTTTTAGTTGTTGATGGAACTTTATTTTTATTCATTTATATGTGATGCTGAGACTTTGAACTGAATGCCTCACACATGCTAGGCAAGTGCTCTACCACTGAGCTACAACCCCAACCCCAGCCCCACTTCATCAAAATTTAACAGTTTATGTTTTAAAGGAAACCATGAAGAAAGTGAAAGACAATCTGAAAAACTGGAAGAAACTGCCCACAAATTGTGTCTGAGAGAGGACTTGTATCAAAATATATAAATAACTTTTGCAATTCAATAATAGATAACCTAAAATTTAAAAATGGATAAAACATCTAGACAGACATTGTCCAAGCACAATACACAAATGGCCAATAAGCACATGAAAAGATGTACAACATCATCATCACCCAACAGAGAAACGGACATCAACAGCATCATGAGATACTACTTCACACCCACAATGATAGTTCAAACTGAAAAATACAGTTAACAAGATGTGTTTGCAAAGAAAGAGAGATATTAGAACTCTCATACACTGCTGGTGGTAAAATGGTGCCTCCTCTTTGAAAAATGTCCTAGCAGTTTTTCAAAAAATTACATGTAGAATTACTATATGACCCAGCAATTCCACCTCTAGGTATATGCTGAGATATAAAAACCTAGGTCCACATGAAAACTTGTACATGAATGTTCACAACTGAGGAGGCAAAGGGGGAAACACCCCCAAACACCCATCAACTGATACAAAGATAAATAAAATGTGGCATGTCCATGCAATGGAAAAGACAATCAGCAATGAAAGTCAAGTACTGAAGCATATTGCAATGTGGTTGAATCTTGCAAACATGATGCTAAAGGAAGAAAACCAGTCACAAAAGATCATACATTATGTGATTCTATTTATTTGAAATGTTCATAAAAAGTCAATATATAAAGACAGAAAGTAAATTAGGACTACAGTTGGCATGAGAAATTTGGACTATGAGTGAGTATGAGGTTTCTTTTGGGAGCAATGAAAATAGTCTAAAGTAAATTATGATAATGGCTGTAGAGTCTATGAGTGTACAAAAATCACTGAACTTTAAATGGGTGAATTATACAGTACATATACAATATCTCAATACAGCCATTTCCCCCACCAAAATGGAAACAAAGTTTAATGTTTAATATCCCAGATTCCCATTCTTGCTCCATATAGCCATGACACTGCCATGCCCCACCTTGGCCAGTGACTTCAGCTCTCCTCCAGTAGGGGGCAAAATAGCAGGTGGCCAGGCTTGGAGTACCTCAATAACAAAGCAGGCTCCAGGAGGGACTTACAGGAAGATGAAACTGATAGGATGCTGGAAGTGGGTGAACAACACACAGAGGTATTCTAAAAAATGGTTAAGATTCTGGGACAGAGACAGGGAGAAACAAAGCCAAACACGTTGTAAAACAAGATAATTTTTTTAAGAGAGAGAGAGAGAGAATTTTTTTTAATATTTATTTTTTTAGTTTTCGGCGGACACAACATCTTTGTTTGTATGTGGTGCTGAGGATCGAACCCAGGCCGCACGCATGCCAGGCGAGTGCACTACCGCTTGAGCCACATGTCCAGCCCCTAAAACAAGATAATTTTTATATCCAAAGACAACGAAAGTCAAGCAGGACAGAAATTATGATGGTAGTTTACTCTATCATTCAGCTTCACTTGACATTTAAATAGTATACTAACTTAGGGCTGGAGGTGTAGCTCAATGGTAAAGTGCCCACAGAGCCCTGGGTTCAATCCCACCACACACACACACACAAATTACATTGTAGTCTAATGTAAATATTTAATACTTTAATACTGATTTCATCTAATTTACAATAAAACTGCATTAGGATAGAGATGAGTCATAAGTGGCATGTGTACAATAGAATGTTAAGTCCTCTGTTTCCATAATCAAAAATCAAGAAACAAAAAGCTTGAATTAAAACAACAACAACAAAAAAAACCTAGAACAATAAACACATTACAATGTATTTAGAGATATGGAGACAAATACTAAAATAATGCAATAAAAACAATATCAGGAAGAGGGAGGGAGATATTGTAAGGGTTTTGCTTTATTTCTTATTTAAATAAAGACCTTATAGGACTATTTGATTTCATGCACACATACATGCACACAGTCAATGGGAAATGTTTGCAAATTGTAGAAAGTAATTAAAAAATATTAGAAAATATAATAAAAGTAAGATGAAAAAGTAATGCTATTATAAAAATTAAATTAGGTTCTCAGTAATATAAGGAATATTGTTATAATATGAAATGTTTTAAGTTACTCACCAGGTATAATATTTAACTTTGTTCTTTCAAATATGTAAGTAAAATTCCCTCCTAAGATGCCCTATATTTATCGTGTGCCTCCATAGGCCTCTGACACAATGCCAATTACCCCTACAAAATTTGTCTGAAAGGTTAAAGGGTTTCATATTTAGTGCTTTCTACATTAAATATTATTAATTCCTCCACTCATTTACTTAGCAAATATTGAAGAACTTACTAATGGTCAATTCAGGAAAATTTTTTAAAAAATAACATGTGACATAAAAATTGCTCTAACAAATTATTTTTCTGGCATTAAATTTTTCCTAATTCGTCAACCACTATAAACAGAGAAGTACCAAGCCATTTATCCAGGCTGTGTGATATTTAGCCTTAATCCTGTAAAAACCTGGACTTGATAATCTATGAAGCTATTATATTCACACATATTTGAAGGACATTTTTAAAAGCACTAATCTATAAATATTCTGATTCACTGCTCTCTCACATGTACTAAAAATGACTTCATGCAATCACTAACCAGGAGGTAGGTTTTGTATCTCACTGAAAATGTCACTTAATAAATAACCTTTAAATTTAAATGCAAACTATGGATATCATTCATACATGCCCAAACTTGTCCTTGAAGTCTAAATGGGCAAAGAAGTTAACTAAAAATATCTTTTCTGCCATTAGCACACTATTGTTTTAACTCCTTGAAAATGAGTCAAAACGTCAAAGTTTTTAGCATAATATTCTTAGATTTAAAAATCTATATCTCTTTAGATTAAGAATGTTAAATATAGTTTTGAGATAAGTAATGATTTTAACTTTTCATTCTCAGATTAAGTTCTACCAGTTTTAGGGGAAATCACTTTATATCACAATTAATTTATATGATATACTAACTAATCTATTAAAAAAAAGTGGGGTCTTGCTCACAGCCATATTACCCTAGTGTATTGAGTGTATGTTTTGGCATACACTAGGTACTCAGATATTTTTAAGATTATCTGATACTGACTGTCATTTAGTCAATAAGCCTCCTTCATTAAAATAAATGCACATTGTTTACATTTCTAGCCTTCCAGGCACTTTACTATGATCACAGTAGGTACGGTAGATAGAAAAATGGTCATCAAAAGATGTCCATATCAGAACCTTTGAACGGCAAAGGAGTATTACGGATGCAGATGAAATTAAGGTTGCTCATTAGCTTTCTTTACAATACAGAGATTAACCTGAACTATGTAGGTTAGTCTCATTCAACACAAAGAGTCCTGTCTTAGCAGTCCCAGTAATCACCAGTGTCCTTAAAAAGTAGAAGGAGGAGGCTGAAGAGAAGGTCACAGTCACACGAAGTGAAAAGGAATTCACTGCCCTTGCTGGCTTTGAAGAAAGAAGTAAGAACCATGAGTCAAGCTTCTAGAAAGTGTAAAGGCAAATAAATGGACACCTTCCTGGAGCCTCCAGAGAGGAACACAAGCCCTATGGCACCCTGATTTTAGCTCAATGCAACCCAGTTCAGACTTCCAATCTCCAGACTGTTAAATAATGCATTTTGTTGTTCACGTTACTGTTTGTGCTAAACTGTTATGACATTACTATAAAACTAATACAGTAGATAATCAGCTACTTTCAAAATAACTAAAAGAGAACAGCTAAGCAAATAACAACATTCAACAAAGGTTCAGCTTTTCACCTCTTATGTGAGACTTCAGTTGGTATATTCTATTATTGGAATTTCACCACCTACTTGTTTGAAATCTAGAATTTTTTTTTCGTTGTTTTATACTTTGGTTCTAGAATCCCCTGCAACCCTATCCCCTGTCTCATGGAGTGAAGGCTTGGTTCCCACATACTGGTGCTATTTTGTGGGAACATTAGGGAAGTGGGACCTAGTTGGAAAAATTAGGTCACTGGTAGTGTGTCCTTGACAGGTAGATCTGGGACCAGTCTCTCCTTCCCTACCTCTTTCTGTTTCCTGGCCACCATGAGGTGAACAGCTCTGTTCCACCACACATACCAATCCATGATATACTTCCTCATAAAAGGCCTAAAGTAACAGGGTCAAATGACCATATATTGAGAACAGGAGCCAAAATAAATGCTACTCCCCTGAGTTTTTCCTTAGGTATTGTTACAACAATGGACAACTGACTAACACCAGATAGTTTTCTGGCTGGTCAGGGATCATTTCTGTGGAGGAATCTTGTTTTCTTAGTAAGCTGTGACCCAACACTCCTTGACTCCTTGACAACGTAGAAGTTGCTTTTTCTTATCGCTTTAGACAGATCTTTTTATCTGAGCTATCTTTTATTTGTTCATAATTCTAAACATAAAACAGATTTCATAATTTCGTGAGTATCAGTAATATCTTTTGATGTTAATTAATCTTTATCTCTTCATTCAACCAGCAGTTACTGAGCTCTTATTATATACTAGTATTATGTCATGCATCTAGAATCTGAACATTGAATAATACATGGTAACTGTCCTCCAGAAGTTCATGGCATAGAGAAGGAGAAAGAAATGTGTTACAACAAAAATTTAGAAAAGGAATTCACAAAATGTTATAGGAACTTAGAGGGGGAAATGATGAAATAATAAGAAAAAAAACTTATTGCAAATTATAAAAAATACTGAATTATGTATTTATGGGTGAATACTCTAACCTTGTAATTAGTTACTAACCCAAGGGGTGGTTAGAAGGCACTTTTGAATGTCTATCCAGGCCCACAACCCTTCTCTGGAAATGACCCTCCACCAAGTCCCCAGTAAATACCCAGAACTGAAATAACCAAGGGGTACCAATCAGTCTCTCAGTCTAGAGAATCTGGAATTAGAATTCAAGGAATGAGTTTTTCTGTCTTGATGTAGTACACGCAAATGACAGACTCAGTGGTCTAGGAGCCTGTGTCATGCAGGTATTTGGGGACCAAGGTATAAAGAAGTGGAGAAAGCTGAGAAAGAACAAGAATAGCAAAGCAGAGACTGAAAACCCCTAGTTCTTGCCTGACTTTTCTTGTGAGGTCCTGCCCCACTATTTTCTGTTGTAATAAGGCATACCTGTGTCTTTAATATAAAATTTATATTTTGGTTAGAGTCACTTTAAGGGTTGTTTTTTTTTTTTTTTTAACTTGCACAGTGAAATGGTTCTATCTTCAAAAAATAGGTTCCACATTTTCACTAGCCCAGGCCTTTGCCTCACTGACCTCACCTCCATGGGGATAGGGAAGCTGTTTCCCCTTTGAAGGAACAGGCAGCAGAAATCATAATAAATGTGCAAATATAAAAGTGTTGGACTATAAATTATCATATAAATGCACAACTTTGAAAACTGTAACTGGTTATGAAATATTGTTCACAGAGTGACCTCTATTAAAAGCCAAATGGAAGGATTTCTTCAGCAAAAAAAAAAAAAAAAATAGGAAGGAAAAAAAGCTCAAATTAAAATGGCCATGATTCAAAGAAGGCTCTATATTCAACTCAGAGATTAGTTCAGCTTTGGACATTTCATAATGTGCAAGAGAGATAGATAGAAGGCAGTAATAGCAAGAAGAGAAAGAACCCACACAGAACTATGGTGTGGGGGTGCACTGGAAAGGACTTTATCATCCCCCCAAAATGCCATATCTTGCTATTAATCCATGCTGCATTGAAGAGTCTACTAAAGATGATCTCCTTTCAATATGATATAGAAAGGACATTTGAGAGATCATTCAAAGGTCTTAAACTAGAGAAAGCAGGTTTTTCTACACAGAACAGTGAAAGAGGACTATGCCTAACCTATGGCAGATATTCTACTTGTTGTCTTTTACCAAGAATCTGTGCAATGATACACTGTTGCTGTTTGGGGGTTACTTTCTGGTCTCCTCCCCTGAGGTCACTGATAGTTTATCTGCACAAAGAGAAAACAAAACAATAGTACCTTAGTTTGTATTAGTCCCTAAATAGCATTTTTGATAATGGGCTTGTTCATGACAAAGTTAGAAATGGACTAAACCAGAGATTAGAAGTTACTTAAAAAACAACTGCCCTTATCAATGTTGGAATCCATGTCTCTGCATTATCAACTGCTCAGTAATTATCAAGGTTAAATGATACTTATTTTATGGTATATCTACTCTCTATTACTATAAAATTCACTTCATCATATCACTGCCACAAAACACTTCTACACTAAGCCACCCTGAAACTTTGTGGCTGGAATTGATCCTTCTCTTTCGTGTGATTGAGATATTTATCATTCATTTCTGTACTTTGGATACAACACAATATCTTACAGAAAGCTGAAACTCAAATGACATCTGTGGATGTAGAAAAGAGCAGTTGAGGGTAGCTTCTACATAGATTCTGAATTCCTATCCACAAAAATTATTAAATCGGGAGAATCCAAGTGTAATATTAAGTACTTTATGTGATTTGTTTTTTTAAATCTTCAAAACAACCCAGTGAGGAAACTGAGGCACAAACAATGGCCCAAGATCATAAAGGCTACCAGTTAGTACAGCTGAGATCTGGATGCAGGCAGCCTAATTTGAACTCAACCTTGACACACTTTGGTGCTAACCCACATCTCCCAGTCCACTCAGGAATGCTTCATATTGAGGGCACAGCACTTGGTTAGTTCTCTGAGGGATACAAAAAGACACCTTGCTTCCAAAGAGTAAGAGTGGAAGTGGCATTTATATAATTCTCCTCAACATGAGGAAGTATTTGACAAGTACTCCTAGAAATGAGGCTCAAGGTACAAAAGACAAAAACAGAACTCAGCTGGGAGAATGGGAAAATCACAGAAGTGAAATAGGGACACAGTGGCTGGGCCTTAAGTGACAGAGAAGATTTACAAAGGCCAAGATGGAGTTCAGATGATATTCAAGCAAAATCATTACACATCAGGAAATCTGGGGCTACCTGGGAAGCAGGATACCTGTGGAAAATGGTAATGAATTACCTTTTATTCAGACTCTACCAATTCTCCCAAAGCAAACTCATTGAAGCCTGAGGTATATAGAAAGGTTGACTATCTCCAAAACTAATCAAAGAATATTCTGAGGTTCCAAACTTCAGTGAAGATAAGGACATCGCTGAGTGGCCACCTTTTCATAGATTGAATACGGGGATCATAGAAAGAAAGATACTAGAACTATAATCCCTAAACTCAGTAGAAAGGGAGATAGACCTACACATCCATACAGATAATCTTCATGGCAAATGCTCAGCAGACACCTGGGTGGGCTGTCCTTCCACCTTTCCATGGGCAAACAGATATGGTAATTTTTAGAAAGAAATTCTAGAGCTCTATCCAGGCACTACTAACAAAATCAGACAACTGACAATGATGATAAATCAAATAGCCTCCCTTGAATTGGGCTTAGAGGAACTATCAAAGTAACCTGTGGGTAAGAATAATTCAATCTGAATGTAACTGACTTGCCTATATGTGGCTAATCTGCTCCCTGTTTTTCTAACAAGCTAAACAATCCATAAAGTAAAAACCATCCATATCAGACCAGGTTTCTTACTGCACTATACTCAAAATGCAAGATTTACATAAAGATTACATCTAAGATAAAAAATAATTTGCTTAGACAGGAAATTTTATCACAGCCTCTCAGTTAGATGGAAAATGAAGATTTAGAGATTCGGGAATTTCTCTAATGTTCTACATAAGAGAACAGGGTAAGAGAAAGACTTCATATTTCTTTGAATTAATATCCTATTCTCTTTTAGAAGAAATTTTATTAAATTAGAAGTATAATTCTTCTGTTTAGAAGAAAAGCCTCACTATTCTTTATGATGATTATACTGCTGGTGCAATTCTAGTCATTGTCAATAAACAAAAATGACAGTAAATAACCATTTGGAGACAGCAATTAACATAATGGTACCTCCTAAGTTCTTGGTTTGTTTATTTAATGTGAAAGCGCTATTTCTGTTGGCAAGTGTGTAAAGGAGAGTTCAGACTTTTTGAAGGACATGTTGAAAGAGCTTTCAGAAATATTTAAAATCAGAAAAAGACTAAGGTTCTGAAACATTTAGAGAAATTAATAAAAGTATCTCATCTTCACAGAGATTAAATATTTAAGAGGCACTTATATAACCTTTATTAGAGTAATTAATATTTAAAGAAGACAATTTAAAGAACACAAAACTATGAACATTTATATTTTGGCAGTCCTAACAAGTCCTTGAGTTCTAGGTCCTTCCCCCCAAGGGTTCTCAGATCTCTTTTCTCTACTTTGAACACACTGCCTTGTTATTTCCTAACAATTCTATTCTCCTACTCTCCCTTCCACTTTCCATATAGCTTCAGCTCCTTACAAAAACCTTTCTTAGGCTGGTGCATTTTATAACATCAGATGACTCTGTCACACTACTTACCAGAGCCCTAATACAAACTTACACATTTCATTCTTGGTGTAACGTGTCTCTCCCTTACTAGATCAGAAAGTTCCTGAGGACTGTTAGGGGTTCCAGCAGGTTCACCACTAAATTCCCAACTCTAAAATTTAAGCTCCATCTATATATCGCTATCTCCATTTCAGTCACTCAATAAGTACTTGAGGAATGCATGGGTAAGCAAACCTGTACCCGAATACTTGCCTAAGAATTTATCTTACATATGGGATAAGTGATTTACATACATTATGTGCCCATATCAATGTAAACACTATACCTTCCTTTTCATACTTGAAAATACTGGTCATGAGGTATGTTTGAAATGGTTGAATTTTATGGAAACAAAATTAAATCTGTGCCAAAAAATATATTTATGACACCACCCACCAAGGACAAGAAACAGGACTAGAATCAAGGCAGTAGCCCAGCTATTCCAAATAACTTGAGAAATAAAATATTTAAACAATGTTTACAACTTATTTGAAATCTATTAAAACAGAGAACATATAGCATCTGAGAGCTCACAGGACTGAGTCGAGGAATTTGAGTCTGCTTAGATCTGTAACAAACAAGTCTGTACCCCGCCTAGTGCAGCCCACATATGGGACCAGGGAAGACACTCATGATGGCAAATTTATCACAGATGATTGCAACTTTGAGAGGCTTTAAAATGCCTTTTATTAGGAGGGGCTATAACTTTGCTTTAGGAAAACAAAATCTATTTTAATTTGCATTCTCAAACAGAATGACGTTAGAATAACAAAAGAAATTTCCCCATATTTATCTATTAAAAATGACAGTAGCAAGGAAGAAAGAGTTCTTTTTCCTTCATTTAACAGGGCAGGGATATTTGCCTACCATTTAAATCCTCCTTATGGCTATATTTTAAGAATTCAAATTCACTGCCTTGTGACAATGAAAACAATTTTTGTCCCTTTGTAAAAGTTCTAGAACTAGGCATATTTTTAGTACTGTGTTCATTATTACTGACAACAAGCAAAAACAACTTAGCTACCTGCTCTGAAAAAAAAAAAAAAAAACTTGTTTCTGGAACAAACAACTATGAACCAACTAAAATAGCTTCTTTAGGGAGATGATCAGTGTATTCATCAGGGCTTATTTCAAGACCTTCCCCTCTATGTCACCAACACAAGGGCATTTTGTCCTAAATTCTCTTGATTCCCATTGGTTCTCTCTCACTTGCTTGCTTGATTCATTCATAGAAACAAGGTCTCACTAAATTGTCCAGGCTGGTCTCAAACTTGTAATCCTGCCTCAGCCTCTCAAGTAACTGAGATTACAAGAATGCGCCACTGCACCTGGCTCCAATCACTTCCCCAATTTGTAATACTTGCCTTGAAATCACCCAGTCCAAATCTTAAATGTGCTGTTTTTAAACACTTCTCAGATTCTCTCAATGGGTTGTATACTCTTTGTTTTTGTTTTGTTTGTGGTACAGGTGATTGAACCCAGTGGTGTTTAACCACTGAGCCACATCCCCAGCTTATTTTTTCCATGTTTGATTAAATTTTAATAAATTGAACCAAGTTTTCAATAAAAGTGCCTCACACGTTATTTTTAATATTTATGACACCATTGGAGAGAGAGGTACTTTTTTCATTGTCTTAATTAGTTTATTATAAATCCTTAAATTTTTAAAATTTGTCCTGATTAGTTTTACATGACAGCTCTTTTTACATTTTATTTTGAGACAGGGTCTTGGAAGTTGCTTAGACCTTGCTAAGTTACTGAAACTGCCTTTGAACTTGCAATCCTCTTGCCTCAGCCTCATGAGCTGCTGGGATTATAGGCATGTGCCACATTGCCCAGCTCAGACTGGTGTTGTAGACTCTTGCTGTAGCATATGTGAAAACATAGCTTTCTCTGATCAAAAGGATATCTTGGAAGTCTTGTAGTAAATGGATATCCATGTTGTACCCCGCTAAACCATAAACTTGGTTGTCTTGGTCATTGTAAATACCTATAACCAGTGCAGTTGTTGGTTATACTATGGGGCCAATAGATGAATTTTCCGGAAAGAAGGTCAAGTTGGGCAGTTTTGTCATGTCATATTATATATGGTCATCATGTTTATAAGGAGGAGCCAGCTGCCAAAACTAAAGTGACATACTCTTTTGCTCATGAGTTCTCTCAACACCAATCGTAAAACAATCACACAATATGACCTTGTAATCTGTGGTTACATGTGCACAAAATATGCATTCTTCAAATTAGAATAATTCAGCAATTATTGTTTTCCCCCCAACTGACCATCACAGTAAAGCTGCTATGGTGATCAACCGAGCCCATTCATGCCTGAGAGTACAAAACAGACTGGTGAGAGAACCTGCCTTAGCAAATGGAGATGCCTCAACAGTGTTTTTGTAACAAATGAATAAAGTCAATCACAAAATGTTTTTAAACTTCTGTTTCAAAAGTACAAAAGGCACAAAATTGAGAATATTTATGTTTTTTTTAAAAAAATCTTAAGTGGCATCATAATCACTGCTGTAGTCCTGGTGGTGTACAAGAAAGTAGTGAAAACCTAAGAATTTTTTTTTTTTTTTTTTTTTTTTTTTTTTAAGTAATAGAATTGGTTTCTTGGCCAAGTGTTCCCTATCAACCATGTACTTGAAAATTTCTTGCAAAGGCCATCCAACATAAGCTGGAAGCTCTCAAAAGTTGAATGAACTAAAAAAATGATGAAATTTCTATATGTATCAGAGAACTTAAGTTACAGGGCAAACCAGCAGCCCCAAATGTGGACACACAGCTAGGTACAAAGAATCCAGCCAAGATGAGATTGCTTGAAGCTAAAGCAGATAGACTTAGTAACTAACAGGAACATATTTATCATTTTGACCAATTGTGGAGGCTCCTTGTAGACTATCTTCAGTTAAAAGCTCTTGGAGCCACAGTGTCAAGGGAGACTCTATACTTTGGTGGGGTTTACCTCCAGGAACCCCATCATATTCTTCTCATGAAAAAGGTAGGAGAAAAATCTCAGGGGAGGAAAAAAAATTGAGAGTTTTGTAGATTGTTCTCCATAAGAAAGGAAAAAGAAAGAAAGCCAAAAGACACAGTCTCTATTTAAGAAGGAGTTCTTAGGGAAGCCCAAAGATAAGCAGGCAGAAGTAAAAATAAAATAATAGGAAGCAGAAGCTTCTGGTATTTGCAGTCATGGCAAGAATTAAACACAGTATTGCTCCTACATAGATTAACATAAAACCTCATATTAAAACCCTAATGTTCTCCTCAGTTCCTATCGCCTGAAACATTATTTTTGGTTTTCAACTAGAAACAAAGCAAACAAAGACAAAACATAACATCTGCTAAAGAATATTTTACAATGAGAAACTTAAAAATATTTTCAACTCAATAAAAATCAGAATATAATTCATTAAAATTTCATAAGTGTAGAGGAAAAATGCTTAGCAGAAATCTTAAACATTAAATGTCTGTAACACAAATAAAGATCTAAAATCAACAATTTAAAGTTCCATCTTAGAAAACAAAGAGTAAGAAGTACAATTTAAACCAAAAACAATCATAGGAAAGAGATAAAAATTAAAACAGAAACTACAATGAAATAGAAAAAAATATCAGAGAAAATTAACAAAACCAAAGACTGGTCATTTAAAAATGATTGATAGAACTTATAAGCCTCTATTCAGGAAAAAAAAGAGAGATGATGCAGATTATTAATATTAGAAGTGAAAGTGGGGTCATTACTACTGATCCCATGGACATTAACAAGATAGGGGAATATTAGGAATAATTCTGTGATTTCAAAGTTGCTAACTTAAATAAACCAAACCAACCCTTTGAAACAAACTACCAAAACTTACACAAAAAGAAATAATCTGAATACATTTATATTTGTAAAGGGAATTGAACCAATAGTTTCCAAAAACTATGAGGATCTGATGGTTTAACTGATGAATTCTATCATATATTTAAGAAAGAAATACTAACAGTTCTCTACAATGCCCATCAGGAAAATGCAGCAGAGGGTACACTTACTAAGTCATTCTGTAATAGCTGCATTACCTTATACTGAAATCAAAATACATCAGTAAAACCCATTAAAAGAAAGAAAAACTAGAAATCAGTAACTCTTCTCGACACAAATGTATAAATTCTCAACAAACTATTAGTAAATTAATTCCAACAATGAATAAAAATAATTGTGCACTACAACAAAGTCGGATTTATGCCAGGTACACTAGCTAGTTGAACATTCAAAAATAAACTCATGTAATTTATTATAGAAAAAGTTATATCAATAGCTACAAAAAGTATTTGTCAAAAATCCCACATTCATTCATGACTAAAAACTCCTAGCAAACTAGGAATAGGTGAAGCTTATTTAACTGGATGGAGAAAAATCTAAAAACCAACAATAACAAATAAAACCCTATACCTAACATAACATAAAACCTAATGATGAGAAACATGTTTTTTTCCTTAAAGGTAAGTGTACTAGGTTAACTAATTCTTGAAACATCTATAGTTTACCTTATTTGAAAGAAGTGTCTTTGCAGCTATAACTAAATTAAGGTTTTGAAATGAGAAGATTAACCTAAATCATCTGAGAGGGTCATAAAATCCACCTCAATACCTAGATGTCTTTATAAAAGAGAGGTTAGTGGAAAGAAGAGATTCACAAAAAAACCAAAGTGACTAGAAACACAGAAATTAGAGTATTGCAGTCACAAAGCAAGGAGCCATCAGAAGCAGAAGAGACAAGAAATAGATATTCCCCTACAGTCTGATAGGTGTATGGCCCTGCTGAAACCTTGATTTTTGAACTTTTGGCTTCCTGAACTCTGAGAAAATAAATCCCTATTGTTTTAAGCCATTAGTTTGTGGTAATATGTCCTAGCAGTAATAGGAAACTGATAATACTGGGAATGAAGTAAAGTTGTCATCTCTTGACTATCTTATTAACATTGTACTAGAAGTCCCATGTAAGCAGTAAGGAAAAACAAAAAAAGTAAAAGATTGAAAAGAACAAGATAAAACTGTCTTTGTTTTTAGATGACCTAACTGACTATGCAGAAAATCCCAAAGAATTAACAAAAATATTTTAAGAACTAATAAGCAACCATTGCAATGCTGCAAGATGAAAGCTAATATGAAGAAGCTAATTAGTTTCCAATATACCAGCAAGTAACAATTGGAATGTGAAATTTAAAATGCCATGTCATCTATATGACAAACAAATGAAAGTAAGAAATTCGTACTTGGGTTTAAATTTCACACACGCACACACACACACACACACGTGTGTGTATGATTTATGTGAGAAATATTCAAAATATTCAAAATTATGATTGAAGAAATAAAAGAAGATCTATATAAATGTACAGAAAGATCCATGTTCGTGGATATCAAGACTAAATACCATTAAGATGTAAGTTCTTCCCTATTTGATCTATAGGTTCCATATCCCAATGGAAACACCAGCAAGTTCCTCTATAAATATGAATAAACAGATTCTAGAGTTCATATAGAAAGATTCAGAGTAGCCAACAGAATACTGAAGAACACACCTGCAGGACTGGTATTACTTCAAGACTTACTATGAAGCTATAGTAATGAAGACAACATGGTGGTGTTGTCAGGAAAAAAAAATCAATGGAAGAAAAGAGAAGCCCAAACTTATATAGGCATTTCAGCTTTTAGAAAGGAGCGAAGTAAATTAATTCTAGAAAAGAGAGTCTGACAAATAGTGCTAGAAAAATCGAATATGGGTCAAGGAACTGGAAGAAGAAAAACAATCATCTAGACACAAACCTTTCACAGTTCACAAAAGCTAACACAATTGGACCATGGCACTAGATGTAAAATGCAAACCTGTAAAACTGTGAAGACAACATAGGAGCTTAGGAATGAGTTCATAGACACAACATCAAAAGAATGGTCCATGAAGAAAAAAATGACCAACTGGACTTTGTTAAGGGAAAGAAAAGACACTGAATGAAAGAATACATCTGCACTACCCATACCCAATAAAGACCCTGTATCTAAAATATACGAAAACTGTTCAAACTCAAAAATAAGAAAACAAACAATCCAGTTTAAAAAAAATGGGAAAAGAGGGAGTGGATATCTTACAAAAGATACACAAAAAAGAAATAGAGGAAGAGGTGCTTTAACATCATATGCCATTAGGGAACTGCAAACTAAAACGAGATACCAATATACACTTACTAGCATGGATAAATTCAAACAAATTGAGAATACCAAATGTTGATGAGAAAACAGAATGACAGGAATTCTCATTCATTATTGGTAGAAATGCAAAATGGTACACAGCCACTCTGGAAAACTGGTAGTTTTTGAAAATCTAAACTCTCACCACAGAATCCTATAATCAAGCTCCTGGGCATTTACCCAACTGAGTTAAAAACTTAGGTCCACACAAAATCTATTCAGGGAAGTTTATAGAAACTTTACTCATAATAAACAACCCTTGAGTAGGTGAATGTATAAACAAACTATCATTTTATGATTTTTTAAAAAAGAGTTCTCAAGCTATTAAAAGACAAGAAAGAATCTTAAATGCATAGTGCTATGTGAATGAAGTCATTTGAAATGGCTGCCTGCTGTGTGATTCCAATAATGTAACATTCTGGAAAAAGCAAACCTACAGAAACAATAGAATGATCAGTGGTTACCTGGGGTTCAACATGGAAAAATTTTAGGGCAGTATAAGCTATTCTGTATGAAACGGTAATGGTGGATACATGATGATATACATTTATAACATTCATTCAAGCATAAAATACTAAGAGATAACTTTATGTAAACTCTAGTCTTGAATTAATAATACATTAATAGTGGTTCATTAATTTAAGCAAGGAACATACTGCACATGCAAAATGTTAATAATAGATGAAACTGCCTGGAAAACAGGACTAAAAGTGAGAACTCTGTATTATCTGTTCAATTTTTCTGAAAATCTAAAACTGTTCTAAAAAAATCAACTCTTTGAATTCAGACAAAGGAAAACACACTTTCATGAAACTTGCTTGAGATGGTCTCTGGGGAGAAGATTCAGAAATTCCTATTTCAACATCTAGGAAAGTTATCGTGGCTTCTAAAACATGAGTTTATTGCTTTATGCATACAGAGCTCCAACAACCAGTATGAAGTGGATGTAATGCCAAGAACAGGGCTCAACTCTTAAAGGATACAGCATGGCAAAGCCAAATTCCCTTGAGTTAAGCTATCTGAATGAAGTCAGGCTTGGGAGAAACACACATGTAAATACCGGCCTCTTTATAGGCTAGTCAGTAACAAGAATGCACAGAATGGATAGTCTCCTCATGCAAGATCAAATTCCTTTCACCAGAAATATGGAAAGAACAGATTTTTGAGAGTATACAATAGGGAAAATGTGTGTATGTGTGAGCATAATGTGTTTCTAGTGTCAGGAAATGCTCAGCTTTGTTTCCTCAACTCATCCAGTTAGGATACTCAGAATACTATTCATATGTATATATTTAATAAGTAATATATACTATTATTTATATTACATGTCATATTATACTATATAGTATATGCTATATCATACACTTTATAGTATTATATTTATTTTATATATAATGCAATTTAGTATAAGTAATACATCATATTATTTATAACACACTTTTAAATATATTAATAACCTATTTTAAATTATTCACATACCATAAAATTTGCTCTAAGTACAACAAATAGTATATAGTATTATTTATATAACATCTATTACAATATTATTTATATACAATCATATTATAAAAGTAATACATCTCATATTACATATAGCATATGTAATATATTTATATGTAAAAAATACAAGATGTATTTATGATATATATCAATTAATATAGTAATAATATATTATTCACATACCATAAAATTTATCCTGTTAAAGTATGAAAGAGAATAGTTTTTAGTAAGTTCACAAAGACATGCATCCATCATTGCTATCTAATGTGAGAAACCAAACTTTGTTCTGAGCACAGGCTTCAAACTGAGAGCACACAAAGGGACTGATGAGCTAGGGAGCTGACCTAAGAACCCTTGATTGTTAAGAGGTGTTGACTTACTTTGCATGTAAGTCAACATCTTGACAGTATTTAAAAGGTTTCCTTCCTTCCAGTAGTTAGGCAGGCTGATATTTTTTAAAGTTTACACACATAAGATTCTCATCCTGACACCCCCCCCCCCAAAAAAAAAGAGTGTAAAAATGCACATATTTGGACTAAATAATGAAAAAAGAGGTGGTGGAGTGCACAGAAAGAGGCAGGAAAGGAGACTCTGAGCCAAAAGTATACAGTATTTGAGAAAATAAAAAAAGTTTGTAGGGCACTGCAGAAAGACAATGTATTCTAGTGATTACCTTTATTAGACTCTATTGGATCAGGAGCCAATTCATTAAACATTAACGGCAGGGGAATGCCATCCATATATTATAAATAGCCATTAAGCTGAGATAGACAGCTCTGCACAGGGTCAGAATGAATTAATAAAAAAAATGAAGCTGGCATTTCAGAATCATAAAAAGATAGATTTAGTAGAAAATATTCAATAAGAATAAGGAAGAACAGTATATATTACACTATTTGTCTGAAGAACAAACTAAAAATGAGAACAAATTTACCATAAACCTAAAAATACCCTTCATGAATGAAATAGGAATTTCTTGAAAATGGTTATCACTTACATTTAAGAATCTTAGCAGTTCAACGTGTGACATTGGCAAATGATAAATGCAAAGACAATTGAGATGTAGATGTTCAAGTGGAAATTAGACAAAATGTTAATGGACCCAGAATGTCCTCACTGCACACAATCCCATGCATATGTGACAGCAGCAGAACTGAGATTATTAGCAGATTAGGTTTAAATCTCAACATTTTTTATTGGGTTAATCCTGGATCTATGCACGTAACTATACTGACAAAGCAAGTTTGCTACAAAATAAATTTAACTGTTGTTTTTAGTATCAATGATCACTGTATCAGCTATTAATACACAAAAATTAACATGGCCCTGATTCAGAAAAATTATCAAAAATTTTAAAATAAGATGGGGTGGTGGTAGTGGTAGATATGGCAGGTCCATTCATATTAGAATATTGTTTAATGAATTCATTCAAGGGTTACTATTTAATCATTTAAGATAATGGGGCTGGGGTTGTGGCTCAGTGGTAGAGTGCTTGCCTAGCACTCCTTAAGTACTGGGTTCGATCTTCAGCACCACAGAAAAATGAAATAAAGATATTGTGTGTCCATCTACAACTAAAAAATAAATATATTTTTTAAAAAGATAATGTACCTGCTTTACTTTGTTATATATTCATTATTATTGTATAGCTGCTGAAAGTTGCAGGTTAACTTGGGAATTTTGTCTGCTGTAAATGATAAACACAGTTTATGGTTTCACTGCTCTGTAGAATATTAGCTAGTCTTGTATCAAACATAAGAATCTTATTCAATACTACTTTCCCCTCCAACTTTATATTTTTTTAATTAACAGAATGCCTACCAATACCCAGATCCTTAAATATCATGAATTTCATTGGTTTCTTCATTAAAGACTTATTAAGCCTAGTATTTATTCAATACAAGCACTGTAGTCACATTTCTAACACAGAAAATAATACTTTGTGGCAGACCTTTAGATCTCAAGGTAGGTAGTGAAGGAGGAGGAAAGGAAGGAAGAAAAAAAAATCATACCTTGTCCTTCACCAAGAACCTAGGTAAAAAAAAAAAATTAAGAAAATAAACCAACACTTTCTTCAAAAATCTTCACAAACCAGAGCTTATCTGAGTTGCCTGTGACACAGTCAAGCTGGGACAGAACTGACAGAGAATAATGACAATGTTCATTGACAAAGTAAAAGCCTCTTGACCTTATTTCAGGTCTTCCATTGAAAATACTATTTCTAACATGCAGAATATCACACAGCAACTACTTGAATAAATCCCACTTTATTTTTGCCATCATTTTGGAAAGGGGTAGAGTGGAGTACCAGGAATTGAATTCAGGAGCAAATGCCCACTGAGCTACATCCCCACCACCATTTTATATTTTATCTAGAGACAGGGTCTCACTGAGTTATTTAGTGCCTCGCTTTTGCTGAGGCTGGCTTTAAACTTGAGATCCTCCTGCCTCAGCCTCCAGAGCTACAAGGTTTGTCACTATTTTGAGATGTGAATTAAGTTATGGGTAGCAATGACAAGAATAGGTTTACACCCTATGAATTATCACTACAGTGGTTTGTCATCCATCCCCCCTAAGTAGACCTCTGAGTTACATAATGGAATGAGACAGATACAGGAAATGAATCATGAAAGGTATACTTATAAATTTTCACACTGCCTGCATGGCTTTTGCATGTGTCAATTTGGTGAAAATGAACTATAGTCCCCCATCCTTCAAACAAGCACTAATTTAGATGCTACAGTGAAGGAATGGGAGGATGTTGTGTCAAACCTCTAATTAGTTGACTTTAAGTTTAGGAGATCATCCTGGGGCAGGGGAATAGAGTGGGTTGCTTAAACAAGTTAGAGCTGGTGCAGTCTTGTACTTGATGCTGTGATCTTAGCTGGGGCCATCAGGAAGAAAACTTCCCTTCCCTGGCAGCCAGCCTCTGTCCACACCTCACAATATGGTATGGAGAGAGCATCTCAGGAGAGGATGGTAACCAGAGAGCAAAAGAAGGCAGAGGGTGGGCTGAAAGGGAGAGAATGGGAAAGAAAAGGACCAACACCATTTCCTAGTGGTACATGGGAAGATTCTAGAATAATATGTAGGACTGGAAATACAACAGTGCTTATTTTTGGAAAACAGAATATGCCACAATATTCTTTGGCTATTTTTCTGATGAATCACTTAGTGTTTTCTTAATAAGCTTTAGAAGCTTTGAATAACTTAGGGTGATTAACCCTTTGAAAGTGATATGAGTTGCAGATATTCTTTCTCAAATCAACGTATTTTTGTTATTATTTTTATGTTTCTTTTTCTTTTCTAAGTAGTATGCAAATTTTACTGAATGGGTTTGAATTTTTAAACAAAGTACTTATAAAGGACATTTTCAATATTAGTGCATATTGGCAAAGTAATTTACAATAATTCTCACAGTACCCAATCTTTCTCTCAAAGTGATACTTACAAGTTTAAACATATTTTGATATCAAACAGAGTTGCCTGTGAATGTTCCTTCCGACTAGCAGACTAATCTACTATAGCAACCATAATGAAAATGTTATTTAAAAATCAGACAGAAGAGCATCAGGGAAAGTCGGTGTTTGCTATTTAAATTATGTTTTATATCAACGAGCTTCGAACACTGTGGAGATATATCATTTCATTTAGTTTTCTTCCATTTTAATGTCACTGAAAGGTCAAGGAATAATCCAGAGATCAATTCACCATCCCTTGCACAGTGCCCCCCCCCCAATTTGGGAATATAAATTCAAATATAAGATGCTGTCTATCCAAGATCTTAAAATAATTTTTTCATGTTACCCAAGCAAAGAAAGTATTACTTTGAAATAAATGCTACACAAATTATCTCAGTGATGCTCCTTTTAACACTTTTATGTCAGCAGGACAGGAGATTTACTAGTATCAGGAGTAGCAGGCTCTATTTTTGCTTCTGACCCAGAAAAACGCTGCCACTTTTTGAAGTCCCTTAAACAATGAACTCAGTAGAAACATCTCTAAAATGGAGACATTGTCACCTCTATAGCTGTCTGACAAGGTTACCATGAAGATAAAGGGGAGTTTGTACCTACTTGGTGTGGCATTGGACTGCTAAGAGTATTGCATACATGATTGTTTATCAGAACTTCATTTAACACTTTGACCACTGTTTACAACACATTCAATGCTTAATAACTTTCACCTGGTGTTTTTTTGTTACACTGCTTTATTTCATTTAAGAATTTGAGGGAATCAAGTAAGAAAACAGGTGATCCTATCCCTCACCAACTGTCTAGGAGAGAGAATAGAAAAGGGGAGGAGAAAAGGAAGAGAAGGATGAAATTTAGATAAAGAAGAGAAGGGACTCCAGGTTCTCTGATTCTCTCTGTCCTGCAAAGCTGAGAAAAATGACACCCTTCATCAGCAGTAGCGAGGTCTTGCCCTGCCTCTGTCATTCTCTCATGCCATGACCTTGGGAGAGACAGAGAAGCCCTATGTTTCAGTTATCTATTGCTACTTAAAAATTATCCTCCAAAACTCAGTGGCTTAAAATGATCACAGATTATTGTCATCTCATACAGATAAAAACTGTGGGTCAGGAATTTCAAAAGCAGCTTAGCTGAATTGTTCTGCTCAGTCTGCTCAGGAAGCTATGGTCAAAATTTCCCCCAGGTGAAGAATAATTTGCAGGCTTCAATATGGCTGAAATATCCCTTCAAATGTGGCTCACTTACAATGCTCAGGAGTTGGTGCTGGCTCTTGGGAGACCTCCTTCCTTGCCACCTGAAGCTATCTGTGGGACTGCTGAAGCCCACAAAATGGTGACTGGCTTCCCCCAAAGTGAGTAAGCATTTATGACCTAGCCTTGGACAATGCACACAATGGTTTCTACTGCATTCTTCAGCCAAAAGAGATCAACTTGATACAATAAAGGTGGAGAATTCACAAGCGTGTGAATGCAAAAAGGTGAAGATCATTGAAGGCATCTGGAAGTTTGGTTGTAGGGCCCTCTAAGTCTGACCCAGCATCTGCAAAATGCAGATGGTAATGACTTCTTTTTCACAGGGCTGATGGAAACATCAGATGACATAATGTTATAGAGAACATGCTTATTGAGTGCCAGTTTTTCTTACTCATTCCATACCCCTTCTAGATCCTGGTATAATATGTATGTGTACATGTATCTATATTGTGTGTGTGTCTGTGTGCATGTACACCTAGATCCCTTTGGCTCTGTGATAAAACCTATGCATTGCTTCCAAAAATAGTATTTTGAAATTTTTTAAAAAATTATATATAAGTGTATATATACACACATATATATACACACACAGTATGACAAGAGAATACAAATTATGCTGAAATACAGCTATCAAAATATTTTTAAATATTTGTGATCTAATACATATTTCTTTATTAAATAATGAGACAGTGGAATGTCTATTAACTACTGTATTTTTAGAGTTGATATTTTGAGATTTATAATGACTACAATATGATTATCTTTGATTTCTACTTGTAACAAAGTCACAAGTATTGTCACTGTTATTGTGGTTTTTAGCCAACATTTATACTTTAAAGAAGGAATAAATTCTAGTTAGAGGTTGATGTAAGGAAGAATAGAACTTTCTTTTCCCATCCATGTTTACATAGATGTCACAAACACTATCCATGGACACAATGGTGATCACTGGTCCCTCAACTAAACTTCTTATTCTATACCTTAAAAGAAAAAGACAAAAGTTCTAATGTTTAATCTCCTCTACATATAAAATTACTTTCTTCCTATTAAAATTTCTGACTGTGCACAGGATTATCTAATGTCTTCCATGGCACTCTCATTTCAAAATAATCACTCTTTGAATTGGACATATACCTATATAATGCTATCATTTAAATGTATTTTAATGAATCTTTAGGCCTAGATAAATGGATTTACAGAAGTGGTACATTAAAAGGCCATTTTAAGTTTGGGATCGAAAGAACCTTTAATTTATAGCTCCAGAAAATATCCATTCCATGGCTCAAAGATCCTTGTGGATTATAAAAGAGGAAATGACTAACAGAAAAGGAATTATTCACCACATTATTAAACATGACAAAAAGCTTCTGAATTGGAGCTTAAAATGGTCTATTTAAGATTCCAGCAATCCCTGGGACTTTGGCAACAAAAATGTTCAAAAGCCTTTTATAGTTGCTGTCAGATTTCTGTAAAGCATTTGAGATTCCTGTGAACTTATTTATATAACAAGCTAAAACCTGAAGCTGACTTGAAAGTCTTTCTATTCTAATTATGTAGAATTGGAAATGCCTAGAAATGATGTTTCATGTTCTCCCAAGAATATCCTCCTGCAATGGTGGTTTCAGAACAGGGTGTTTAGAAGCAGGAGAGAGCATGTAGCTGCTATGGCTTATTATAAGGAGCAGTTACAGCAGATATACAAACTACAGTTTAGTAAAGCGTTTCAAAGAACTGCTATTAGCTATTCTCTCTGCAGCAGCACATTCTAAATGACTGCTCATATTGTTCCCTCCTGGCCTACTATGGTGGTTTATTTCTGAAGCTCTATAGTTCATGTGTAATCATGTAACAAGATAATTCAGGGCATAATGACCCACCAGGATCCCAGCTGACTAAGGTTCTTATCACAATACTGTTACTGATGCTCTCTGGGGCTTCCCAAGCCGTCTCTTTCACCTTTTCTGCTTCAGCATGCAACTTGACATCTGGCTCCTCTATGTTCAGAAGAGTCAGTATATGCTCCAAGCTAGAAATATAATAATAATAATAATAATAATAATGATAATAATAATGATGGTGGTGGTGGTTTGATGGGAGAGTACTGTGCTTGACAGCTTCTAAAATGACTTCTAAAGATCCTGCCTCACACCCACATGTGATCCCCACTCCCTTGAGCTCAGGCTGCTCTTAGTGATTTTCTTTTAACAGATTGTGATTAGTTTATAAAATACTGTGACTCCACCTCTCATTTGTCTCTGGCTCTGATTGTTTGCCACATCAGACAAAGAAAGCTTCCCTGTGGAGTGCCCCATATGGCAAGGAACAGAGGCCAACAGTCCAACACCCCAGAAGAACAGAATCCTGCCAACAACCAGGCTCGTGAGCTTGGAGGAAGAGTATCTCCAATTCTCACAACAAGGTACAGACACAAATATCAGATGTTACATGACTCACTTGGGTTTCAAACCTAACAAGGAAAGGGCTAGAAAGGGAACATGAAATCAACTCTTTCTTGCTCCAAAAACTGCGTTTTGCTCACTACATTACACCATGTCCATAGACATGTTCATTCCCAAATATCGGATTGTATTTTGCCTGTTTGGAAGTTGGAACATGTTTCCCTAAAGATGAAGCAGCACAACTAAACAGGGCTCTGACACAACAGTAGAAAGAGAAAGGCAGAGGGATGTAGGGGTGGGATATCTACAAGGTGCCTGCACAAAGAACTCTCAAAGTTTATGTGATGTAATCCAGAGGACTGATGGGGGCCTGGTGGGCTGAAGTGTAACCATCAAGTACCTGGGAAACTCAGGGTGCCTTATCTCACACTTCTGATCTAAGTTATCTTTTATTTGATCCTAGGAACTCTGCAGATATAACTGAGGGTCTCAAGATGAAGCCACTCTATGTTAAGAGTGGGCCTTAAAACAAATGACTGGTATTTTTTTTTAATAAAAGGGGGATATTTGGACAGAGACATGGAGGGAGAGAACATTTGAAAACAGAGGTAAGTACTGGAACGGGTGTGTCACAAGCCTAGGAATACAAGGAGCCACTAGAAGGTGGAAGAGGACAAGGAATGATTCTTCCTGCAAGTCTTGAGAGGAAGCTGGGCCATGCCCATACCCTGATTGTGGATTTCTGGTCTCTAGAACTAGGAGGGTACAAATTCCTGTTGTTTTAGCAATTTGATACAACATCCCTAATACAAGCACCCAGTGACACTAACTTCCAGCTAGACATGAAGAGCATCAGTTAAAGCTGTCATACCTACCTTGAAAGGTCAATCACTATTTAGGTCAATTTAGGGCTCAGTAGGAAATCAATGGCAATGGGAACAACAGCTGTAATAGCCACCAAAAACTACTTTCAAAACAAAATGTTAAAAACTCAGCGGGGAGTTTCTTCTATATGACTGTGTGAAATTTAATTCTACCAAATAAGTATATATTATACCACAGTTGAATATCATTTCCAGATTAGCATATTGCCAGAAACAAAACATCTTGAAAAGGTGGGAATTTCTCTTCCCCTTTAGGAATGAAAGTTGAGGGAAAAAAAGGTAGTAGCTGCTTCTCAATACTCTTAATTTCTATTTTCTTTTAACTTTTCAAACGGAACATGCTCTAAGAAAGCCTTAAAAGCCAGTGTATTATACTCAGGGCAAAACAATATGAAACAGTGAGATTATTCTGACTTGATAATTAGTTGTAATTAAATGGCTGGCCAAGATATTCCATACCCAAGCAATTATAAATACCACCCAATGAAGACAGGAAATCAAAGGATGAATGCTGAATGATATCAATAGGCATATCAGAAACTATAAAAAAATCTCTCTATGAAGGAAAAAAAGTGCAACTCTTTTAAAAGAGGACTTACCTGTTGGTAAAATGAAACTGAAATGTGTAATTTTTTTGTTTATTGGCTTTGTTTCAGATGGCTATTATTAAATCTTAGTAGTCAATTAAAACATACACCAAGCTAGAAATCTGCTGAAGCATATATGTATAAGCATGCATAAATATATTATAAGCTACTGATTTGAAACGTTAACACATTCTCTATAGCAACCTTAAATCAAACTGATACTTCATTTTGGTTCCCTTGATGCCAATGCAGATAGTACATTAAGCCCAGAGCTTTCAAAGCATAAAAATGCCTTTGAAAACATAAGTAATCTAGAGATGATATTCAAACACAGTGTAATATACACCTTGGTTTATAGTTATTATTTCTTTTCCAAGATTACATTTCTATGAGAAAACAGCAGTCTAAATATGATATTGGGTCATTAATTCTAATGGTGGAAGGAAAACTTTTGACTTCGCAAATTCTGACCATTGGGGTTTCTGTGCCTGTAGTAATAGATTGCTTATGTCTACTTTGCAATTTTTGCAAAAAGCTCAATTGAAAGACAAAAAAAAAATCTATAAACTACAAGAGTTAAGAAGTAAAACACTAGAGCTAACCAAGAAGATGATGAAACTACTAGCTATGGTGTGAAAGTCACTGGTCCCTACAGAAGGAGAAGGGGCAAATATTTTAGCAATCACCTTCACCAGCAGACCATGTTTAATAAATGTTAATGGGAAGAAGGTCAAATATAGATCTGAAGGTCACCTAACTATACATTTTCTTTCCAACATTATAGGGCATAGGGGAAGAGACTAAAATATACTTGCAGATTGGAATAGAGAATGAAGCAATCCCTTGTTTTAAGCCATAAAAACCATCCTGAGAAAGTGTAGTTCTCAATCTGTTCCCTTCCAGGATTTAGGGAAAATCAACAGTGCTCACTGGATGGAGGTAATTTAGATGAAGAATAATAGGCAGGGGATGGGGGGCTTGAGGAGTCACAAAACATACTACAAGTTCATAAACTGAAATTTCAAATCACACCAATGAAATTTTATAAAAACTAAGTCCTATTTTGTACTAGGATCCATCACCATGAGAAGAAAACCCAAATCTTAAAAATATGTATTAGTTCAGAATGAGAACTGTGGTTCAGGGGGTGCCATGGAATTCACTTGAAAATAAAACCAATATAAACCACATCTTAAAAGGCAATTTCAGCCAGATAGTCTACCCAGATACACCAATTTCCCTCTGAATCAGCATTCATTATGAGTCCTTTTCAATATTTGCCCATGAGCAACAGGACACCATGTCTTCAGGTGTCCAAGAGGTAATCTACAGTAAAGTAAGGGCAAGGGGGAGAATTTGTATTAGCCAATGTCACTGTTGAAAAGAAATGCTGGTAGATTCTGTGCATTAAAATAATGCATGCCAAACATGTTTGTTGAAATAAGATAAATAACATAACAGACCCACTCTTGCATGTCCAAGTGTACTTTTGAGATGCTGAAATGCATTTGAGGCACTGAAACATGAAACCATCAAATCCTACAACTGGAAGGGACTCCTGAGATGAATCATTCCAAAGCTCTCCACAGGAGCCAGAGTTCCAACAATCATGAAGAACGTAACCAAGGTCATAAGTTAGCTGGCAGCCAGCCAAATGTAGACTAGAAAACGGAATTAATTTCATTATTCCACAGTTTTAGTTTTTAAACACAAACAGGCATGAATGCATAGACAATGTGTATGCTCACACTGTGCCTAAAATAACAAATACAAAAGTAAATGACTATTGAGAAGAAGAAAAGGTGGGGGCAGCGAGTGAGGAGGATTTGCACAAAAGGCTTCAAGTTCTGCTGGGAGGATTTTCATCCACTGTCTTACAACTCTAAGTCTTGACTTAAACGTTCAGTCAGCCTCAGTTTTCTTTTCTGTAAGATGGAGATGATTCTTGCCTAGATGTCCTTCCATCACTGTTGTAGTACTCGGTGATGTAGACAGGAGATACTATTTTGTCAATTTGTAGCCAAATTATAAATAAAAACACTGCATTAGTTCATTCTGATGATTGAACTCCCTGTCTGCTGCCTACTTCCTCCAACAAAACCCCATCTTTTCCTGTTTTATTGTTTCCTTCTTTTTATTTCAGCATTGACTCAACTGGTCTGGATCCAGTTGCCTGAGCTAGAAATATGCAAGACATTTAGATGCCTCTGATTCCCGCCCTTACCCACCAGTCTAGTTAGACACCAAAGTTCTATGGTTACATTTCTGGATATTGCTCTGTTGTGTTCACTTCATTCCATCAGCCCTAAATTCAGCCCCCATCCTCTCTAATCTGTACTGTAATAATCACCTTACAAGTTTTCCCGATTCCAAGTTCTTCCTTCAAGGGAAGTCAGATCATCTTTACAACATCCTAGTCTTATCTCCTAAGCCTATTCCAGATTCTTCCAGATCCTTAGCTCCCATTTGGACTTCCCCTCTCTCAGGAACCTTATTTTTCCATAAATAGAAAGAAAATGGGAGTGGGGGTGGGGTGAGCTGGGCATGGTAACACACACCTATAATCTCAGTGACTCAGGCAGCAGAGACAGGAGGATCCCAAGTTCAAAACCCACCTCAGCAACTTAGTGACCTTAAGCAATTTAGTGACACCCTGCTTTGGAGGAGGAAGAGGAGGAAGAAAGAAAAGAAAAGAAAAAGGAAAAGGAAAAGGAGAAAGAAAGAGAGAGAGAGAGAGAGAGAGAGAGAGAGAGAGAGAGAGAGAGAGAGAGAGAAAGAAAGAAAGAAAGAAAGAAAGAAAGAAAGAAAGAAAGAAAGAAAGAAAGAAAGAAAGAAAGAAAGAAAGAAAGAAAGACTTAATAAATAGAAAGGGCTGGGGATGTGGCTCAGTGGTTAAGCATCCCTTGGTTCAATCCCTGGTACAAAGAAAAGGGAATCATATATAAAAGCATTATTCTAAAACTCTTCATAGGTTTCATAATCAATAAAGTTAATATCAATGTTTCAAAATAGGAAAATACCTGATGACACATGACACTAGCATTGCTTCATAAGGACAAGAAGAAAAACTGGAGATGTACAGTTGAACTAGAAGATTTCATCAGGAATCTGACATGCTTATTATTGGAAACATTACTTGCCACCAGATAAGCTGTTCCTAACCAAGGGGTGATTACTAAGCCTCAGCTCTTTCTTACAAGCTCTTTCAGCATCTTGTGCTCAACCCACAGATTCACTTTGTTCCAGAAACCGCCTAAGTGACAAACTGATGATTATCTACCAAGACAATTTCATGACTAGTTCCAGTTTCCCAAACCTTCTAGCTCCACGTAGAATTCTTTTGTGAGATGTTCCACAGTTCCCCTTAGGGGGTTCACCCTTGCTACAGCAGAACAACCCCCTACTTAAAAACCTAGGTATGTTCTTGATAGTCTTTGGCAAGGTACAACACCTAGGGAAAACGTAGAAAAGCATTCATGCCTGACTACCTTTGTTAGTTTGTTTTGTTACTAGGTATTGAACACAGGGGGTGCTTTACAACTGAGTTACATCCCTGGTTTTTATTTTGAGACAGGGGTCTCACCAAGTTCCTTAGGGCCTGCTGAGTTGCTGAGGCTAGTCCTGAACTTGTGATCCTCCTGCCTCAGCCTCCTGAGATGATAGGATTACAGGCATGCACCCTGCACTCAGTTCATGACTAATCTTTTTTTTTTTTTTTTTAATTATTACCACTAATTAGAGAATGACTGGGGGAGAATGTGAAGGGATAGATTACTTCTATTTTTCTGTACTGGTTAAACAATGAAAATGCATTCATATAATAAATAATAAAAATGCATTTATATATTACCTCTGTGGTTTTAAAAACATATGTTAAATGCTAAATATAAGCCCTGTCAATTAAAAACTAAAAGTATTATTATAAAAAATGGTCTCAGGAGATAATTAAGTACCCACATTGACTAAATGTATTTCAAGTGGTTATGATTCAACATCAGACTAATATTTTTCACATCTATTTTAATTGCTTTTTAAAAGAAGTATCAGGAGGTTCCAAATAGAAATTAACTGAAGGCCACTTTGAATCAATATGCTGTGGGAATTCAATGATGCTGGTGTGTGTGTGTGTGTGTGTGTGTGTGTGTGTGTGTGTGTGTGTCTTTTGAAGAAGTTACTAAAGGTTCAAGGAAATTTTGGTATTTATTAGAGAAAGGGGGAAAAGAAAAACAGCTTGTGACTGAATGTCTATATCCTCAGTGTGAGATGTTCTCCCCCGCTTTTTCTTCCTGAAATATTTAATGAATAGAATATTCACTTATTTTTTTCCTTTTTTTTTTAAACTTATCTTTTAACTCCAACAGCAGTATACTCCTTCCTTAAGGGATTTCTCCTCTCATAAGTCATCTGGCATTTTATTCTTAAAAATACTGCTAAGTGCTTGATCGTATATTTTACCATATTTTTCTCTTTCTCCATCACTCCCTTTTTACTTTTGGATAATACAGGATTCCCTCTTATCCCTAATGGATACATTCCAAGACCCCCAGAGGATGCCTGAAGCAGTGGCTAAGAATATCCCCTATATATGCTGTGTTTTTTTTCCCCCCTATACATGCAAACCTTTGATAAAGTTCAATTTATAAATTAGCCATAGTAAGATTAACAATAAGTAATAAATAAAATAGAACAATTATAATATAATAAAATTTACATGGATCTGATCTGTCTCTCAACACATCTTAGCTCCTTATTGTTCTGCAAAGTTATAGAAGAATAAGGCTAACAGCAGGTAACTAAAATCAGGGAAAGTCATCCATGAATAAAGGAGGAACAATTGTCCCTCTAATACAATTTAGTGATCATCACAGTGCCTACTATATTATCTTTTTAAAAATATATACGCATATATATTTTTAATTATAGTTGGACCCAATACCTTTATTTATTTATTTTTATGTGGTGCTGAGGATCGAACCCAGAACCTTGCATGTGCTAGGTGAGTGCTCTATCGCTGAGCCACGACCCCAGCCCCTACTACTATATTATCTTGAACTAAATAACTACTCAAAATAAAACCAAGCAACAAACTTGGCTGATTAGAAGCAGCATGAACAAACACTTTTGCAGAAAAATTTTGAAATGTAACTTTCCACTTCAAAAGGCTTTCTTCACTCTTCTTCAGTTTTCTAAGAATTCTATTTCACTGTCATCTAACTCATATTCCCATCTTGAGAACATTGTGGGGCCGGGTCCCCTTGTCAAAATTAATTGGTAGGAAGTGTCACTCACCAGAAAATTCTATCTAATTGAAAACTGAACTGAAACAGCCAGGTTCAAGTGGGGGCTGATCTGACTTTCTCATCAAGTAGCTCTTCAAGGTATCATAGACAAGATTGCCTTGAGCTGGATAAGACTTTGATGCCATCAGCCTTACCCCAGGATCAAAACATAAATTTCAACTTTTATTGCAAGCTTTGTTAATAAGTTTCACCCCTCCTTGTCAGGGTTCTGAAACCCTTCTAATGTTTTTGTGGTATTGTAATAAAAAGAAGGAGATTTTAAATTTCAGGCAAATTGGAGCTACGTTTTAAAAATGCTGTCAAGACTGATAACTGAAAAACGGGAAACCACCTTTCCCAAATCAAACAGAGCTGTGAATAATGGTGAATTCATATCAATATATAAGGCGGTGAAAGATTCTACCAGAAGAAACCATTTCTACTCATTTCTGAAGCACCAAATAGTAAGCATGACTTCTAAATTCCTACTGCAACAGGCCTTTTCAGTGGGTTATGAGAGAGGTAGAGGGACGGCTAATGGGTTTCTGTACTTTTGCCAGCTAACATTGCCCATGGAACAATTCTGAAGTTGCTTCTGGGTTCTGCTGGAGAGAGGAAGAGAGTTTACCAGGTAACGTTTGCCAGAGTGGCAAACCAGTGCCAATTGTTCTGCTTCTCTCCCATTGCTGGAAACATGGGAGACTATGTTTGCAGGTGGCCAGGCTCACATAACCAGTTCTGGGCCACTGGCTTTGAGCAGTGGTGATATGTTTCATTTCATGGCCCATGTAATGACTGACCATGTCCCTCTCCCACAATTGTGGTGAGACCTAAAACCCTGAGATAAAAATGCCACAGACAGAAGTAGATGAAAGTACTCAGCCATCTCTTGAAAGTGAGCTGCCTTACGGAGTCACCTAGAAACACTATGGGTTTGGCAAAGGTGAAAAATAAATCAGTTGGTTAAGGAACTGAGGTTTGTTAATTGATGATAGCCCAGAATGACTTCTACATGCAGCCCCCAAAGCAGGAACTGGAGACAGCAGACACAGTACTTAAAAGCTCTTAGAGGATTCCAGATTAGCAGGGAAATACTGGTTGATCTTACATATAAGATAACCGCCCAGGTCCTGGTGAGATTCCATCAGGAATAGGACTTCTTGCATACTTAGATAGCTCACCTTCGTTTGCATTACTAGTCTCTTTTAACCCTTCTCTTCCTCTTAATTACACACTTTTGAGAGTGTGTTAGATATATCATAACAATAAACATAATAAGTACCCCCTGCTCAAAAGCAAACAGAAAAGTTGTTCTTTGTGTGGCTCTCTTCCAAGACTTTGAACACACTAGCACCTTAAACATTTAAAAGACTTCAGTCAAAGGGTCACTTAGGCAAGCTTATAGTTGGATAATTGCAAGAGAATCTACAGTGCTATGAATTGGATCTGGAAGATTCCTTTGATTTTATCACATCTCTACCATTATGATTGAGCAGAAAGAGTATCTCTGTCATTGGGAGGAACATAGCCACCTTAGGTACTAGATATTATGCTTCCAAAGTGTTTGTCAGATGCCAGGAACTGATCTACAAGCTTCTTCCACTTCCCGGGGATTCACCCAGGGACACCCTACCATTGAGCTATACTTTTTTTTTTTTTTTTAAAGATAGTTTCTTACTAAGCTGTTTAGGCTGGTCTCATATTTGGGATCCTCCTGCTTCAGCCTTCTGAGTAGCTGGGATTACAGGCATGCACCACAACTTTCAACTTGCTATATAAGTTTCACTGGCATAAATACATTTGATCTCTCAATAGCCTTGGAGAAGATTCTAAATTTCACTCATTCACAAATTAGACAACCATTGTGTGCATTTTAATGCTCATACAAACATTGATCTTATTGATCTTTTACCATCACAAATTATAATAGAGTTTTCAGATACAACAGCATGAACAGTTGAACTTCAGAGACACCACAAAAGCTTTTAGCATAATATTTAGCATGTACTTGCATGGGAAAGACTTGCTCTAAAAATTTTTTTTTCAGTTTATCAGGAATTCAAATTAGCTAAATATGGCAATTCTCAATTAGAAGGTCAATTTCCAACTTTCATCAATGCTCAATACATTTAATTCTAGCGAGCAACCAGGCTAAGCTGATTGTACATGTCTCCGTCAAAGAAAGTTGGGGGTGGAGGAACAAAACAAAACACTTATTGGAATCTAGTCTTCCATAAAAATAAAATGCTAAAGTCCACCATAGTACATTTTTTTCTCCATAAAAATAAAATGCTGAAGTCCACTGCAATACATTTCCCCCCCTTTCTACTAGGCAGCTGTGGCATTTGAGAAGGATCCAGATGTTGATATATCCATTCTGCCAGCTGTCATTTTGTTTTAGTCAGCCTTTTCATCACTGTGACCAAAAGACCTGACAAGAACAATTAGACGAAGAGAGTTTATTTGGCTCACAGTTTCAGAGATCTCAGTTCATAGACAGACTCCATGGCTCTGGACCTAAGGTGAGGCAGACCACCAGGGAAAGGAGGAAAACAACTCAGGACGTGGCAATCAGCAGGTAGAGAGAGAGCTCTGCTCACTAGAGACAAAAATATAAAGCCCAAAGTCATGATGCTAGTGACCCACTTCCTCTAGCTACACCCTACCTACCTACAGTTACTACTCAGTTAACCCATATCAGTGGATTAATGTACTGATTAGATTAAGGCTCTCATAACCTAAACATTTCACCTCTGAAAATTCTTGCATTGTATAGGACATGAATGTTTGGAGGACACCTCATTTTTAAACTATAACACACATTTTATGGCCAACTTGATGAAAATCCTTGGTGAGTCTCTAAGGCATCACTTTGGATTTGGGGAAGGAGTTTGCAAGAATAATCTACTACTACTACCACCGCAACCTCCACCACCACCATCACCACCACCACTACCACTGCTATTACAACATGGAACCTGTTAAAACAGCAGCATGACTATTCTAGCTCAGACAGGGATAAAAAGACATAATGAGAAGGAAATCCTGGTGTACCAAATGTATTCAAAACAAAAACCTTATTTTCAGTAAAGTGAATTAAAAAAAAGTATCATTGCAGAAACATACACCAAGTGTAACTTGCTAGGCACAAGTCATGAAAAAGGTATAAAATGAAAATTTTTCAAATCTAAGATACACCTTGGAGTGAAGGGCATCCAGAGACTCACAGTAACAATATTTTAAATACTTAGTCTCTATTCCAGGTTCTGCTTCATGCAGGGCCATGAGTTATTGCCAGCAAGCTAATGTCTACTCTCAGCCCAAACACAGTGTGTTGCCAGTCACCATTCATCAAAAACAACATGTTTATTCTCTACTTGTTGCAAATATTAATAAATTAAGATCTTTAAACTGCCTAGCAAGAAGTAAGAAATAACTGGCAAGAGCTTTGGTACAGATGATATATTTACATACATTAGAGAAGTACCATTAACAGTAATTAATGGTGCTTTTACATCTCAAACTGCATTGCAATCGACTGTCGATTTGTTTGGAAGGTGTCTGCAATCATAAAATAAATTTTGTTCTAAATGGATACTTAGTAATTTTTAATAATTTTAAAATCCAATGTACTATTTAATGCTTTGATGATAACACACTGTTTTATGAAGATATTTTTTAAATTTAGAATTTTTATTGAACTTGATTAAATTTAATGAGACTGCACTGCTTATGTTCTACCTTAATTTTGAATGTTTATAAAGGTCATGATGGCTAATTTAAAAAGTTGTATTTTGGAGAAAGCAAATTCTGTTAATGATTTTATAGTTAAAATATAATTCCACTGTTTTCCAAAGAGAACCTACTTTTAGTACTATACTATGTCTTCATGAGAGGTTTTTAAATGTTAAAGTTTAAGATGTATCACTACTATGAAGCAGAACAGACACAAATGGAGAGGAGAATTTCATTACCTCCAGACTCTTTCCTTGACTTGGTCTGACTTTTCATTAGAACTAGAGTACACAGAGCTTGGCAAACTACAGCAAAGAGAATTTACATCAACTAAAGTTCCCAAGAAGTTAAAATTAGAAAACATATCTATCTCCCTTAGGTCAATATATTCTACAGTATCTCACTGGTGACTTAAGTCCTATTCTGCTAGAGGAAACGAAGAGTAAAATAAAAAAACATATGTGATTTAAGGGAGTCAAGGATATGTGGAATAGAAATTTGAGCTAAAATGCTAAACCAAATCTGTAGCCTTTCCAGACAGGTAGAAACTATAGAACAGATTTTGGAAAGTCCCGATACAACTTAACAAGATATTGTTACCAAGCCTATTAGATATTTGTGGACTGAGAGTTTCCCAATTTTTTTTCAGTCCACTTTATTTCCCCTAGAAGCAACTGTTCAACCATTTGATAGATCTCTAAAACAATCCCTCCCAAGAATACACATGCAGTGTTAAAAGGGGTTCCTCGGTAATTCTTTACAGTATGGTAAAAGAATTCATGAGGCAATTCTAAATACAAAATAAAAAACAAATATGATACATGATTTTAAAGATTTAAGAAACTATGTAGGAGGAGTACTAAACACACGTGGCATGTTTAAAAATACACTTGGTGCTTGCCATCTCTCAGAGAGTACAGACATATTGTTTGTATTGCCAATAATAACAAGAAAATCATAAAGGATTGACATCAGGAGTTTTTCCCATCATCCTAACCACAATACTAAGACCTACATTCTGTATTTCTTTTTTCAGCAAAAATCTAACACAAATCCTGTAAAGATAGAATGAATTATTTTAATAATGTTTTAAAGACTTCCAAATCAAGAATCTATATCCTCTTCTGACACAAATATGTCCTTCTTCTGTACACCATAAAGATAAGAGCATATACATAAATTATTGATGCATCCAAGCCACTAAATGCTGATTTCAATAAGACTTCTTTCACCGATAGGAACACAGTATAGACTTGCCATCTCTAGTGCAGCTGCTGCTCAGATAATTCGAACCTTAACAGCAAGGACGTCTGACTAGGGAGGAAATTTACTAGCCACACACTACTCCGTCATTTGACAGTTGATTTCCGTAGTTCAGTGCTCCCTATTCCAAAAGGCAAGACTCATACAAATACCTGTAATGCCTCTTCGGCCCAAAGCAAAACGGTGAGATTACATCCATACCACAAGTCCTGAACATTTAAAATCTGTGTTCCCTGATGGAGGGCAACACAAGTTCAAGGAAGGTTTGAATGCCATGTTTGAATTTTCACCCCAAACAAAAATCTCTAAAACGTGTGGTGTGATACTGGTATTGACTTTGAATTCATTTTTAAAAGACACCTGCTACAACTATTATGGACCCATGAATCTTTAAAGTCTTGTTTAGATTATTAAAATGGCAGAGAGAGATTGTTTATCAACTATATTACGCTGCTGTTTTGTTGCCAGGGAAAGAGGTAATTTCCTAAGTAATCCATTCCTGGGGTCAGATGATCCTAGACCAAGATTGGGACAGACTGGGTTCCCTATCATGATCCTTGGAACTTATATCCTGCCTTGACAAGACTCTCAAGACAACCATGATGGAGTAGAGAAGTCAAAGGTGCTGCCTGGGTCCTTGCCCAGGGTCCTGGGGAGTGGAATCTAGGTCCCTGTGCTGACTGAATTGATTATGTTCACCACCACAGGATGAGCTGTAGAGAGTCAGACTTCAGTGAGTCACAGTCCATTTCTTACTAGAACTTTGGGCAACTCCCTGAGAGCCTAAAAAGCCTCAATTTCTTCATTTGTAATGTGTTGATTGTAGTAGTATTTATGTTATAGAAAAGTCACCTGAAACTTGAAAATAGACAATTGAGCTTATCCCTATAGTGTAATGTTCCCACCACTGAACTTTATGTTCCATTTACAGAGCTACTTTACAACTTTTAGCAGAGATAGTAATCTATATGGACTGTTACTATCATTTCTACATCTAACCCAATAATCCATCAAATTGCACATGTATATGTGTGAAAATATGCCTCTTTAAACTGATTTTAATATTGTACTGGGCCCTTCATCAATTAATGAACTAAATAAAATCTTGACATGTGTGCATTTTATACTTACCTATAACCATGAATTCACCTTTGTGCAAATTGCTTTCATACATGATTATTTTGAGAAATGAGATGAGCTATATGAAATGTTCATCATAGGACCTGTGTTACCCAGGACTAAACAAATGTCATTCATCTCATGATTTCCATGATCATCTCAAAAACCTATCACCACAAATACACTTTTTAAATTGTTTAATGTTAAAAATGGCTGTTTTCTCCAGCTACTCAGGAGGCTGAGGCAGGAGAATCAAGTTCAAGGTCAGCAGGGGAGACCTAGTGAAACCCTGTCTCAAAATAAAATTTTAAAAAAGGCTGGGGATATGCCTCAGTGTTTCAATACCCAGTACCAATACAACTAAATAAACATGGAAATTAAATTAATAAAATGTAAATAAAAAGAGAAATTATTTCTATTTACTCATATGCCATTATTAACTGAGAGGAAATAGTCATTAGCTTAGAGAATAGTTACAAAATTCTGTACTGTAACCCAGAGCTGAAGCCCCTTTGAAACCTAGCCTTGAGAATGAATACCTCACAACCACCCAGCCAGACCAAAAATGGAGTTTTTAAGGCATCTGCTTTCCATGCAAAGAAGGTTGTACACCAGCCGGGCTGCTTGGAGCCTCTGTGCCTCACCTCTGGTAAACAGGATTCATTAGAGTGATAATTGACAGTTGTTTCCCTTTCTAAGTGATTGCTCTGTAGTTCCATTATGTTTTGTCAGGGAAGTGCTAGCAATTAATTACCGATAAACTAAACACCAACTTTGCTTGCCATGAAAGGTTTGGAAGCATTTATCTTGGGGATAAGGAGAGGTGTCAGAGAGAAGGGAAATCCACCTCATCAGGTATATGAAATATTTTGTAAGATTATATTAGGGAGTGGGTGGGTGGGATGGACAGAACCTCTGGACAGACAAGAGAGACCTCCACTTCCAAGTTTTTTTTTTTTTTTTTTTTGGGTGGTACTGGGAATTGAGCCCAGGGGTGCTATACCTCTGAGCTATATCCCCAGTCCTTTTCCTTTTTTATTTTGAGACAGGGTCTCAATAAGCAGCTGAGGCTTCAATCCTCCTACCTTAGCCTCCCAAGTTGCTGAGATTATAGGTATATACTACCATATCTGGCTCCATTTCCACTTTTGGGGCTCTCAGTATATTTTTTAAAATGCAGATATTGCAGACAAGTGGTCCAAATTATACAGTCTATTTTAACATAAGACACTTTGAATGCTTTAAAATGCAGACTCATTAAAACAGTTACAATAGAATGATTTTTTAAAGTCAAAGTATAAGGGAGGAGTACTTGTACTGGATGGGTAGATGACAGGCTTTTAGCATCTGCACTAGAGCATCTCTGCAAGTCTCCTGTATTGGAAATATCAGATGACATCTAAATGGAAGCTTTTGTGAAAACCCAACCTGAGAGTTTGAGCAATGCCTCCATTTCCTCAGACCTGAGGTCTCATTTTTCAGGCAGCTGAGATCCTGCCCCTCATGGCTAGCTTCCTCTCCTGATTGTTCTTTCTTTCACTACAGAGCCACCAACTGACTCCTATAGACACTGGGAGACATGCTCTTCCCATTCTCCAGCTTCTTCCCTCAGTTCCAGCTGCCCCCACAGTCACAATGGTCTCCTGGTCCCCCGGCTTCCTAGTACACACTACTTACTGTAATTTTTTCAATGTACTTAAGCATTGCACTTTTGGTTGGTTTCACAATTAAGTGTCTCATTTCATCAACAAGATTGCAACTCCTTGAGGACAAGGACACATCTTCATAGGATAATTGATAATTACTGAGGGACTACTGCTCTGGAATCCAATCATATAGCCAGGGCAGGCACGCAAAAGCAACCTTTATTTACACCTCCAATCGTGCCCTGCTATGGGAAAGGGAGATCCCCCCCCCAAAAAAAAAAAAAAAAAAAAAAAACCGGAAAGAGAAAAAAATGATATTGTGTGGCTTTGGGACTTCTGTGGAGCTAAGGACCTGCGATTTGAAGGTTCTCAATCCCCTGATATATCTAAACATCTGTTGCTCTCTGAGTTTCTCTTCTTCAGGGGTTTTGGGCGGGCAGGGGGTGGTGGCTGTGTGTTCTTGAAGATCAGAAGAGAAGGGTACCATCCAAGGAATTTGGCGCTAAAATGTGTGAGGATTTAGTTTACTAGGCAAGAAGCGGGAATAGAACTGGGTACAGGTTAAAGTAAGTCAAAGGTCAAATGAGAAAGACTAACAGAACCAAAGGACCCAGTCAAATCACCATAACCACACATCTTGGCCCAGGGGTAGGCACTGAGAGAAGAGAAATAGACCCAAAAAGGTGCAGGGCCAGGGTGGGAGGTGAAAAATCCAAATGTCTCCTTCTGGGGCTCTGGAGGGAGCTCTCAGCAGGGAAACAAGACGATCCATGAGCCTGAAATCCTGTCTAACTTGCCCTTTGTGAACACCATCCATAAGGCCCAATACTCCAGGTGTCCTTGAAACACAGGAGGACACTCATTATAGGAGAGAAAGAAAACAAAGGACCTATTTTTTAAAAATTTTGCTTTGAAGTTCATTTCAAACTTATCTCCATGCTACAAGAATAAGAATGTAAGGAATACCTGTGTACACCCCAGAGCCATCAATTGTTGGTCTTTTTCCCCAACTGTTGATTATCTGAATACCCTCTTGCTTGCTTTTGCAAGGCACACACTATTTTTTCCTGTCCCATTTGGAAATATGTTATATTTGGTGCATACTTAAGAGCAAGTACATTCTCTCCAATCTCCACAATACTTACCAACTTCACTAAATGAAACAATGGTGCAATTTAATCTAATCCATCATCTTCTGTTTCTCTATTTTGTCAATTAATCCAATGGTGTCCCTCTGGCATCTCTCTGTCCCCAATATAAAATACAGCATAAGATCTCATTTAGTGTTCATGTCTCTTTAGTCTCCTTTAATCTCCAACCTTATGTTTTGACTTTTTTGTTTTTTAAACAATGTATCCTCGTTCCCAACACATGCTTTTTTTTAAATGGAATTATTGCTTAGTTGGGGTTTCTCTGATGTGTGCCCCAAATGAGATTCATATTATGTATTCCCCACCACGTAAGTGCCATATTGGTTATGGGACTTCCTTCTCAGAGGACCACACCAAGGGGCACACAGTGTCTATTTGCCTGTTACTGGTGACGTGACTTGACCACCAGTCAAGATGTTGCCCAGTTTCTCTGCTGTGTAATTAACATCCCCGCCACCACCACACACAAGACTGTTTAATATTCTTACTGTGTATTAGGTAGAGAAAAGATTTAGCTCATTATGTTTTAGTTATATGCTAACAAACCATGCACATTTTAAAAAGCTTACAGTTGTGTTTTGGTTTGTTTTATATAATGACACATGTTTAGGACCCACACATAATTGCTCACTTCTGTGTTGTCTACCACTCTGAGGTGTAAGCTTTTATGATGCAGAAGCTGAGGTTTGGGAACCATTGTTTAGCTGGGCTCCTCCAGGCCTTCTCCATAAAACACAGGATAACCAATAAACATGTCCTTTCTTACACATGGCCCAGGGTGGATTTTCATATTTCATAGAGCATCTAAGGCTGTTCAAGGTGACAGACATTTGAAATCAACCAACACAGCGCACACATTTGTGCAATCAAGGAAAAGCAAAGCTTAATTAAGAAATTAAACGTGACTCACCCGAGGTCACACAGTCCAACAGTTCCTTACAAACTGTATAAAAAAAATCTATTTACTAGGCCATGAGCAACATGTTTTAAATTGAAATATAATTTTTTTAAAAAAAATCAGAATACTTTGCAAGGGCACAAAACTTTTGGTGAAACTTGTTTTAATTATAT
The DNA here is from genome assembly GCF_047511675.1 of Marmota flaviventris. Classification (NCBI taxonomy): domain Eukaryota; kingdom Metazoa; phylum Chordata; class Mammalia; order Rodentia; family Sciuridae; genus Marmota; species Marmota flaviventris. The sequence continues at coordinate 172,174,275 of NC_092498.1, forward strand.
GTGCTTATGAACATGTATGCTTCCCAAAATGGGTACTTGCATAAAATGTATTTTACTAAAGGTCATGGTTAAGAGCCTTTTAGAAACTCCAACAGAACCAACTCAAAGACCTGTGATAATTCTACCAGAAATGTATACTTCAGTGTAAAAAGCAAAGGTTGAAAGGAAGCTTCTGATTGAATAAGTGTGTATGAGACCTGAGGTTCTGCATTTTGAGCAGGTGAAATCTAAATCACTAGTGCCAGCCTGTCAACTACCTTTGACAAGAATGATGAAAACTCTGCATCTGAGTGAGGGTGGGCCTTATGCTCAAGGTCAGCTACATGAAAATGATATTCAATATGTGTGTGTGTAAACATACATATATATGCATATATAAATGTATATATGCATGTGTACATACATGTGCACATATAAATGTATACACAGGTGTTTATATGGTTTGTTAACAATTTGAATATGAACAATCCTTAATAACGGTTTTTTGGAACTGAGGATTTAACCAGGGGCACTTTACCACTAAGTTGCTTCCTCAGCCCTTTTTATTTTTGAGACAGGGTCTTACTAAGTTGCTTAGGGCCTAAATTTCTGAGGCTGGCCTCAGATTTGTAATCTTCCTGCCTCAGCCTTCCAAGTCACTGGGATAACAGGTGTGTACCAATGAACCCAGCTTGATATTGTTTAAAACTAAGACACAATCTTCCACAGAGAAATCTAGTTCAACTCACTGCAGGAGAAAATGTGCTAATTGTGATAGTAATAAGAAATGTATAATTTACTGGTGTTCATATAGGACACAGAGCAATAATGATCCAGTGCAGGTAGATGTGGTTTCTCCCCAATTACAGATGAAGAAATAGACTGACAAGTTTGTTTTCCCCAAGGTCATAAGTTTTGTGAGTGGAGGGATACGGATTAGAATCTAGACAATTCCTGAGGTCACACTCCCACCACAATCATTGACTTACACCTGGGTACTATTCACACACATACATACATGCTCAGTCAATACCTATGTTATATATGCAGGTATGAACATGAGCACTCTCCTTGATATATGTTTATATAAACACTACAATATTCAGAAGTCAAGAATCAGTAGAGGAAACTAATGTGTCAAAATCCAGCTCCTTAAAATTATGTGTTTCTGAAGTGGCACAGACATTTATATTGGCTACATTAAAGGGATCTGTTAGAAACCGTCACATCAGTAGAATATGGGGACTGAGTTCCAAGGCCAATGGGGAAGCCGAGTGAGCAGGCTAATCATGACAGCTAAAAAACAAAGTTCCATCACATCTAACTTAGACTGCATGTGGTATATTTAGTTCAAACCCTGGCACTTTATACAAATAGGTTGTCACGTAAAGTGCAAACAACTCTCTTTTGACAAAGTGATAGTACTGTGGTACTGGGTTGACGGCTTTATATGCCGCAAAGCTCTTTAAGTGACAAATGAAAGCAGAGGCTTGAAAATATGGTGATATGGAATTACTGCATAAATCCTTTCTGAGTTCCTGGGGGCAGCAAAAGGATAGCATTTTGCAATTAATTAAAAAGAAAATCTGAGACGATGAAGTTAGATCTTTCTCATCTTGACTCTGTAAAATGAACTTTGAAGTTCCCTGGCACAAAATGGAGCTATGGCCTCACAAACTTCTTCAAATGAGATGTACGATCTTGTTTAAAGATCAGGCTTAAGTGCCACTCTTGGCCCAAATTATGCCAGGCGAGGGTACAGTAATTATCTGTGCTAGAGGTATTTGGTGCCCTGGTGTTGAAACCTTTTGATATGTTTGATAATGCAGCTTTCTGGGTGCACACACTGCTTTCCCAAGCTGTCTACATCAGTGTCACGTTCGAATAAAGTCAAAGAGTTTAAAAGGCTCCACTTTCATGCTGACTTTATTTAGCTTGAATAAACATTCCTAGTCAATCTCATACAAAGTCTCGCTGCATAAAAGCAGCTGTCCTGCTCTTGTCTCTTAATAAGGAGCCTCATAAAGAGGCCTGTTGGGCAACATGATTCTGATAGATGATTAATAAGAGACATGAAATTTCTTTTCTTAAAAAAAAATCATACGTTGACTATAGAGGGCAAATTCATTACCCATGACGGTTTCTAACAGATCCCTTTAATGTAGCCAATATAAATCAAAAGGAGCAAAGGATTTTAGTGGTATCAGAAGCCTTATCTGACTTCAATCTGACAGTTAACTCTAGGCCGTGAATGATTAAATAAAAGTCTAAGTTCACCCAAGCCTGGATAAAATAAAACTCAAAGCCCAGAAACATCAAATAAAATAAGAAAAAGCCATAGAACTTTCAACCTCAAAAGAAAATGAAGAAGTATGAGATATCTTACAGAAACTGGGATTGCAAATGGAGATTTTCTTTTGCTGTTTATGTTTTGCCGAACTGGACTCAAATTTTACAATAAACTCAAACAGAGGTTTAGTAAGTTTAGAGAGTAATCAGGCTAATTCCACCTAAAACTTTTTAACTGAGATGTAACACACATGCCCTGTGGCCGAATAAAGATAGCCACAGAATCTTTAACCCTCCTTCCATTTAACATTCCTGTGCTGGAGTTTGCTGAGCCCGGGGAATATTTTCATCAGTACAATTCAGCAGAACTCACTGTGTAAAGGACTTAAGAAACGAATGTTTCTACTTATTCTCTTAAAACACTACTTTTAAAAGCCTGAATTGCTCTTCAGAAATCTGACCACCCTGAGTCTACATGTTATGAGAAAGCCCAAGACAGCCAAGTGGAGAGGCAGAGAGAGATATCTAGTCAACCTCCAGGCATGAGACATCCTAGGTGAGGCTCCAAGTAAGCTGTTCAACCTGAAGTGCCTTGTGACAATCCCTGGTCCATGTCACTGTGAGATATAATAATAATAAATGTTTTTCATCTATTAATTTTGGAGTTGTCATACTAGCCAGAACATACAAGAAGGAGAGCTAAATCTTAAGTAGATATCTGTGCATTTTTGTAAATTTAGAAACACATGCAACCACAACTCAGAGCACAATACAGAATGTTTCCATCACCCCCAGAGGACTCCCCCTACCCATTCCCAGATACTACCTTCAGTAAACCACTCCCCCACCTCATTGTACACACAGGTAATCACAATCCTAACTTCATAGATCCGCTTGATCTGTTCTTAAATTTCTTGTGCAAGAAATCATACAGAACATATGCTTCAATGTCTATATTCTTTCATCCAATATGCTTTCTGTAAGCTTCTGAATGTTGCTTAGGTTTTTATTGCTGTGAAGTATTACATCTTATAAGTATACCACAAGCTATACATTCTGCTGTTGATGGACATTTGGGATGCTTCCAGTTTGGGGAATGTCATGAATAAAGCTGTTATGAACATTCTTGTACATTCTTCTGGTAAATAAACGTGCTCATTTCTCTTAGGTATAAACCTCAATAGACAGTTGCTGGATCTCTGGGTAGGGTATATGTATAGTAGAGTATTAGTGCAGATTCAGACTACTTATGAAATTTCTCAACAGGGTTATGTTATAGTTCTTTCTCCCCCTGTATCTAGCAGATAGTGAGGAATAATCATGCCACATTAAGCTATTTATGATTTGTCCTTCCATATTGACCTTCCCTGACTAACTGCACAACATTATTGTTCTCAACAATGTCTACTGTCATGAACATGACATTGTTCTTGGAAAAATCCTATCAGGCAAAGTCAACCTCTAAAATAGAATTGTAATAAATATGCAGAAATGTCACTTTTTGCATTAGCCCAAAGGTTTTGTATAGCTTAAGGATATGTGCAGTAAGCTAACTATAAAAATAGAAACTTGACAGTGGGATGTATGTGTGTGTCAAAATAATATTACTCTTTCTGGGTGTATGGCAGAAAAAATGACACTACATCCACCAGCATGATTTTTATAGATCTGCCTCTTTGCCAGATGTCACCTTATATAAACTGCTTTATAAAAACATGACAGTCTAAGTGCAATAGTGTGTTTATTGCTTGATAAACTTTAGTAATAAACTTAGGATTGGCTGAAAATTAAAGCCTTAGAGCCTATTCATTAAGCATTTAGGACAAGTGAATAAGCAAAAAATGCAAACTATTAAATCCTAAGTGTATGCAGATCAACCCACTAGCAGCATGTGCTATTTCTCAGTCAGTATGTCTTATGGAAATGTCTGCTAGTTTTGTTGTCATTGAGCTAAATGCATTACAGCCACATCTAAAGGATGCCGTCTGCATCACTTACAAATTCTAGAATCTCAAAATTGTCATAGGCCTATTCAAAACTGATTAAGCCTTTTCCAAAAGTGTTCTGTAACTTATGACAGCACCTTTTACATATGGCTTCTACCAACTATTTTTCTGAAAAGAACTTCTGAATAATAATTTCATAGTATATACCCAATATTTTGATCACCAATGAATATATACAGTAATGTTTCTTCAATTGCAGCCTAAGGATTTTTGAGTTTGAGTTTCCTATAAGGTTGTTCAATAGAGAGATTCAGAGCCCCTTTTATCCTAAAAAAAATATATATATATATATTAAACCCAGAAGTGCTCTACCACTGAACTATATCCCCAACCCCCCTTTTATTTTTTGAGACCGGGCCTCACTAAATTGCAGAGGCTGGCCTGAAATTTAGGAACCTCTTGCCTAAGTTTCCCAAGTATCTGGAGTTACAGACATGTATCACCATGCCCAGCCCAAGACCCTTTCTTAAGGAGTTGAAACAAAATCTCTAGGGTAAGAGATCCACAAACAAATATTTTATTATGCAACTCCAAATGATTTCTATTCGTAATAAAATTTATAAACTATAGCTCTACAGAAATATGATGATAATAAATTTCAGGGCAAACTATATTGTTGTCCCAGAAATATGTCAATTTTAAGTGGATAATATATTGTCTTACATTTTTGGATTCCATTTCTTATTCAATATTATATTTTTTTTAAATCAAATACTGGTGCCAATTTATATCCCTCTTTTCCTTATAGGTATGTATGAAGACCTACAAAACAAAATCTAATTAAGGACTTTTGAAAATCAATCCCTATAACAAATGCAGCCATAACTAAGCTCTCCCAAGGATTCCATTTATCCTGGGACTGACATTTGTAATCTTTGTATTGATAAATGAGCAAAGAAGCAAATATCAAAATGAAGCAACCCCTTTACCAATTGGTCTGACAAGTCTTCTGTTGCTTGTCAGATTTTTCTATTGCTTACTATGTACCCTCAGATTTCATGGAATATTACAACAGTTACCTATTGCAAACTTGCTAATCTATAACTTATGTTAGGTGGAATCTCACAAAAATGCTGTTAATAAAAACATTAAAATGTTATTTTTCTCAATAAATCAGTGTGCTAATGTGACAATTAAGAACTAGGATTGTTGACACACACACTGCAGAATACTAGTGCTGGCAGAAACAAGTCTAAGCTTCCTTCTGGACACCTAAATCAAGCTCATCAAATATCACATCCAACGTAGCAAGAAGCAAACTAGGACCTTTCTGGAACATGAGTAGGTTTGAGGATTAAAAAAAAAAATCACAATAAGGAGTAAATAGTGCCTGCCTTTTTCCTTACAAGTTAAAAGAATTGGTAAAAAGCAAGTCAAAGTCAACCTCAGTCTTATTTAACTTCTCGGAAAGAAATGGCATCGACTCAATTGAAAACAGAAATCAGAGAAAAGAAATGATAACAACTTTGCAGAAAAAGATTATAAGTGGAAAAAAAAGTTCCTTCATAAAGAAATGATAACAACTTTGCAGAAAAAGGTATCTATAAGTGGAAAAAAAGTTCTTTCACAGAAAGAATCCAATTGTTGGGGGGGGGGAATTAAAAATTAAGAAAACAAAGAAATAGGTCAAACAAATTCTTTCCAAGTCCCTGGTCCTTTGGGCCTTGTCACAACAAATAAATGTCACTGGAAGGGTCAAGACCACAATTGTTGGCATCCTGACCATGTGATGGGATACAGAGAGCTTTGGACTCAAGCCATCAGAACTGTGGTTCAGTGCTCACATTCTAGAAGACTCTGAATCTCTTCTTAGTTTCTCATTGCTGCTATAATGAGTTATCATTAATTTAGTGACTTAAAGATCACACAAATTCATTATCTTAATAACACAAATTCATTATCTTACAGTTCTAGAAAGTCAAAAGTGCCAACTCAGTTTCACCGGGCTTTAGTCAAGATGTTGGTTCAGATGGTTCCTTCAACTGGTTGCTCATAGTCCTTGATTTATGGCCCCATCCCCCAACTCCTAGGTGCCTCACTCCAACCTCTGCTTCTGTTGTCACATAGTACACTCTCTCTGTGACTTCTGCCTCCCTTTTATAAAGACTTTTCTCATTACAGTGAGCCTACTCAAGCAATCCATGATGATCTCCCAGATTCAAAATCCTTAAGTTATTCACATTTGCAAAATCCCTTTTGCCACATAAGGTGACATTCACAGTTTCCAGGAATTAGGATATAGACCTATTTGGCAGCCACTGTTGAGCTTGCTACAATCTCTGAGTTTTCTTTTAAAAAATCAGTTCATTCATTGACCCACCCACTCACCCTCCACCTTCACCTGGATTGGTCAGCGGTTCCAAGCTAGTATGACAGAACAAACTGGTACATGGTAAACCTTCAGAGGATGTGCTGACAAGTTCTGATCAATATGTAAAATTGATTCTTGCTGAAACTGAGTATACATTCTGACGAGGTGATGCTTCTTAGGGGAAAGAGAAAAAAAAAAAAAAAAAAAAACAACACATGAGCAGATGATGGAGTGCTGTATAGATTGGGATAACTGGCTGCCAGTAATAAGGCAGAGACATCAAGGTGTTACCAAAGAAATGCATCAGAGTTTCTGGAATGTACAGAGTGTTTACAGGAAGATATAGGAATCTGTCTTGTGAGCACATATAAGTCCATGACAAGGTCAATAGAAGGCCCAACTCAAACAGTAGCATGGCCAACAGTGAGGCCACACAAATAAAGGGATCATTGTGGAAGCTTCCAGAGATACTGTGGGAGCATCACTTTTTGGCAATGCTGACTTTTGGTATTTTCATGTAACAGTGAACACCCCACCTTCCCCAGTCCTAGGGGAGGAATCACCTTCTTTTAATCACATGAGAAAGAGGTAGATGCCCACATAAAACAGGATTCTACCTGGGGGAAAAATATATATGAAAGTGATTTTGTGTCATCTATTAAGAAGGTACATGATAACATCTCTCTCACAAAAACGCAAACCCTTAGGGGTTCCTTTGGTACCTCAGTTTAAAGTGCTTCAAAGGATGACAATTCATGGCTGCATTTCTCCCACACAAGGTCTCTAAATTTGTTAAGTACCATCCAGTTCATATTTTAAATTTTTTTTAAATAAACTTTTTACATTCAGAGAAATTTACCCAAGTATTTTTCTCATTGTTGTGTCATGTATAAATACAGAAAAAAAAAATAACTTGAAGCTTCCCCTTTAATTTTATTTTTGTATAAGATTATACAAGAAAACATGCTCAATGAAGAAAAAAAAGTATGGATGGTGGGGCAGGATAACCGCATTGTTAATATGACAAGAAGTTGGTTACAAAAATATTTTCAGGAAAAAAAACTCGAACTCGGACTTGAGTATCACAATTTAACCTCAAAGAGGTTAAAACAAGTGACAAAATGGCTAACTGGAGATTTTTTTAAAAAATCAGGATTTTAATTACATCATTAATTAGGGCTAATTGAGAAATATTTCAACAGGTGTACACTAAATATAATGTCTTTTATATTCTGATTTAAATTCAAATATTAATCCTTGTCCAATCACTTTAATGGGAGAAAGACTATATGCTCTGACTGTTACATTTGAATTGGCTGGCAATTATCTTCCTGGTATCAATTTCAGACATTCACATAAATCTTAAAAGAATGATAAAGTTACTGACCTAAAAACATCCAATCGAGTTGTGAAAAAAAAAAGATTTCTATGAAACTTGTGCTATAATTTATTTAAAATTACAAGTAACTTAAAAGGAAAGATGGATAATTATAATTAGGGAGATATAAATTTGAAATAGAGAAACACATTAAAATTTTAATCTTTCTGATAATTCTTTAAAATTACCTAATATTTTTATATCAGCAAATATTGCCTCAAGGACTCAATTGAAACCCAAATCATAATGATCACCATTTAACTAATCTATTAAATAAAACATGTTCAATTATACACCAAAACTAATGATATGGCCAGAATAAAGATAGTGCTAGAAATTTTAGCAAGAATGAGAAAAATTTAAAAAAAAAGATTTTTCATCTTTTTAATCTGTGATCAGGGCTACCCAAAATATGTTTGGTTTTTTCTTTTCTATATACTCAGGGAACCTCAACCTAAAGTTATAGTGACAATAACATGTACTACGTGGTACCCACTGAGACGAGAATGGAGAGTCAATATTCCACTTAATTCTTACAGCAACCTGAAGGATTATTCTACTGTAGAGATGAGGAATCGAGTGCTGAGAAATGAAAAAAAAAAAAAAAAAAAAAAAAAACTTACTTAAGATCATAGAACTAAGAAGTGACAGAGGAACTTGAAAGCCTGTGGGGGAACTGCAGGAATCCAAGGACTTCCTTCAAACATAAAAAAAAAAAAAAAAAAAAAAAAAAAAAATCATTTCTGCCTGAGGATGCTGCTTTAACAAAATATCTTAGACTGGGTAATTTATAAAAAAAAAATTAACAGAAAGTTATTTCTCAGAGTTCTGGAAGCCAGAAAATCTACCAGCAAGACACCAGCAGATTCAGCATCTGGTAAAGGCTGGCTCTCTGCTTCAAGATGGTGCCAACTTGTTCATCTTTATCCAGAGGCAATTAGTTTTAGTTATGTTTCTTTAAGTAATTAGAATCTGTGGAACTCTTAGTCTACATTTCAAGAGTTCCCAGAGTACATCAGGACTGAAACTCATGCTTTTCAGGAACATCACACTGGTAATACATGACATGTCTTTCACATGTCACCACATGTGGCATCCCATTAACAAGGATTACAGGGAAAGACTAGTTGCCAAATCCAGTGAAAGTCTGAACCAAAAGATGCAAAGGAATCATCAAATCCTTGAACCTTGCAGGCAACTCAATCATTACATTATCTACTCATTTTGTTTTATTCACAAGAAGTCTAAAAGGAGAGAGATACTGACTTTTCCAAGATCACACAACTAGTCAACAAGGGACCAGACAAGAATTTAGATGCTGCCAGTGTAATTTAATGCATTACATCTGGATCCCCACACAGCCTGTCTCCACCCTTCTTACTTGGAAGGCGGCACATGCACTGTTAATAAATAAAAATCACATGATCTCAAGGTCAGTCACAATGCCATCTTCCCAGAAATTATCATTATAGTACATAAAGGAGGAAGGCAGGGGAGGAAGTGCTATTTTTGTACCCTTGATTATCACATGACAAAGACAGGAACTGCAAGAGCTACAGAATATGATCAGAAAAAGATATCCTAAATTCGGACTTTCCAAGTTATGAAAGGAAGAAAATGTTTAACTGAGATGTTCCTTATGCATGTCAAATATTGGACTAAAGGAGGGAGCAGAAAGGTTGTTCAGAAGACGAGCAAAAAAAGCTACGAATAAAATTTAAGATTCAATATTTAAGTCTGGATTTTAAAATGTGGGGAATGAAAGCAGAATATTCTCCCATCCCTGCTCAGACCTCCAACCCCCAAGAAAATCCTACAAACAATGAAATGTCCTGAAGTCCTACAGTGAAGCCTCCCAGTCTCCTCCTACTGCAGCCTCAAGATACCTCCTCAAGACATTGCTGGCAATCATTGTTTTAGGGTCTCTAAAATAAACATTCAATGACTCCACTGAGGTAATGTCCAGCATCTAGCTGCTTGACTAGAATTCCCCATTATTTTCACTTTGCCAATCACATGGATAATGAGTGAATGATAATTTTGAAGCCAAAAGTTTCCCACAGGACAACTGAGTACTCATTGATGGAGGGTCAATTTCACATGTCACCTTAGAGACAGACCTCAATGAGCCAGTGTCCCAACAAAACATGGAAAATGAACTCAAAGAGGTCATATGACCTGTCCCAAGCAGCACTGCAGTCTAGAAGCAAGGTCAGGACACACTGAAGTCTCTGGACTCCTTGGGGAGAGACTGAGCTCACAGGAAGCAGTTCCCCGACTACAGACATCTTCAGGCTTTAGTTACATCCGTGAACCTCCTGTATCATCATCTGCTGTCTATTTTCTTTATGCCTGCTCAGTTTGTCCTTAAATTACTTTGATTTAAATGGAAACATTCCATCTCTACCATACTAGAAAACCAGTGTCCCTTGCCACAGACAGAGAGTTAACCCTGTTAACCTTGAAACAAAAGGGAAGTTAGATTCTTGCTGGACAGTATCCCTGCCTGAGGCCCTGAGCTTGGGACCTGTGCTCTCTGTTATAAGAAAGATTAGCAAGAAAGGTGCTAAAACTCTCCCAGACCCACACCAGCTATGAAAAGTGCTGAAGGAAATAAGTGTCTAAGCTTGCCAGAAATACAGGTTTAGGGCACTGTTTTCAGTCTTGTTCTGAGCTATAGAATCTTTTGTTCAAATGAAATCTTGCCAATAATAACAACTTAATGATGCTGCTGATGATAAACAGCCAGTGGTATTAGGATATGCCAGACATTCAAATATAACTAAATTCAGAAATTAAAACCTATTAAGTTATGTACTCCTAATAATGAACTTGTGAGGCACAAAGAGGTTGAACAATCTGCCCCAGTCTCCCTGCTAGTAAGAAACAGCCAGGTTTTGATCCCTGGTATGTGACCCCGGAGTCTCTGTTCTTAATGACCTGCCTCTGGAGATCTCAGTGACTTTGTGACAGTCAGAAGAAATGTCCATAGAATTGCCGCAGTGGAAAGGGCATCAAGGAGCTGAAGTCTGCCTCTGACCCTCTCCTGAAAGGGCTCTGCAAAACACAGTTGGAAATGAATGGCAGAAAAAAAGCAAATGCATCCACCATAGGGCTTGATTTAATTACCTGGAGATTATTCATTATTTTCCTTCTTAGCTTATTGCTTCCTTTAAGATAATTGCTTTTAACTGTCTTCTTGTTTTACTTGGCTGATGATATTGTATAATAAACATGGTCACTATGCCAGTACCTTTAACCAATTTACATCTCTTTGAAGGTAAGAAGGTTTTTCACATTTCTTGAATAGAAATCACCAATGAGGTCAGCTGACAACCAGAACATACTACATATTTATGGATTGTCTCTAAAAGTCATGCAAAGATGACCAGATTATTTCCACTGTGTTAATGTGTCCCACTAATTTTCACTCTTACTACTAGTCCATAGGACAGACCAATATTTCATAGTGGAAAAAAAGAAAGCATAAAATAAAAAATTGGAGTTTTTTCATGTTAATCATAAATTATTTTGTAAATTATTAGAAAAGCATACCCTGGAAATATAGAAATGTGAAGGCATGCTACATATTTTACAATTATACTTTATTGCATTCTGTTAAGTGGCCAGAGGGTTTTTAGAAGGCAAAGAAGATCCCAAATTAAATTATTATTATTAAACCCTGTAAGCCTCATATTGAGTTTAGATTTTTACTAAAATTTTTGATAAGCTAAATAATATGCAGTAGATAAGCATTAGACATCATTTGATATTTTAAAATGGTTTCCTTACACATCTGTAAGCACAATCTAAGACTTGAAATGGCTTAAATGCATTTTCCCTTCACTAAAATGTTTTATTTTAAATTTATTTTTTAAGAAATCTAATTAATGATAGCTACAGAGCAATAACAGATGATATAGAAATGCCTTGAGAGGTGTTTTTATATATATATAAAAACCTCTTACCTCTCTAAATTTATTCCATTGCTAAAATACATTTTATTTTGAATCTAATAGAGGTTTTGGTGAACAAAATAATAATGTAGATATGAAACTAAATTTCCAATAGTAGAAGAAATTTTAAATGTAATAAGCAAAAGCAAAAAGGAGATTAATAATATAGACTCAAACTACAATGGACACTTGAGAAGAAAATTGAATCACTGTCCTTTGCTCTGCAAGCAGGGCATTTACTATAGAGGAGGGGACCAGTAAGAAGATTCTCTTTACAGGATAATGATGTTATGTTATGCTTTCATTGAATGTACTTACAGTTTGAACTATATAATTGTTCTTGAAATGTTTCCAAATGTATGTAATCATCAGCCATGTGATGGCAGGGTTCTAACTTGAATTTTGCAATCAATGGGGAATGCCATGCAAATGTGATCTACTGCAGGCACCTCCTATCACTTAAAACAGATAAGAACCTGACCATGAGCTAGCAATAAATTCACCAAAGTCTAAACTATACTCATAATATCCCCCAACCTTATCTCACAGTAATTGGTAATTACTACGTACTTGAAAGATGGACAATCTCCCTCAACAGAATTCACTGCCCCTGCCCAGAGCAATCAGTAGTAATGACTAGGCAAGGAACAAAGCCAGAGTGGAACATATTCCTCTGCTGTGACACACATCTCTCCTTTATGGGAGAAATGTGAAAAATGCTTCCTAAAGGAAGAACTTTGCAAAGCCAAGTTTTCCCTTAGCTTTCTATTACACATGGACCCCCCAGAAGAGAAAAAATCATCTCTACTTTCCAGATTTAAATTCGGTAAAATCTGGTGTTGTTAATTATATAAGCGAGAGGAGAAATGAGGTAGAAAATGTAAGAAATCAAGAATGTCCTGGGAAAATGATGCTGAATGTATCCTCCTCATGGTGTCTTCCCCAAATGCCCCACTGAATCAAAGCACCCTCCACCTACAACATTTCCTGTGTTCTTCCCACATTTCTCTCCCTAGATCTTACTGCTCTATAACACACTATACATTTTATATCTTATCTTTTTTATTGCCTTATTTATCCCCCGCAAGGAGAAGTGCTCCACGAGAAAGGGTTTGGGGTTGTTTTGTTCACTGATGGGGAACAGTGAATGATGGATGATACCTACCTTTATTTACCAATATATTCCCAAGATCTAGTCCAAAGGTCTGCCACCTTTTTTGGTAAGGTGTAACACAACAGATATTTTAGGCTTTGCAAATCCTACAATCTCTATTGCAGCTACTTAACTCTGACACAGGAGGGCAAGAACAGCCATGAATTGAATGGGCATGGCTGTGTTCCAACAAAACTTTCTTTACAAATAGCCAGAAAGTTAGATGTGGCCGAAGATCATTGTTGCCAAGCCTGATCCAGATCATTCCTTGCCTATCATGAATGAATGTGATAATACCAGCTCTTTAATTTACCACTCTGGGACAAAGCAGACATTTGCAAAAGACAATGATTACCAGTTGTTTGAAGGAAACAGCTATTAAATGATTTTAAAAGCTGAGTGGGAGAGTAAAATATGTAATTGTCCAGACTGGTTAGGACTGATCTCCTTGCACCTGAGCCAACCACATGTCATGAGTTGGTCTAGTTCTTTTCAGATAAGCATATCCATTTGCATCTATCATACGAATATGGAGAAACCAGAACAATCAATTTGATTCTGCTATGATTGAGAATTTATTTGTACAGATGTAAAGGGATGAGAAGTCAAAATACTTAGCATCCCACCTTCTGCAAAGCCTCAAAATATAAGACTCACCTGAAAACATCTGTAAAATACGGATTCTTGGGCCTCGCTTTTAGGCTTTTGAGGGTTAGAGCCCAAGAATATGGCTATACTTTTTTTAAACACATCTAATTTGGAGACCAACTCCTATGTCCAGAGTGAATGATCCATCTCTCCTGTATGAAAGACTGAGAAGAAACTAAATCCAGTTCAGAAGGTTCAAATGAAGAAACTGTAACAAAAGGATTATTAACAAATGGCAGGTAGCTGAAAGAATCAAGGGAGGTGGATGTACTCAGACAGCAACAGCAGGAATCCTTGGCATCCGTAGGCCTCAAAAGTCGAAGGGACGCTGTGGTAATATGAGAGCTCAGTGAGGGCTGGAGGCAGCCACTGCAACTGCAATGCTTCATCAGGGAGAAGCAAAAGAGAGCTCCAACTTCTTTCTGCTCCAATTCTCTGATTTCCTACCTGACCACCACATGAGTCAAGCCCATATCCAATCTAGCAATAAGGGAGCATGGGCATTGCGTCTGTAGGTCAGAAAGGGGTGGAAACTGTGTGACTAAGGCAGGAAAGGGCAGTGAGAGTATAGAAGGAGTAATCAAAAAAACATCCATCAATAAAGACACAGAAACAATCATCCCAGCTATTGAGTACTGTTATGGTTTAGGTGTGAGATGTCCCCAAAAGCTCATGTGGGAGACAGTGCAAAGATTTTCATAGGTGAAGGGATAGATCAGATTATGAAAGTCATAACCCAAATAGTGGATTAATCCTCTGATATAGATTAACAGGGTAGTAAATGTAAACAGGTAGGATGTGGCTAGAGGAGATGGGTCACTTGGAATGGGTGTTTGGGGTTTGATAGTGGAGCTGTCTCCCTCTCCCCACTTCTTATTGCTATATACTGAACAGCTTTCCTCTACCATGTCCGTCTGCCATGATATTCTACTTTACCTTGGGCCCAGAGCTATGGAGTTGGCTTATGAACTGAGGTCTCTGAAACCATGATCCCAAATAAACTTTTCCTCCTCTATATTGTTCTTGTCAGGTCTTTTGGTCACAGATATGAAAATGCGGATTAAAACAAGCACAAACGTAAAAACTTCAAGTAGAACTTACTTAGTACATTACATAAAAGACCACCAATATCAGGTTGTGAGGGCACAACCCTACCCAAGGTCCTATTCCAAGGCAAAACTTTGTTTTGATTGATGTCATGGTCTTTTCCAGGGGCAGCTTTCCAACTCAGGTCACGGTCCTCAAAAAACAGAACTAGCATTACCCCTAGAGTCAGCAATAAATGGAAACAACGGTGCCTTTAATTTCAAATTATAAAGTAACACACATTGATGAATAACCAGTGCATGATTAGTCAATTCAGGACCTCAATGCGCAATAGAAGAATCCATCCATTATCTGCTCAACATAATTCTTTCATCCCAGCAACTTTAAAAACAACCCAGGAAAATTACTGCCCCTTAGTAAAGCCTTTTGAATTTCATATGCATTTAATTAGGTAACTGCCAGCTCAAGGACGAGAACTATGACAAATAGTTGTTCTTTTCAAATTAGAAGAATAGACTGTTCAGTGAGCAGTATTGATGGTTCCCATACCGACTTATACAGGAATTTTCCTACTTTGTCTTTTTTTTTTTTTTTAAGTTTAGCTAACCATTTTAACATTTAATGAAGGTGTTTTTTTTTTTTTTTTTTTTTTTGTGTGTGTGTGTGTGTGTGGCTAATATTCTCTAGCTGGGGATTCCAGGCATTTGCTCTTCAAAATAGTCCAAGAGCAGCCTCTTCTTGTGCAGAAAATATCTTGTTCCTGATACTTGGCTTTGGTGATCTCCTCACCAATAGAGTTCTAACAAGACTACCTTTATGAACAAAAAGATAAGCAAGTATTGATCATGGAGCAACGTGGCTACTAATCGTTAATAGTTGTTTACCTTGACCTACAGTCACGATCCTAGCCCAGCTGCTCAGGGCCACAGACCTCCCTTTATTTTTAACTGGACTCAGGGAGCTGGTTAGGTAGGTAACTTGCAATAGAAAGCACAGAACCTTAACACCACTGCTATTCTACCTGCATCTGTGTCTTTCCTCTTTAAGAGGTCTCCAAGCAAAGAGGGGTGATAAGAACAAAAGGAGCCATTTCCAGTTGCTCTACCCTGTCTTAGCTATGTGCCACCTTCTCGGAAGTCCCATGCCTCTACACACATACACAGTTTAAGTAACTCAAAGGACTAGATAGATTCACACTTTGTACTACTAGCCAACAATATACATGCATGCTTATATTTCTACAACACTACAAAATATTTGCATCATATATGTTAAATAAATGCACCTACCATAAACATGTACAAATGGAAAAGATCCAAATTTAAAATTTATCATTACCTATTTTTAAGTAATAACAAAGCTGGATGTGGTAAGCTAACAGATGTTCGTTCTGATGACCTCATCAATACATTTAGCAAATCTGGCTGTGGACTACAGCAATGAAATGGTCCCCAATCTCTAGGTCTTCTTGATCACTCACTCTGTGCTTTAGAAACAATTGGGCTCCCAGGTTTCCCAGAGATTCTAAGCACATCAGCCTGACACTGCAAGAATTCCAGACAATTGGTTCCCTGAGGGTCAAGACAGCAATGCTCGATCAGGATTCAAACGGGTCATAAACCCTTCATGGATCTCTCTCAAGTGGGTGGTGATGTCTCCCTAGGGCCGCTCATCATTTGCCGCTACAGTCAAGCACTTGACATTACAGACAAACATCCAGTTGCATCTACCGCAACCAGTGGAGAGAACTAGTGGTATAAAAAGTCCAAAGAGAAAAATTAGACTTGCACACCTATTCAGGCATGCCTACCTAGTACATACCTCATTTCTATATGTGCCATTTCAGGACTGCCACAAAACTCAGTACCATGATTGCACCAACCAAATTGCTTTGGAACCATCTATATCAAAGGCCCTAAAACACCAAGCCCATTGCTAGGGATTTATCCTAAGGAAATAATTGGACAAGTGCCTAAGAGATATATGAACAAGGTTGTTTGCTGTTGTGTTCTTTACAGGAGCAGGAGATTGGAAATGCATCAATTTCAGTTTGGGTGTCCTCAGAGCAGGATTGCAAAGTCTTATTTACACCTGTTACAATTACATCTTGCCACCTAATGCCAGAGGCAGACTATATATGGCTTTAAGCTAAAGGAACATCATAGTCCAGAGTGCCTTGAAAAACAGAAAGACAATATTATACATATTTTAAATCAGAAGTCCCATGCACAGTCTGATCACTTCCCTCAGTTGTTTGAAAGGCAGGCCGACCTCGATTTCTCTAGTACAGATTGGCTACAAGCTCTTCTTGTTCAAAATTCTTTGTAGGCTTCCTACTTCCAACAGGATCCTCTGAATATTTCAGTATGGACCTGCAGGCCCTAGATGATCTTAGGTTCATCTCACCTACAACTGCTCCCTCTCACTCATACAGTGCTCTGGCCACACTGAAGTCCATGAAGTGCTCTCACCTCCAGACCTCTGCACATAGTGTTCCTTCATTCCTCCTGGAATGCTCTCCCTCACTATCCCATCAGCTTAGCTCCCTGCTACTTGTCTTGCCTCTCTCTGAGGTCTTGCCTGATTGTTGTCCCATTCTTCCCATGAGTAGATAAAAGGACCCTTCCTGCCACTTGTTCCTAAATGCCAAATTCCATGTTTCTTGGTAGTTCACACATGATTCTCTAACTCCTATTTTCTTATCTATCTTCCCCACCAGATTGTTAAGTGCCTGGAGGTCAGGGACTGTGCCCCATTCATCTTTTACATAATACAGAATTGGATTGTAGATAATCCACGACCTCTACCCCATGCCTGTTCTGGGTTGGTGGGACTTGAGAGTTTCTTTTTTTTTTTTTTTTTTTTTTTACTCTTAATTCTGTTGCCAGAGTCCTTGGCCATAGGGCTCACTCTTGGGGTCCTAACCAACCAGGCCTGTCCACTCACCCCAAACAGAAAAGGTAATGGTGAAGAGCCACGGAAAGAATTCTAACCTATATGGCCACACTGGGAAGGCAAAGAGAGATCCAGCTTCTTAGCCTGTTTTCCAGGGTGCTGAAATAAGCTGTAAGATTAAACAGAGAAAGAATTGGAGCAGGGGGCAAGAGATAGGCATAATTAAGCAATTTTAGTTAAACTATGGTCTGGTTGATTATTCTTTCAATTCTGGTCTATAAGCTTCCTCCAAAGAAGTTCCTATTGCTTGAGGGGGTGATTCTAATTATGCCTGGGATGTTTATCTATCAGCTCTGTGAAACAGGAGGGGGGCAATTCAATTCCCATGAGATGATCACTTCTGTGGGGGTGGGGGGAGGCAGTCTCACCATGGAGTGATTTTCCTATAAGGTTCTGCTGTGTGGGGCAAAAACTGAAGAATTCCTAGGTGCCACTCCAGGGGTTGGCAATAGGATGCTGCAAATCTTATCTTGGTCTTGGAGGAAAGCAAGATATAATTAGGTAATTTATGGCTAATAAAATATTGTATTATCAGTTTTTAGATGAACATTCCTTTAAAAACCATTAACCTGCTTATGTAAAGAGCTGGGCAGGCATCTGACACAGAGTTTAAAGTAATAAAGGAGGTACAAAAAATGCAGGCAGAGATTCCAAGCTTTATTCTGCTTTCATTTACCCACTGGTCATCTGTAGGCCTAAGTAAAGAGTCACTGCTTTCTAAAAAGACAGCTTCTGTAAGTCCCTGCTGTTATAATTTCTTAATATAGAAATATACACCGCCGACTCCTTTAGGAAGTGTTCCCTGAGATCTATAGCTCATGATCAACTCATATTATTAAGGCCAATTGTCCCAAATGCACCTCTTCACTGGTTCTATATCTTATGCATACAAAACTGAGGGTTGATTCAACAAGAGAGATGCAAAGTAGGAAAAAATACTAACAGACCTTTTTTTTTCCCCTTATTGTTGATTAAATGCTACCCTAGGAGGCCTGTCCTGTTATTAAACCCATTTTGGAGATGACAAGAGAGCCTGAGAGAGGTTAAGGTCACCTATGATCTCAGAGGTACTAAATGGTACAACCAGAATTTGAACCTAGACAACATGGCCTTTAAACACCAAGCCGTGCTTTTCAACATTCCAGAGATAACCAGACATATCTGGGCCTAGGTAAAGGAGATGGGTTAGACTATAGTATCTGCAATGGAGAAAAATCTGTGTGGCTGGGTTTTTTATCATTGTTGTAGTTTTTACTGCAGCGCTGGGGACTGAACCCAGGGCATCATGCATGCTAGATCAGTAGTCCACCACTAAGCCACCCCTCCTCCTGAAATTTGAGCACATGGAATCATATGCTAATAATCTCAATCAAAAACAAAACTGATTGTGATTGAGCTAAGTGTCAAATGGACTCACTGAAACAGAATCTGATAGAGCTGATGGGGACAAACCAGCTAAATGGGTGAATCATTCTCCTCCCCAAAGGGCTGCCCAAGCTGGGGACTGGTGTTAACAACCACACTACTTCTGAATCTCACTTAAGCAGGCAGAGCCTATGGGAACCTCTGTGAGGCTGGAGTGACAGCCAAGTCACTGATGGATGGTCTCCTCTCTCATTGTTATCACTCTGGGTCATTCCCAGGTTTGAAAAGGCCACTCGTTTCAGAAGAAGCATCATTTTTAACAGAATGAGGCTCTGTATATATCCTACTATAACTTCTGAGCCACCCCTCAACTCCCTCCACTCCTAATGCAATGAGGGATTTGCTCTCAAAAAAAATGACAGAAATAAAGTTAGAAACATAGAGATGCTATCACAGCCAACTCAGAAGAATATTTTTACCCTCCCTTATCTCAAAACCTGGCTTCGCCGCCATTGTGTCTGCTCTTAGACATCACTTAACAAAAGACTTTAAAAACTTCAAGAACAATTTATTTAAAGAAAATTCCATTTCCAGGATCCTATGACTGTATTCTAAGGTAATAAAATATAAATGAGAATAAAGAACAAGCTAATAAACTGAATTGAAGGCTACATTTCAATAACAAGGTTTAGGAGCCATTTACTAGCCCGCGTATCTCACTCTCATGACTTATAACATTGACTGAATTACTTAACAGAAATGAAAGCTCATATTGCTTCTGTTATCCACTACAGATGCTTTTTGGAGCTGAACAATGTGACATTTGCTTTGGAGCACTTGTATCTAATCAATACGTAATGCTAAATGTGATTTAAAATCAATTTAATTGTACTCTTGCTCTCCCATGAGTCAAGGGGGAAACAAAGGTATTATTTGAGAAATAAACCATTCAGCTATTTCCCAAAGAAATCATAGATCCTTTGCCTCTAATGGAGTCCAAGTAGAAGATACAATTGGTTTATACTACAAAATTTTTAAAAAGAATCTTACAGAAATAGCCAGGATGTTAAAACCTAAAAGGCATATTTGAACTTCCGTGTGTTCCCTACCCCCAACCAAGCTTCTTATAAGAGTTCTACAAAATATTATAGGAAATTTAAAAATAAAAGATATAATAGTACACAACATATTTCTTAATTTCCTAGAGGATTATATAGTTCCAGAATACATGCACTTCTATATACAATATCTTCTATCAGATTGATTCTCTATATAATTTGTAGCAATTATATACACACCCTGAGCCAATCTTAAGTGTTTACAATGATTTTGACTTGGAGCTACACTTATCATCCATCCATCTGACCAACAGCTACTGAGTCCCAACTCTTCAAGGTTCTATTATTTATATTCAAGGAAAAATGAGGCTGAGAGAGATTTTGAAAGGAAAAAATTCAGGACTCAAATATCTGGTGATAAATTAAAATCTCTAGGGAGTCTACAAAGGAAGTTTATACAACTCCCAAAACAGTCAGCAAGCTTTATCTGAATTTCAGTCCATATTTAAAGTGTCTTCCTTACAATAACTATGAATCAATTAAGCCAATTGACTATGATGAACATAAAATTGCCTGTGTGCATTTTTTGGCCTATATTCAAGAAACTCTGTGATTGCAATATGTAAAGAACAAAATTTCAAAAATTCCTTTCTAACTGCTTTGAAAATAGTCCTATACAATGTGCCTGCACAAAACCTGCCTTTTTAAAAAACTTGAATTGACAGAATTACGAGACAGTGGAATAAAACCACATTTAAAAGACCATCTAAAATACTAGCTTAAGTTATTCCAGATAGATTATTTTTCAAGAATAAAACAAGGTTGTTCACATAGGTAATATGTGGCTTGTAATGGGGAAAAAAGTAGTTCCCAAGAAAATAGTCAATTTTATGTCTTAAGTGTTCAAATAGACACAAAAGGCCAAATCCATAAACTTAAGCTTTGAAATGTTTTAGAATTTGTCACAACTTAAGACAAACTTGAATTGTACCAAAAGTGTCTAGAGAAATTTTGAGCCATAAATATATTCTTAGGAATAGGCCCATATTAATTGTATCTCGTCCTCCTTCTTGATGAGTTTCAGACCAAATTTAGTTGATGACAGACTAAAGAGTCAATAAACTGATGATCTCAGCTGAGCATTGGATAATTCCTCATTTGCCTTTTGGCAAACAACCCTCACAGGTTCCAACATGATTCCCTATGCCTTAATAAGCATCTACAATTTGTTCTGTCCAATAAGGCCATTAGCAACATGTCATTAAGCACTTGATATACAACTGGTCCAATTTGTGTGCTGAAAATGTAAAATATACCCTGGAGTCCAAAGACTTCTCACAGAGTACAAAACATCTTATTTTTAATTGTCCACCTATTAAAATATATCAAATATATTGAATAAGCTAAAATTAATTTTACCTGTGGTTTTTTTAGTATTTTTTAATGTGCTTATGGAAACCTTTGAAATTACATTTGTGACTTGCATTAAGTTTGTTTTATTTGATAGCACTGGTGTAGAAGTTTTTAAAGATTCTTGCAGTTCTGGCTAAGAATTTTTCAAAATATGTTAAATCACTAATTATATTTGCTCTGATGAAACATGCACATTTTAACACAATATATTCTGAAAGATCTGACAGAAAACATGAAAAACGTGCACTTTCTATCATAATGATTATTTTTCAGATAACACCAGCTGGTGGCCTGTACAAGTAGAAGACTGTTTTTCCACAAGTACTAGTATTCAATCATGAAAGAAAGCAATTCTCCCTGGGCTTTCTCCACATGCTTTACATCAGTAGCAACCTGCACCTTCATATGTACTATGAAATCGGAACCAAGTCGGGCTGCTTCCTGCCTGGCTGCTTTTCCACTTCTCTCTCAATATGGAAAATTCGAAGAGCTTGTGTTTGGCTGACTGAGAAGCCAATGAATCTGTCTAGGCTGGTACAAAGCTCTAACCCCAAGAAAGTTTCAGGCAGGTTAGTGCCATTTCTGATCATTTGTATTACAAAGGAGATGAGAAGGGGTTAGCCTCAAAAAATGGTTAAAAGTCAACTGTTAAAGAACATTTCCTCCCTAACACTTGAAAATAGCTTAAAGTCTCCACAGAAATTTCAAGATCCCACTTATCACATTTTGTGCTCAAGAAATACCTCAGCTGCCAAAACCTAACTAGATGGGTGCAGTCCAATATGGCAGCCACCAATCTCACACGGCTATTTCAATTGAAATTAATTGATATCAATTAAATTTAGAAATTCAGTACTTCAGTCTCAATAACTACATGTGGCTGGTGGCCTAGTAGACCCATCATGGCAGAAAGTTCTGCTGGACAACCCTGAATCATAACAATATGCAGTAAGTTAGCAATCCAAAAAGAATAGAGAAGTGAATAGAACAGAGAAAAGCAAGCACATGAGTAGAATGCAGATTAAGACTACTTCAAAGGGGGAAACACACCACATATTGTAGTTATATTATGCTAATCCAAAAACAAAAGGAAATTTTCATTGTTATTTTGGTCATTTCATCTGTTATGCTTGGGGATATAGACAGAGAGAAAGTGAAATTCTGAAGATATATTTCTTGTGCATGTCCTAGTTTTATAAATGCCACCACAACACACAAACTAAAAGACAAAAATGTATTCCTGATAAGTAAATGTTTTGCTTTTCTAGAAGAGGGCATTAGAGCTACACATTTATTCTTGAGCTAAGTTTACAAGTGAGACAAAGATTTTTCTCCTTAATATAACAAGTTATAGTACTCTACATTGGAGAACAAAAACTTTATTAAAGTGTAGGAAAAATCAGATTATAGATTTTGTCATTTTTTGGCGGGGGGGGGGGGAAGGTCACCCACTGGGAAGAGATGACTCTGAAAATTGTCAAATAATGGTTAAAAGTCTTTCTCTAGAAGTCAAAAGACTGGGTTTTGTGGCTTCATTACTTTCTAGCTAGATGAGGATGAGTTCTGCCTCAGCCTCATATTCAAACTTTAAGTGAGATATTGCTGAACACAATTTCTGACTAAGGGAATGATTAATAGATACTATCCTCTTTTACTACTAATTTTAAAAAAAAACTTTATTTTTTAGTTGTTGATAGAACTTTATTTTTATTTATTTATATGTGGTGCTGAAAATTGAACCCAGTGCCTCGCACATGCTAGGCAAGTGCTCTACCACTGAGCCACCACCCCAACCCCCATTACTAATTATTAAATGCATTGGACATTTTGTCAGAGTGTATAAAAATAAGAAGCAGTATCATAAAACAATGGTACAAATGTCACAAAATGCTCATATCTCCCATTGAATGCTTTCATGGTAGACAAATTACTGTTGTTATACTGTATATATCCCCCCCCCCCCCAGTTAGTTGCTTTGATAAATCTAGAGTAAAATACAGGAAAGGAATACTGAAACACTCAAGAATCCCTTGGAAGACCATTTTGAATGGGGCCATTTGGAATTTCCCAAGAGCCCAGAGATGACAGAGAAAGGTCCGTGAGGGTCTGAGATGTCTAAAGATCCCACAGAGGAGACAGGCTGCATTCCTGGGTGCTTAATACAATCAAACTCAGAGTACTTGGTAAGGGCACTGAAGTCTAGTCTGGAATATGCAATCACCCATTACTGTCAAGTCCAAGTACTTACATCAGTTTGAAAAACCAAACACCCAAGTTTTCTTTTGTGAGACAATTTTTTTAGAATAAATTCATTTTTTCCCATTTGTGTACAGACCTTGCAAGATGTGTCAAACATGAGATACGGCAGGCAGGTAGATGGAATATGTTATACAGAGCATCTTCCACAAGGAGAAAGAGATATATTCTTCTTCAGTAAGATTAATCATGGGAAACTCCCCAAATTCTACCATATTCCACTTCAAGACTAGCTTTTTTTGTTAATCACTCTTACCCCGCAGGCTTGCCTAATGTTATAATAGTACATAATAAACCATCAGTGTTTGGTTTTCTAAGACGGTCTATACCACAAAACTCTAGATTATCAAAATATTTAGAAATACCATAATTTTAATCCAATTACATATGGCAGATTGTTTCTCATCCCTGGGATTAATAGAAAAACTCTTAATCACATACCAAAAATGAGTCCAGGAAACATGGCTACTACTTAAAGACTTCCAGTTCTCAGACTCTTCAGATGGTGCCCAAGAAAGAGATTGCATATGCTATTTTCTGCATGATACAACATACCTAAACAGCTCCAGTGAATTCAGAAAACCATGACACGTGATAGTGGGATCATGATGTGGAACTTATTTGTTAGAGCACATAAACTATTAATAGCTACATAAAACACCAACTGCAAAGTCAGCCTTCACCTCAGAATGAAGGAAGGCTGGGGAGAGTGGAAAGAGTCAGATGGGCCTGCCTTGAACCTCTCAGCTCACCATGCAGGAGCTTCATGTCCTGAGTTTCCTTAACTCTGAATAGAGATGACAATACTTCCTCTCCATCTTTAGTGTAAAGGAGGGGACCAGTGAAGGAAAACACCATCTGGCATGTAGCTCATAAAGGAAACAGACCACATCTTCTCCTATATCTCATGCCATGGCAGACACCACTTATCAATTTTCACATTTGCTATTTCTGTTATAAATGTGTTTATGAATATATACACTTATATAGTTTTATTCTGATATATGGATATATTGCCATAATAAGTGCATATATATAAAATATGTGTATGTGAGTGTATGTATTTACATAGAAGAGTTATTTTTGCCTTTTGATAGCCAAACATTTTCTTTGGATTTCAATTTTACTTTTTTTTCTTTCTTGCTTGCTGAATTTGGATTTTAGAATCCTAAAGTAACTGAACTCCCCCAAATCTCTTCAGTATCTATTAAATGAAGAGCCATTAATTTTGAGCCAATCTGCAAGATTTCTGATCCATATCCAAAAACAAAGGGAAATGCTTAAAAGTAATACTCCCATTTCCAATTTTCACCTAATACCCTCATGAAATAAAAGAAAATGAACTTACTAGGTACCAGGAACTTGGAATTCTACACTTGCAGCCTTTCAGTTGACAATCCATTCTCAACACTTCCTGGATGTGTCAGAGGGACTCAAAGCCTACCAGTTTATAAAGCTCCTTACTTATTCTCATTTACCCTCTTAAATTTTATTTCCTTCCTCAGAAAGTGGAATCCCATCTGCTAAAAGGAAATATGTGTACCCAACATGACAAAAGTTGAATCCCTACTTCATAACAGCTGTGATCAAAACATGAGTGACTGAAATTACACTCTGCTTCAGAACAGATGTGTGCGCAGAAATTCACTCAAGCTCTTTTGTTCCCAGGTACCATCCATAGACGACATGGTGGGCCATGTTCTCACCTTGTTATTTTGTTCATCTTTAGTATTCCCCTGAACTACTGAAGACTTTGAAAAAAAAAAAATGAAAGTTTAGGATCCTTCCTAGTTCCAAAGGAGGAGACTCTGAAAGTTGCCAATCATTCACTGGAAACTCTGACTAAACAGATGGGTTTTGACACCTCTGGTTTGATTTTAAATGCAAACATGTCAATTTATGCTCTGGCACAGGTTCTTCTGTCTCAAAATCTTTTTGGGGGATGTTTGATTTTTTTTTTTAAGTTTTGTTCTCAGAACTCAGTTGTTCCTACAATAGCAATTAAGGCAATAGAGATCTTATTACAGAAATAGTTATATAATTGCTGTATTTTAATCCAATCATCTTAAGTAATTTTAAAGCATTGCTAAAAACTCTAGAAAATAAATCCCAAAGGAAAAGAGACGTCTGCAAGTGAGGCTGGAGGTGAAGTACTATATTTGTATGAACATAAAGGTAGAAGAAAAACGTGTGGACTTACTTTCTTTGTGACTCTTAGCATAATCAGTAAGCATGTATTATGTTCCTACAACCAGATTGAGCAAGTAAGCGGCACATTGCTTCAAATCTTTGTTCTCAGGCCCATGACATTCACTGATAATCCATTACAGCTCTTCTGCAACTCCTATCCTTCACAGGCAAAAGACCACCAAGGACAGACCTCAACTTCACAGCTGATTATCTAGTTAGAAAGATGAAATGTACACAAAGGAACTCACTTGAGAATATTTTAAGCAAAATGTCAAAATATGCATGATGATAGGCTGCAGGATAATTACTCAATTATTGAGAGAGTAAATTTGCTTTCATTCCACCATGGAGTTGTGTTGTTTTGAGCTGGTTATGTTCACACAGCACTTTAGTTTGTAAGGTAAACCCATATTAAGGCTTTTTTCCCCCTGTCTTTTGCAATAATACATTGAATTGTTGTTATTTTATTTAAAGGATTAAATGTTCAGTTTAAAATGGAATAATTGAAATCTACTCAAATACTACAATGTATTTTAAGCCCAAAGATATATGAACTGTGCAGAAGCCATGGTTATATGAACATAAAGGTAGAAGAAAATTATGTGAAAACTAACCATATGAAGGGCGGGGATGAGGACCTTCTATCACAAATTACTTGCAAAAAAACCTTCATTATTATACTCTAAACTCTCTATGCACTGTAAGTAACTTGCCATTTATTATCCCCCACCCACACCCTACTTTCTCTCTGGATATCTTTTGCACAGATTGAAGGTAGAAAATGCTTTTTTTTTTTTTTTTTTTTTTTTAATCTCTGAGAAGATGGCTCTAGCCAGTCTGTTTTATAATTAGTGTTAATCTTCCCCCAAATCTAATGGTAGGCTGACCTCTATCCTCATGCATAACAGTAAGATTGATATCTCTCTCTCTCTCCCTCTCTCTCTCTCTCACACACACACACACACACACACACACCAGACAACACAACTCACTGGGCAACACCATCCACAGGAGAATATTGTTCTCCCTCATGATCACATGGACGACTGGGAACTGTGCTTGCTGACACTGTCCAGCATCACAAGATTATACCTGTGTTTAGCATATCACTAGTTTAAAAATACCGAAATTCAAAGTACAGTGTTTCCTGAATGTGTATGGCTTCTGCACCATCATAAAGCCGAAAATTTTTTAACTCAACCCATTATAAGTTGGGGACCATCTGTACAGTGCAACCTTTTCTTTCCCCTAAAATATTGAGTATCTTGGTCTTCTGATCAACAGCAAGATAATTTATATAATTCTATACAACTATGACTTGCCCTATTCCCTTTTTGAGAACATGAAGACTTAAAACCAACATGGAACACTACTATAAAAGAACTTTGAAAGTAACAAGATTATGGCTTTCAAAGAGGACTGGCTTTTATTTTAACCAAAACTCAGTTAACTTCGAGGCATCAAAAGTTGACAATTATAGAGGAGTTAGAACTGAAGAAGTTAAAAGGACTGAGGGGAAAACTGGGGATATGCTCACAGTTTTTAGCTATTTAGGCAAGTTCTGTTAAAGAAGATCCTTGTTCAATCCAAGAAATTTGTCCTCACTATTTTGGACAGCTAATTTTGGCCCAGAAGATTTACATGACTTGCCCACAGACAACACACAGTGGAGCCTAAATTCAAGTACATCTCAACAGACTGCATCTTTTACACCTGTTGAATTCTGCCAGACTGTCTTCCCATATGAAGACAAGACTGATAACCTCTAAGTAAAAAATGAGAGTCAGTAAAAGTGTGTTCATGGTAACAATTTAGGACTTATACCCAGAAGTATTTCCCCACTTATCCTATCCCTGACTCACGTACCAGGACCACTCTGCTTATTGCCTCTGGGAGAAAATGTGACAAAACAGAAAGGTGAGCAAAAGTAGAAGTTCTTGGAGCTGGGGCTCAGTGGCAGAGCACTTGCCTTGCATGTGTGAGGCCCTGGATTCGATCCTCAGCACCACATAAAAATAAATAAAGATATTGTATTCATCTAAAACCAAAAAAAAAATATTAAAAGAAGAAGTATTAGTAGTAGTTCTCACTAGCTTTTCTGTCTCAATACTTAGTATTTGAGGAATGAAATTGAGTTCTCCTGCTCTCCAAAAGTAAAGTAAAATATAAGAACACATTAATAATTAAGACCATGGTTTCTGCCTACCACAGCCACCCCACTTCCATCCAAAGAACGTGAGTTGGAAGGAGAGAGAAGTATAGAGAGGAAGCCATGACAATAAAGATGCTCCTCAGGCCAAGCCTGGAAGATGGTTAAAACCTCAGAGAGACTGCTCCCTTCTCTCTAACAGAGTAAACACCAGGAAAAAGACACGGTTCTTCCAACCTTTTCTTCTGAGGAGTATGTGCACTTCACATTCCCACCCCAAATTCTCAGTATCACAATGTTGCATGAAAGCAAAACAAGAGCCCTAAGCCCTTAAGGAGTGAAATGGACAGCGCAGAAACCCCCTGGTCCAGATGGTTTGCAGACAGCAGCCATATGTAAGTGCATTGTTACTCTCACCAATTGCATAAAATGGACCACAGAAGACAATGGCAGTCTCTTTAGATGCTCGAGTGGAGAAATGCCAATGGGAACCAGATGGGATATTGTCTCTTGCCGCAGTCTGGCTGGGCACAATCAGGAGCCACTTGTCAAAAGAAACTAACTTCATTTTTAGAACCACACACGCCAAACAAAACAGCCTCTCAGGAAAAACCCTCAGAGCCCCAACTGCCACCACCGGCTTCCCACAAGCCTCTCTCTCCAACACAAGCCTCTCTCCACCTCCCACAATCCTCCTGCTCTTGAGGCCGATTGGCTGGGTCACGTGGGCGGAGCCAAAAAAGTCCCCCAATGAGCAGCTCCATGGTCTGAAAGGGCAGGGAAACAGCCCAATGAGCATCACCGCAGAGGAGCCAATCAGCTAGATGTTGCTGGGCCGCTGTGAGCCAATCATCAGCCAGCAGCTGGAAGTTTGCTGGGGCCCCTTCGGCTGTGGCTCTCAACAGTCTCTTACCCAAGAACATGGATGTACCCCAAGAAAAAGTGAAGTGGAATTCCCCAAATAGCTATTATTTCCTCCCAACAACCTGAGAAAATGGGCATTTGCACTTAGAAGTTCCAATAAATGGTTATATTTTGTAATGAATTATACCTTCTATATACTCTTTCAAAATAGAATTCAATATACTGAAAAAACTATGGAATAACCCAGAATAAATTTTTAGGTATGAGGGTGGCCGGTAGAACAATGCTAGTGTTTTAGACAGGATTTTTACTTTGTAGAATGTATTGAAACTCTGAATGTGGACTGCAGGTGAGTGTGGGAAATGGGGAGTGTGGAGTGGAGCAGATGGAGGGGACAATGAACTTATCAAATCCTAAGGCTGCTCAAAATAGACATGTTCCCTAGCAGCTCTTAAAGTAGAATGAAAGGTAAGCAGCAAACAGTCACAAGGAAGAGGTATAGCCATAGCACTATAGCTTATACTATCACCACTCCAAATTGACCACCATCTCTTATTATAATGCTCTCTATAGCCTGATAAGTAATGGTTTCCTTTTTTTATGCTAGTCTAAGCTGCAATTTAAAATTGGTAAGATTGGTAACACCATCTATCCAGAATCTTCTTTCTTCCACCCATATTCTAGTTCATTGTGGATAGAACCATCCATAACAATAAACTCTCCTTTCCTGTTTTAACTTCCCTTTTAAAAGCCTCGAACTTTTTGTTAAGATAAAAGTTATCTTCTGTGAAAAATTAACAATGGTGGACAACAAGAATTCCACTGAGCATGCAGTTGTGTGGCTCCTGTTTATATAATCATGCATCATTTTCTCTTGTGACCTGTCATCAAATGTGACATAATTTAACGTGACAGCTCCAATTTCGAGGATGGCATTTTGCACTTTGCTTTCTAACTCTGTGACTACAGTTTTCCAACAGAAGCTGGCCAAACTCAATGGAGCAGACGGGGAACTGTTAACAGGTTGCCAACTTTAAATTACTGCTGAGCAGCTTAGCAGATCTCAAGAATAATTCCTTTAAAAAGTAATTAATCATCCCTTCAAAAAGATCTTTGGTGAAGTATATTTTCTGTCGTTACTTAAGGGAGGCATTTTATTAAGAACTGCTAACACTTCTCTATTCAATACTCGACATTTACATTTTTACTGAATTCAACATAGGTAGTGTGTGTGTTTGTGTGTGGCAACTAGCAAAAGCTTAATGAACAGATTAAGATGTGTTCAAGAAAGAATATGAACAGCAATTCAGAAGAGTGAGCATTAAGCAGCGAAAGCATAGAAATATTTGTACTTTGCTTCTATTTTCTCCCTATTTTAATCGAAGAATTCTTTCCTCATGTCAGAAACAGATTGCAAAAAGCCACCATGGCAGCAATACAGAGAACAAATTCCATGAGTCCGTATCTTTGGCAATGTGTCTGCATACTAGAAATTATTTCAGGTTATGCTATTTCTTGAGGGCGTAAAAGGCAAACATTGGAGGAGAAAAAGTGAGGAGAAACTACAGAAATAGCAAAGGGCTGGATTTTATAAATTTCTCCAAACTTGTTAGAAGCAAACATGTTGACTTTTCTAGTTTGTTAGGGAAGATAATTAAAAAATATGCGAGATCCATAAGTGTCTTTCCAAACTTTTTTTTCCCCCGAATTAAAAAATAAGCCACATTAAAGTGACATTCTAATCACCTTTGGAAATAGGCATTAAATCTGTCCATAAACCATTTTTTAAAAATTTATTTTCCAGAATATCTAAAAGCCTCCTTTAAAAATATTTAATCATAAAAAATTACAAATTACCAAGAATTTGTAAAATTACTTTAAAATAAATTTTAGATTTTACTTAATATCACTAGGAAATTTTCCTTTTCATGAACATAAATCATTCTATAGTGAATTTTATCAAAGTACTGTACTTCAGTTAAGTTCAAGAGTATTCTAATCCTTTTTCTCACATACTCCACAAATTTTAAATCATTTAATCATTTTAAATCATTTGTCTTACATAATACTAAGTCTGTCAAACAGAGACCCCACCCCACCCCACCCCCACCCCCCCACAAAATCTTGCTATCACCTCTAGTTTGTGTCCATGACAGGTGTCCCTCTGAATCATGGTATCCTTTCCTGCTGATACTGGGCATGACCTTACAATGACTTCCAACACAGTGCACCTATCAGTCTAGCTAAGCAATTAGAAATGATATAGGAACTGTTGCCCTTCTTGGTCCACTACTTGCTGTCAGGCAATCTCATGGATAACAGCAAAATTCTTTACCAGTTCAGGCTATAGTTACAAATATATAAAGTAGTGTGTTCTTCTTCTAGAAGTAGAACTAAATGTTCATGGTGGCAAAAGCCTGTGTAGAAACTCTTTTGCCATTTCAAGCTCATAGAAGAGAGTCCAATTATATATATGCAAACAAGGGGGAAGACCAATTTTAGACTAGAACAAGGGCCTGTAATCAAGTTGAAGACTAATAGAGATCAACATCCCTTTTGTCAAATTTATGAAAATAAACCATTGACTTCAGATAGAAACACTTTCTATACTTTTTGTTACAGATCTATTATTAGGGAACAAAGAGGTAAAATCCCAAACTATAGTAGTTCACAGAATCTCAAATGACATCAACGGTAAGACCTGCCATTTTACATAAGTACTTTAAGAAAATAGGACCATGAAAAAAAAAATGGTATACTAGCAACTATAAGAAAATTCTTGGTTTTAGATGTATTTAAAATGCACATACACATACCAAGGCACTCTATTAATTTTTATTTTAATGGTAACAGTTGTCACTTGAAGGCGCACTGGTAATTTCTTGATAGGAAAGTTACTTCCAAAACTGAGGACAGCTTTTCAGTTTTGTTGCTGTGCAAGGCTTGATCTCATATTCTCTTCGTTTATATTTCATTTCCACCAAATCAGTCCCAAGGGCTATGGGTTTAAAGCAATAGAGAAAGTCCTGGCTAGGGAATCAGAGCCTGTTTCCTGCCAAAGTTGATCTTTGTGCCCAAATCCACAGTGATTCCTTAGAGAGTAACCCTGAAAATGCCCATCAGCTCTGACTTTTCTACTTAGAAGCTGGTGTCTTTACGGCTATGGAGGCCTAAAATGCTGCTAATGCAGCCAGGGTATGCTGATCATAACCAACAAAACCATTTTATTATAAATGAGAAAATAATAATAATGATAATAATCATAATAACCCTTGCCAACTGGATACTGAAGAGCAAATGCCTCAAACATTTTCCTGCAAACAACAAAGAGGACTTGGGATCACAAGATGGAATTGGTAGTCGCAACTAAATTCCACAGAAACAAGATGTGTAAGATCATTTTTGACACCTGTATTTCCTTAGGATAAGGGAGAAAATCAAAGCCCTTAATGAGGTCAAATAAAAAAGGATTTAAATTTAGTTTTCCAATGCAATCTATTTTACAAGTATTGCTTTTTTAGAAATTCTTTTTTTTTTCAAAATTTTCTTTTTCCTTTTATTTACAGAGAAGCATTTTCCCCTCTAAGGGTCATTATGGATACTTAACTTCTTCTATATGGCATACCATCTTCAAGTATAATGCCTGCACTGGAAATACATTATATTATTTTTTGATAACAAAAATAGATGGAGTTGCAAATATGCTGTTATGATATTCGACAACATTTTTTTAAAATGCAAAGATTCTCAATCTGCCTACCAATTGAACTGTTTTGGTCATGAAACATTACCTTCTCAGCATGTAGTATGCCCATCAGCAGGAAAGTAGTAAAGAACAACAGACTAACTTTATTTATTACATTTGCATTGCCTACAAAGCCATTTACTTAATGGATGAGTCTCATTAGCAGTCCAACCACAATATAAAGAATACAATGATGTGTTTCATGGGTTCATTAAAATAATATTTCAAAGGAGTCATTAGAAAAAGAGAAGCTGAAGATTCAACAGACAGTAAGTTGTCTGCAAATAAATGAGATGGAACCAACATGTTTTCTAGTAAGTTAAGAAACATGTTTACAAATATATTACAGCCATTAAAAAAAGGATGCATCAACTTAGCAAGTGCTGGGGGGACGATTACTCATGCAATTTACCAAAACAAAACTGTAACACTCTCACATCAACAGTTACTGTAGATACAGAAGGCTGTAGGTATAGGAAAATAGGTCTGAAGAAGGAAAATTCATTCTATAACTGCTGAGAGCCATAGCCAAGTAGGAATGACGCATGGCATTTTGGTTTGAAAGGTGACCCTGCTCAGGGACTAGGGTGGCTCCAGGTTTAGGGTAGATCCTGCTGCCTCAGGCGCCCGCTCCTTTATAGTTCCTGTTGAGTTCTCGTGGGGTTCTGAGAGTATTGGTACTCAGAGCCCGGTGGAGGGAGTGTATTTTCCCAGGTAGTGTGTAGAGAGTGCCAGTGAGAGTCCAGGAATACAGAGTTGCTGTTTGAATTTACAAGGCTGTGTGGTGGCTCGGTTATTTTGTGCCCAGCCAGACTGCAGCATTTGGTGGCCCATACAGGGAATGAACCCACGACCTTGGCGTTATCAGCACCACTGAGGATGATTCTTTCATTTGAAACAAAATTTAAAACACTCAACCCTGCTTTCAGATCACCACTATTTTATTCTATACACCTTTGTGTTATTTACCCTAAATCTGCCTCTCTTTTCAGTTAAAGACAATCACAGTAAATTAGCAAGATGAGTAATCCTACAAGGACAGAATACACACTAACTAACAAAAAGCTGTGCCTATTTATAAACTTCATTCAAAATACAAATCTGTACAAAGCCCTTATTCTGAAACCATACCTTAGGGCTGACAAAGTTTTGTTCAGCAAGTGAATGGATGAAGGAATGAATGGATGAATCCATGAATTTTTTAAAAAAGCAATTAATTATCCAACAGAGCTTTTAGGTTAGACTGTTAATTAGCATTTCTTGATCATTTTTTTATGTAAGTACTCTGGGACTTGAAAATAAACCATGGGTACCTAGCATCCAGCACTAGTGGAAGACAGCAAAAATGCCCCTAGTGTTTTGACCAGTGTTCTCCCACTGTTAGTTCAACCTCACCCTTGGATGACTGGCTCAGCCCCTTGGCTTAAATTGGCCAGTGGGATATTAGCAAATGGATTCAGGAAGAAGCTTGAAAAGCATTGCATGTTTCTCTTTGTGCTCTCCTTCTTTGCCATCAGCATAAAGAACATACTGGGGCCAGCCTACTGGAGGATGAGATGTCTTTGGAGCAGAGATAAGCCATTCTAGCCAAAGATGACAGCCTAGATCAGCCCTCAGCCAACCACCCACCATACATGTGAGTGAATTTAGCCAACTTCAGCAGAGTTGCCTGTGTGACACCAGTTGAGTCCAGATGTATGAGGAATAAACATTAACATAGTGCTGCATTTCTCGACCTCCAACGTATTCAACATATAACCTTTTATTTTGTAGTAAGATCTGTTCTCCAAATAGAAGTTTGTATTAAGTCAAATTTGTGCTGTGCTTTATTAAAAAATTAAAGTGTTATTCATTTCCTACTTTTAAAGGGAAAAGATAAGTTATGACTAATCTGCAGAGTTGCAACTTCAAATTTTGGAAGCTAATTCAATAAAATACCCTAAACTGCTGAATGCAACCCACAGTTTCCTAACTGATACCCTCTGTTGTGGATACTGAAAAGTCTCTCTCCATGATCTCAAATTGCTTATACATTTGTAGGATGGACAGATAAATAAATAGTATATCATTCAAAAGAAATTAAAATTGCATCAATGCTTCTCATATGGACAAATGTAACAAATTTTTAAAAATATATTTAGTTATAGATGTATACAATATCTTTATTTTATTTATTTCTTATGTGGTGCTGAGAATCAAATCCAGTGCCTCACATGTGCTAGGCAAGTGCTCTACCGTTAAGCCACAACCCCAGACCCAAATATAACAAATTTTGATTTTCAAATGAGTTCTGGAATGCTTGCCATTATGCATCTCAGGAAAAAAAACTGACCAATTCCCATAATTTAGAAATCCAGTATCTATTTTTAAGATACATAACTGATAAGCAATGATAATCAAGAGATTATAAATATAACGTTTTCTGCAGGATTAAACTCTAAAAGCAAACAGTTCCCAGAATAAACTGTTCATAAACTTAAAACTTGAGCTTCTTGACAAAAAGCAAAACACATTTCAAAGATCAATATTTCCTTTTAAATTTGATCCCAACTTAGCATCTTCCAAAGAAATAGTGGTAAAAAACTATTGGAAGGCCAATCAAGTTGCTAAATGCATAAGGTAACATATTGAAAACCATATATTACAGCCATATTTATATCCAATGCCACTTATTTCCTTCTAAATCATCAGCTCCATGAGGATAAGACCCTGGTTTTGCTAGTATCTCTTTTCTCAAGTAAACAATTCCCCAGTTGATTCTCATATCTATCTAGCTGGAAGAAGTAAAACCAAAGCAATGGAAACCATCATTCTGATAAAATGACAGGAGAGAACTGGAATTGATGTATTAGCCACTAAGAATGATATATGTAATGACTAAGTGTTCTGTAAAAATTTATAGATTATTACAGTACATACTCCCAAACCTCCATCAGAGATGAAAGGATCAAGGACAACAGTCAAAATAACAATGCCAATTGGGATTGGGTAACTGATGGTGCTGGGGATGCTCAAATTCAAGGACTACAGAAGCAGGACAGTTTTAATAAACAAGTAAAGCAGGCCTTATTTTAGCATGTATACACTTAGTTTCCAAGCAGTGGAGGAGGCAGTAAATGGAAAGCATGTGTCCAACTAAAAGAGCAGGTTTTGCTACTAAGCCCTAGCCAATTTTTGCCATACAGAAGGTCAAGCTCAGCTTACTGCGATTTTATATTTATTTCTAATGGAAGCAGAATCTAAACATTTTATACATTATTCCCCCAATTTTAAATGTTTTCCTTACTTTTTTAACCATTATATTGAACATGCAAAACACATGTTTAAGCATCTACACTATCCAAAGATAGTGCCATCTTTATTCTTGGTCAAGGCAGCAAGCAGGAATAAGAGGTCCCTTTAACTTTTTCTTCTTCCTCCTTTGTCCCTGTATTCCACCATCAGTGTTACCACTCTGCAACTATTTTTTTCTTGGCCTTAGAAAAGATAAGAAGTTTGATGGACAAGTAACCTCTATGATCCTGTCTCCCAGCATTCATGCCCTTGTACATGATTCCCTCCTCTTGAATGGAAACAGGACATGGGACTTGGTCCAACAGAACATGCAAAAATGATAGAATATCACTGCCATGATAACTTTATGTAAATAAACTTCATACTGCTAGCATACTCACTCTAGAGTGTCTATTTTTTTTTTTTTTTTACTTTTAAGAAGAAAGCTGTCATGAATCTTAAAGACACAAGGAAACAAGCCCTGTCAACAACCTAAGGGATCATGCATGGAAGTAGATCTTTTCCTAGTCATACTGCTGATGTGGCAAGAGCTCCACTGAAACCTGGAGTCTTACCTGCAGTCTGGTAAGCCCAAGGAGTAGAAAACCTATCTATTCCACAATGAATTACTGACCCACATAAACAGTAAGATAGTAAAGGTCTTATTTTATACCACTAAATTTGGGGAAATTTGTTATAGGGCAATAGGAAATGAATATAGGGAGCCTGTCCCAGGATACTAAATCACTAGGTACACTGTTTGGTTCAGCTGATACTTACTTTCATATCAACACTTTCTCAGTGAAAGAATCAATACACTGAATTGCATGCTGATGCAAAGCTCCTTATCCTATAGAAGACCAATTCTTTAGATGCTGGGGATGACATAAGGAGTGGCCTAACCATACACACAGAAGAGGTGAAAGGTACATTTTCTTATTTGGACTTAGAATTTTGTCTACTGATGTGTGCAATAGGGGTGAAGTCAGGCAGAGTTAGGGAAAAGGGGACTACAGAGAAGGAATTTCATCATGTGGCATCCTTCAAAATTATATCATAAAATGTGATAATACTATAGATAAAAACAATAGATACATTAACTGATATTACCTGTATTTCACTCTGGAACACAGTTACGTGTGGTGAGGACACAACTGGATGAAAGCTCCTGTATTATCTTTATAACATTATCCTCTCTGGGATACTTGAAATCTAGAGAATCCAGTCTAGCACCCACAGTTGGCATTGGAATTAAGCAGTGTCGTTTGTAATTCTCTGTTCATACTGCGTTTACTAAAACAACAAAATCTCTTACAAACCCCCTCAAAAACCATGCATTTTCTTTACTTCCCAATCCTAGATCTGACCCCCACCCCAAGCTCTCTCAAGATTTAACTAGGTAGGCTTTACTCTAAGAAAATTTACTTGATAAGCTTGTTGCTCTTCATAGCTTCATTAACAACCACTATCATCTCACTTCCTGCCTTGTACTATAATTACCTCTGCAGGTTATTATTTAATGCACTGGAGTAATTACTATTAGAGATCATGGCTCTCATTTTTTTTTTTACGTCCAAGCACTTGTGAGAGTGCTTTGCTTATAGAAAACGGGTCCATGCTAAATGAAGAGAAAATAAATGAATTCTGTTACCTGAAGTTGTATACGAGCTAACAGAAGCACATTAATGATGAAGCAACAATATTCTTGGATAATGCAGGCAAAAACATACTACGAACTTCTAAATACTGAATCAGTTAGCCATAATCTTAAGGCAGGAGTCTTCAAAGGCAAAAGTCTTACAAGGAACAACAGGGAACGAAAAAAATTATGACCCAACACATGTTCAAATTAGAAGAAATATCACAGGTGCTCACTATACCCAGATGTTAAGGTTTTTAATCTTGCTTCAAGCCACATATGCATAGTATTAACTTATCTTTAACATCAAAGAGGTTTGTTTTTTTTTTCCTAAAAGCATTTCTTCTCACATCTGCACTCATCCAGTTTCTTCAGGTACAAGGAAATAGGGATTTTTTTTTTTCCACTTAAATGGGTCTCTCTGGTAAGAATGGCCCTGCAACTTAGTGAGGGACATTCAATATTGTACTCCTAACAGCCCTAAAAGATCAACTCCCTAAAACAGAGGTGGTTAATCAGACAGCCATAATTTTTAGTGGAACCACTGTGATTTGTACAGAGGCCAGTTCTTAACATTCCAATAATTTACTAAGATAAACTTGAATCATTCTTCCTTAAGAAATAAACATGACCTTAATATTATTCTTACTCTTGTATTATTACTTCTTTTTCAGAGACTTTACCTATTCATTCTGAAAGACAAAAATTCAAACCCATTCACTAAGAAACTAAATCACCTCTCCCTTCACCATCTCTGACATCAATTCCTGAACATTAAATAAACCAGGATACTGGTTCTCTTTTACTGAAGATGGTCAGGCCTGGTGAGGAAAAGCATAACTGTTTGCATGATTTTTAAGAAAATCTTACGTGTACTGAGAATTGAGTTCTTGATGAGTAGAAGGTCTATTGTAAAGTTTAAAGACTGAAAAGTACCAATGGAGTATTTACCTTTCTCTAGAACACAGAGGACCTGAACATCAATGCAGATATGCCCTATACCTCCTCCTGCTGGTGATTCTAAAGTCTGAAATACTCTTTGTTATAGTCAATTTAGAGAGTAAATCAGGCACAAATACAGCTTGGTATAATATCTTTAATCAAACAGAAGAAAAGTAAGTTTTTGTTTTGCAAACATATCACATTTTGCAAACATAAGAGCTTTAATATAATAAAGAAGTTACAAATTAATAAAAATAAAGTCAACTCTTTAGAAATGAAGGAGCAAAGAAAACAGGCTATTTCCAAGAGAAATATTCAAGTGGCTGAAGACAAGTGAAAAAATGGAAATTTCAGCAAACATAAATTCTAATTAAGACATATTCATTATTAAGACTTTTTAAAAATTATATTAAGAAGTATGCAAAGAAATGGACTTCCATACAAGGATGGTGGGTGAATACCCTTTCTGGAGAAAAATTGAGTAATATGCAGAAAAAGGTCTACCAAATTTTATACATTTATCCTACTTTACTTACTGGAACTCTATGAAAACAATTGGAGATGGCTAGAGTTTCATGTACTAAGACTTTCCTATCATGATAATGGGTTGAGGGATCTAAATCTCCCCACCCACTGGTAGTATCAGAAAAGGCACATGATACATTGGACTACTAAGTTATGAATAATAAAAGCACTTTTAATGACATGTGACATGTCAAAAGTTTTTCATTGTATAAGTATCAGTTAGATACTTTACAGGTTGTTACCAATAGAATGTGAAGAAAAAGATAAATATATGTCAGAATAAGAATCCAGTACCAGTTAAGTCACATTTACCAAATTTAATTCTAAAAATAAGACCATATTGAATGGCAAAAGCTCAAGTCATTTAGTGCTATTGGGAGGACTAGTTCATTGCTGATAATATGTAAAACAATTCTAAATGAAAACCAATATTTAGTAGAAAAGAAGCAGGCACCAAACACATTTAAAATTCAATTGACATTTTACTTTAAAAGCATACATAAATGCATAGCAAAACTATGCACATTAATATGATGTCATTATGTATAGATAGAAGACATATCAGTGCCTTGTTTTCTTCTTTATATTCTTACTCTAAATTATTTTCACCCTAAGTGTGGCCTCCCAGGTGCATAAAATTGTTATAAAATCTAAAGCACGGGATTTGAAGGCCTAAAGTTCCTATACTCTGCTAAGTGTAGCTTCATTTTTAGTATCTCCTAATGTTCCCATATAGGAGAATTCTCCACAAAGCCCAAAACTAATGTAATCTCAACAGCTTTTCCTTCATAAATTAGGATGTGAAGAAAAAGATGAAGAATATGTATCAGAGTAAGAATTCAATACCAATTAAGTCACTTGAACCAAATTCAATTGTAATAAGAGTTCCATGTCAAAGAGCAAAAGTTCAAGTCAGTCAGTGTTGTTGAGAGGAATAGCTTATGGCCGAGAATATGAAAAATGATCCTATATGAAAGACAAATAATTCAATCTGGTTTTTAAATATCAGCATTTACAGGTTCCCTCACATTAACTAGGTCCAACTCCATGCGCCTGATGCTACTGAGCTCTACTTAATGGACATCATTATCTCAAGAGAATTACTCAAGTATTTTATTCTCATTATTCTTTGGTGTTTTGTTCACAAACATAAAATTGGACTCAACTTTGATGACAGTACTCTGTGTTAGCTTTTCTTTAAGCATCTCCACTCAAGTTATGCTTTAATTATAAATCAGTTATCTGTAGTCTATGACTTGTAGGAGCCTTAAAGCAGAATTTTTTTTTCATCTACAATGATTTAAACTCTATACATTCATTAATAATTCAGCCAAACAAAATAATGGTAAATTATTCATTTTGTGTGTCAGATGAAACATGCATATGCAGAAGAAATCATTATTTGTTCTCAAAGGATTTTGTTATAATCTCCATTCACTTGTCATGTAATACCAGGACAAAACGATTACATTAATTACCCAAAATCAAGTTTCACTTCTCACTTTACAAGCTCTCCGTTTTATTCTATAAATTCTTAGCTGTTGTGAACTCAGAAAATTATTACTGTCATCAATAGGAAGATTGTTTTACTGGTGCAGATGGCTGTCCTTTTATAGGCCAACTTAATGACTTGTTCTTA
Organism: Marmota flaviventris; assembly: GCF_047511675.1. NCBI lineage: Eukaryota > Metazoa > Chordata > Mammalia > Rodentia > Sciuridae > Marmota > Marmota flaviventris. The sequence continues at coordinate 172,215,055 of NC_092498.1, forward strand.
TCTAATTTGTCATCTGTTATTTAGTTGTCATTATGAACTTTTTGGGTTTCACATCAATCAATTTTCTATGTTTACTAAACAGATGGCTTTATTTTTTAAAAAAAATCAAAGCAAAAAAATGACATTAAGTGATAAAAAATTCATAAGTACATACACTTTTTAATGTGTTTAAATGAAATTTTAAAAATGCTACTAAAAAAACTAAATTTGAAGCCAAAATGAAATTAATTTTCAAACTGAATGGACATGCAAAGAAACAATCAGTAGCAGCTGTCTACAAGTAGAACAAATTACTTCAAAAATAGGAACAGGTTTTTCTTCCAATTTTTATCTCAAAATTTTTTTAAAAAATCTATCTTGACAAATAGAGATGACAAATGTCAATTAATGTAAATCATCAGTTCAGAAGCTCTTTGTGTTATAATTCACAGGTGTACCTTCTTTGTCTATTGTTTGTAATCTTTTTCAGAGTAGGTAATTACATAAATACTTCCATTTAGTCAAAATTGTTCCTTATCTTTGTCATCTTTATGATGACTTTGTTCAATCACTGGATTATTATCAAATCAGCACCCAAACTCAAATTTAAAGGGCATACATCAATGAGATTAGAGTTCTAAACATAAATGGCTGTGTGCCATGGAAGAGCACTATAGGTCATGCTTTATCAAAAAAAGTAACTGAAAGCTATCAGAAACTAAACGTATATTATTATGAAATAATCATGTTACACTTATGATGGGGAATGCAAGTCTGTACGTTCTGGAGGAATATTATAGGATTTGCTTCATTAGTCCCTACCATGGCTGCAAAAGTGACAGAGCAAGAGCCTCTGACAGGTGTATATTAATATTCCAGAAACAGGTTCCCAATGGCATGCCAAGCATGTCTTTTACTCTTGAATAGATTGAGTTCAACTCTGTTTTTGTACTTGCCAAACTTCAAGTTTCTTCACAGTAACAGGGCTGACAATGAGGAAGGGTGTGAAGTTCTGATCCTTTTATGTTCTCCAAGGTAGAAGAACTTTAAATGGAAAGCCAATTTCTTGAAAGAAGACAAATTCTTTGAAAGCTTTATTTTGTCTCCTTATATGATAAGCATAGTGGAACACAAGGCTACTACAGGTAACTGTCATGCCATTCCATCAACTTAATGAAACATTAAACATCTATTTTAATGCAAAGTGTTCAAAAGTTTTGATAGGATTATCAAAAGAAAACTGAATACCAGACACTTGTTTTGAGCCCGACAAAAATCTTTCATTCCCTATTATTGAAAAGAAAAGCCAAAGGGGCTACCAAATATTAGAAAGCCAGATATAAAAATCAAGAAGGAAGATTTAAGTCTCAGTAGCACCTTTACTGAAACTTGGAATGAGAATTTGCACCTTAAAGACTTCTCTTAAGTCTTCAACCTAAACCTTTCAGGCAAAGCACATGTTTGATGCTTAATGTATAATTAGGACTGGTCCAGGTGCTTTACATGTAACACATCAATACCACACAACTGGGGAAATCAGCCAAATTCAACGAAGGAAGTCCTTAAGCAATAAGGTGAAAAATACTTTGTTAAGGAGAGTCTCACAACTCAGATTCTGCTTTTAGCTCTTTTTCTTCTCTGATCTTTGTCCATGAAAATTTGGATCAATCAAAAATACTTTGCAGGAATTCTCAAGCAACTGAAAAACTTTAGACTGTTCAAAAGACCAGATATCCCACAAGCAAACACCAGCTAGGTCACTTTTAATGGGTCTCAACCTTCTAAATGATGGTTTGTGAACAAAGTTTTATGCAGAATATAAGGATTAATTGGCATAAACCTTTACTCAAATCCAGGAAAGTTAACCATAAAAATATTATTTTGGATATTAGCCTTAGTTATATTATTTCCCACAGTGTATATTTTATATTAATGTACATGTTCAATATTCTTCAATATTTTTAAAATATTCAAACTGGTCTGATGATTTTCACTCAGGCAAATCACATGACCATCATAATCTTTGGATAAGAGTATTTTTTTTCTTTTGAGTATGCTATTTGACTTCTGTGCCTCTCAGTCACAGTGCCTCAGATGTGAGAACTGACCATCTCCCAGTATAGAGGTAGCTTCAATGAGTGATCAGCAACACCCTAGAACAAGTTAGAAATAAAATTTTGAACCCCCAACCTAGACTTAAAACAAAAACTGGAGGTGGAATTCAGCAACCTGAGTCTTGAGAAGCCTTCCAGGTAGTTTTGATTATCACAAAAATTTTGGAAAACATGGTACTACACTGTAACATACTTCAGGGCAAAGATCAATTTAGCTTGATCTCCCTAACTGTACCTAATAGTTCCCTTGACCTTATAGGCATACAACATATGTTTATGACTTAAAAAAATATTCTAAGTATAGAACTTATTTTAGAGAATAATCTTTCTGTCCACTACAGTACTCCATTTCCCCCCCACCCCCTTATTCACTGGATATCATTCTAAGACCTACCCCTGTTGATTCCTGAAATCTCTGATATGAACACCATACACTGTTTTTTCCTCTACATACACAGCTATTGTTATGGTTCTTTTTTTTTTTAAGAGAGAGAGAATTTTTTAATATTTATATTTTTTTTTAGTTTTCGGCGGACACAACGTCTTTGTTTTTTGTATGTGGTGCTGAGGATGGAACCCGGGCCGCACGCATGCCAGGCGAGCGCACTACCGCTTGAGCCACATCCCCAGCCCTATTGTGGTTCTAATGTGCTTTGTGCTCTCTGAAAATTCATGTTGAAATATAAATCCCATTTTCAAATATTAAGAGGGTGGAAACAACCTGATTATGGCATTTGGAGGTGGGAAATTGGGGAGGTAATTAGGATTACATAAGGTTATAAGAATGGAGCGACCCCGTGATTATATACTGCTGCCCTTATGAGACGAAGGAGAGAGACCAGGACAAGCACACACTTCCTGCTTCCCACCATAAGAAGCTCTGATAGCAAGAAGGTCATCACCAGATGCAACCCTTTGTTCACGGACAAAAGCAGTGAGCCAAAATAAACTTCTTTATATTTTACTTGGTGGTACTGTGTAAGCAACAGAAAGTGGATTAAGACATCTATGATAAAGTTTGACTTATCAATTAGGCAACAATAATTTTAAGTAGGATAATCATAAAATATATACTGTAATAAAGTTGTTAGCATTACTACTCTTGCACTTTGGAGCCATTACTAAATAAAAGTTACTTGCATACAAGCACTGTGGCATCATAAATTGATGTGATAACCAAGAGCTACTGAATGACTCTCAGGTCAGTAGCATGAACAGCCTGAATACGCATGCTCAATAAAGGGATGACTCGCATCCCCAGAAGGATGGGACTATGTAAGATTTTCTCAACCCACTTGGAACAGCATCCAATTTAAAACTTGGGAATTCATGGATGAAACTGGAGGTCATTATATTAAATGCAATAAACCAAGCACAGAAAGATAAGCACACAACGTGATCTCAATCATATGGAATCCAAAAAAAGCTGATCTTGCAGAAGCTAAATGTAGAAAGGTGGCTACCAGAGGCTGGGGAAAATGGGAGAGAAGGTGGTAATGGGAAAGGTTGATCATCAGATGCCAAGTTAGGTGGCAGAAATAAATTCTGGGGTTCTATAGCACAGGAGGGTGACAAATGTAACAATGTAATATATATTTCAACAAAGCAAGACTACAGTGGATTTTGAATTTTCTCACAACAAAGATAAATATTAAGGAGATAGAGCTGTTTACCCTTATTTGAGCACAATAATATATATATATATATATATATATATATATATATATATATATATATACACACACACACACGTATCAAAATATCACATGGTACAATTTTATGATAATTAAATATGTACAGTTTTCAGATTAACCAATAAATTAAAAACCTTGTCAATTATTTATAATATTTTCCATTTTATATTTTTGGATATGGCTGACCACGAATAACCACACTACAAAAGCAAATCTAGGGATAAGGAGGGACAGAACTAATGTCTTTGGAGATTTTCATATTTTGAGGCTTTTTTATTCTAGAGATGTATCTGCCATAGAGTTCGCTTTCCTTTTGTGTGTGTGGTAGTGGAAGCTTATCCCAGGGTTTTGTGCATGGGAAGTAAGCCCTCTACCACTGAGCCACATACCTAGACTGGATTTGCATTTCCTTTACAAGGCATTCCAGTGAACTCACCATAGTTAAAATGAACAAGTATGAGGGAGAAAAAAGCAAAGAAGAAAGCAAAGCCACTCTATTTCTTCTGCTCAATTGGTACAAACTAGATGTTCTCTATATCCTCGAGAAGTAAATCACATTAAAATAGAAAAACTGAGCAAACACTGTTGTGAGCTTTAGGGAAAAAGTTAAGATTGCAGTATTCTAATGTAAACAAAGTCAGCTTTATTTCAGTGCATAGTGAAAGGCCAATAAGCACTCTTAAGCAAAGAAGGGAAAGATAACACAAACACAACATGACAGGTCTATACTGCCTGATGCCTGTGTCTTGCTCTGCCAGCCCCTGCATTTATGGCATATCAATCAAGAGCCTGGTCCCTGGGCTATCATCTGCCTCAAGTTTTCACTAAATGTAGGACCTTAAGGAAATTATGCATCTGCTTTGTGTCTGAGTGTCCTCTTCTACAAAATGAAATAAATTATGGTAACTCATTCTTGGAAAAGATGAGAGATTTAAGATACATAAGGTGTGGAGTATATGCTCAAAAACAAGTTTTTGTTTGGTTTTGTCTGTAGCAGTGTTATAGAAGTCAACAATACATTGGCCACTTAATTTAAGGGGAGAATTTTAATGTCCTGTTTGTACCAATAGGACATTAACAACAACAACAAAATAAATGGTCCTTAAGTCAGGGGTAGCATCCCACAAGTGCTTGCCCAGCACTGGGGACACAGCAGGCATTCAGATTCAGAAAGCAGGCCAAATCAGATGAATTTTAGCACAGTACCAAGAAGATTCCCTCATGAATAATGGTTGAAAACTATGTAGTAGAGACTTTGGCACTTCACAGAACTAAGTCCACTGGCTTGATTTCACATTACTTGGATGATAAAACTGCAAAAAAGAAATTTTCCCAATACAGTTTGCTGTGAATATTAAAATATCCCTTCCTAATTTTGTTCAAGTTAATCTCCACTTCCTCATCACAACCTCTGAATATCACTTGTCCTTAACCAAGGAGACAGAAGCAGAGGGTTCTGATGTTTCTTTTCATTTGAAATATTATAGAATTCCAGAGTCCCCCAGATGGGTCCATCTTCATGAAGCCATCATTGGCCTTCCTGCCAAGCACACCAGCATCATAGGCAAAGATTCCAAGGTAATGGAATTCTACTTATCAGGCTAGTTTTCTATCAGAGGCCAATAAAATGTAACATTAATGGGAAATGGAGGTGTAGCAGAGACCTTCTACAGCAATTAGCAGAGAGCAGGGATACAAAGCAATTATGCAAATATTAGAATATTCAAGATCTTTTTTTCTCCAAGGAAATGACAATTTCCTGCACTGGACAAAGAATTCAAATGTGCAGGTTTGAAAGTGTCCCATAATTATCATCTATTACTTCTGTTTGGGTATCAAATTTTTGAGAGCATCTACTAAACATCAGAGCCTCAACATACATTCATTCATGACGACACCTGAACAAGTTAAATATTAAGTAGTGAAAGAGTCTAAGTTTGTGGTGGAGCAGCGCAAAAAGCAGTCATGGAAGGTGTGAATTTGCTGGGCCCATAAAAGACAAATCAACTTGAAGAGGTTGAAGGAAAAAGAAGATGATTTTTATAAAAGAAATGATGAAGAAGACACCCAGGACACTTATGAACAGTTTCGACATTGAATAAAGGACGTGATCAACTCAGCCAAGAAGGACTTCATGGTACAATAGAAAAACCCAGTCCATTGCCCTTGAAATCCCTAGGTTTTAGGGATCTTTTTGAAATCACTGGCAAGACACACAATCTCAATAAGATTCATGCTGATCACCCACAAAACGAGGACAACATTTACTGTTAAATGTTTATCCATTAAATACATAATGGATAAACAGCAGTGTATCTAGTAGTTGTGTGAACTCACTCATCTCCCCTCATCAGAATGACTATTCTTCAAAATCAACGGTTTTATGTATAGAGCCACCTTGTCTCTACCAATGCAGGCTTAGAATGACAGTCTACTGTTCTGGACAAAGAATATACATGTGCAGGTTTGAAAGTTTTCCATAATTAACATCTATCACTTACACTGTGTTTGGATATTAGGCTTTCCAGGTTATTATGGGTTGGCTATGTTATGAAAGCCTTAACCCAATCAGTAAATTAATCCTCTGATGGGATTAATTGAGTGGTGACTGGAGGCAGGTGGGTGTGGCTGGAGGACGTGGCATTGGAGGCGTGGCTTTGGGGTCTCTATTTGTCTCTGGAGAGTGGAGTCTCTCTCTGCTTCCTGATCACCATGTGAGCTGCTTCCCTCCACCACACTCTTCCTCCATGACATTCAGCCTCACCTTGAGCCCTGAGGAATGGAGTTGGCTGCCTATGGACTTAAACCTCTGAAACCATGAGCCCCCAAATAAACTTTTCTCTTTTGTTTAATACTTTTTTAGTTGTCAATGGACCTTTCTTTTATTTATATGCAGGGCTAAGAACTGAACCCAGAGCCTCACACATGCTAGGCAAGCACTCTACCACGAAGCTATAACCCCCATCCTAAAATAAACTTTTCCTCCTCTAAAATTGTTCTTGTTGGGTGTTTTAGTCACAGAGGTGAAAAAGGTGACTAAAACACAGGAATTTTATTAGACTTTGCAGCCTTAACCTTTATGACCACATCTTAACAAATTAAATAATCGATAATACTAAGCATTAGAAGACCAGGGGCAGGACTGACTACTGCCTTAGCTTCACCTCAAAGCAAATGTATTTCTGTCAGTCACAACCCAAATCTAAGTCTGAATTATTGCAAAAATCTTCCATCTGACCCTCTTGATTCCCAGTTTTCATCCTACCAATTCATCTTACATCCCACTGCTTTATCCTTTTAGAATATTGGCACGAGATGCCCTGGCAATGGTTCCCTGTTCCCTACGACTCAGTTATTCATTCATCCATTCATCCAATAAATACTTTCTGGAGACCTATTAAATATGAACTACTGTGCTAGGTATTAGAGATGTAAATATGAATAAACCTTGCCCTTGAGAGTCCAATGAGAAGAGGTGAACAGATCATTTATAATACAATGTTATAAAGAGAAAGAAATATATTAAGTTACTTTATAGGATAAAATCTCAGAGATGGTACTGAATCTGAGCAGTACCTTAAGAAAAATTATTATGGTTTGGATGTAAGGTGTCCCCAAAAAACTCATCTGTGAGACAATGCAATAAGGTTCAGAGGAGAAAATTATTGGGTTGTGTCTTAACCCAACCAGTGAATTAATCCCCTAATAGGGATTAACTGAGTGGTAACTGAAGTGGTGAGGTATGGCTTGAGGAGGTGGGAATTGGGAGTGTGGCTTTGAGGTATATATTTGTATCTAGCAAGTGAGATGTCTCTCTTTCTCTCTCTCTCTCTTTGCTTCTTGATCACCATGTTACCCTTTGCCACATTCTTCCACCATGATATTCTACCTCACCTCAAGCCCTGAGGAATGCAGCCTGTTGTCTATGGATTGAGACCTCTGAAACCATAAGCCTCCAAATAAACTCTTTATTTTCTACAATTGTTTTGGTTGGGTCCTTTAGTCACAGCAGAAAAGAAAAAAAGCTGACTAAAATAAAAGTCATCTCTTTGTTAGGCAAAGTAGAGAAAAATACTTTTTTTTTTTGCTTAAAGGCTACAAAACTAAAAAATCAAAACAACAACAAAATCCCTGCATTTGATACCTAAAAGTCCATGCCCTTCTGTGAAGGTGGTTAAATGGATTGTTGAAGTACTGAGTATGTAAATGAGTAATTAGCCAGGACATAAAGAGATCTCCCCATCCCTATCAACCTCTGACCCAGCCAGTAAAACACAGGATGGGTTCTTCAAAGATGAAGCAACAATAACAAGTTTCTTTGGATACCTATTGGGTCATCCAGCTAGGCAGGTAGATATTTGAAGATCAAATGAATAAGACAACAGAAATAGCATATTATTATAGACATTGACATCCTACTGTTCAGAGGTTTTAAGCCTTAATGATAGTGACCACAAAAATTTATGCCATTTGCAATAAATGCTTTTATCACCAAGTCTCCTGAATCTGATATACATAAAATAATAATATTTTAAAAATACATACTTTTTGAGGAAAGTAAGCTTTGCATATCTCACATGGATTCATTGATGAGAAGTCAAATCCATAAACTCATTCCCTTCTAGACCTTGTAAAACTAATGATAATAATTTTCTCTATTTTGTGTGTGTGTGTATGTGTGTGTGTGTGTGTGTGTGTGTGTGTGTGTGGTGGGCATGGAGAGTACAAAGGACTGAACCCAGAGCACTTTACTACTGAACTACATACCCACTCAGCCCTTTGTATTTTTTTTGAAAAAGGGTTTTAAAAGGTATCCCCAGGCTACCCTTGAACTCATGACTCTCCTGCTTTGGCCTCTGAGTTGCTAGGATTATAAGTGTGCACAGCCACACCCAGGTTTCTCTACTCTCAAAGCAAGTAACCAGGGCCAACTCAAGTTGGGTAGTATTCACTAACCAAAATGTGCACACATCTACCAACATGGGGGTCACAAATATGCAGTTAATATTCAGATTTAATACTTAGAGGCTAAAAATGTCAATTACAAAGGTTTTTCTGTTCAGACTTTTTTCCCCAAAACAACAAAATATTTTATCTTAATATCATTTTTAGAACAAATTAATCTCTTTCACCACAATTTTTGTTTCTAGTAGGAATGCCACCAGGTGTGAGCTATGTGCTGTGCTCATTGTGGCTAAGGATAGGGCCTTAGTCATCTCTGTTATCCCACCCTCCAGCAGTGTCTGGCATGTAAGTGTTCAACAAATGAATCTTGGGAGGAAGTGGTAAGATGCATATTCTACAGGAATATACCACTACCTAGATGGATGAAGTTGAGCACCTCACCTATTCAACGGTCCATCCAGTTTTTATTAACTTCACTAAAACTCATTTTCCTTATCCACAAAATGTTTCATAATAATATGCCTTTTTCATAAGATTATAATGAGGCATAAACAACAGGGGAAGGCAGACAAAAAGGTCTAGTGAGCCTTCAATAAATGTCAATAAAATTCCAAACAAAAGGGGGAAAAAAACCTTTTTAGAGAAACCAGAAGTTAAACAACAATGATGATTATAAATAACAGACAGCCCCAAGAGGCATCTCAAACTTTTAGCCACCTCCTCTCACTTTCTCATGTTGAGTAGCTCAAGGAATTGAAAGGGAAAGATAATGCTGTTACATCCTAATGCAGATAATCTTAGAGAAGTAGAATAGGCTAACAGGTGAAGTTCTCCAGGAAACAGGAAGAACAAAAGAAAAAGGTGGTGACCTGAATTCCTCTTGCCCAGAAAAACAGGGTTATTAATATCTTCCCTAAGTTAATAGTGCTCCCCATCCAAGTCTGCAGCCCTGTGTCAATCCTTACCATTGCTCTTCCCCTTAGCTCTTTCCATCAAATAACTCACCGGATCCAAGTGATGGGTGTGCCTGCAAATGTGTTGCCTTTCAAAGGAATATTCCATATGATTTTGTGTTGATCTCTATGAATCTATACAGCAACAGTGAAAACTGGTTACTTTTGAAAGCAAATCAAATTACATTACTGTTCTGTTTGTCCAAAAAGTAATGACTAAAACTTCTTAGGATATAATTAGCAGACACTGTTTGCCAGACACTGAATTAAGTGCTTTATGTGAGTCCCATTTATTCTCTCAACTCTACCATACACATTGCTCTAATCCCCATTTTATAGATGGGTAAACTTGAAGATATGGAGGAATCGGGTACTTACTCCAAAGTTTCACAGATAATAAGTGGCCGATAGAACTTGAACACTCGATTTACTGAAAAATCCATGTTAAACCTTTGAAAAAACTCAAAATTACTTTTTTAGTAGTTCATTATACAAACTTTTTGATGCTATCACAACTCATTTTTTAAAATACATCTTAAAACCACTTATATATAATACATTAAAAGAGTAACTGACTCAGATTTACCTAAATAGCTTACTACTTATTAAAGAAATTTTCTTTTCCGTTATGCCATATCAGATTTCTTTTCCCATAATTCATATCTTATCTGGCTATTTCCTAAAAATGGTGCATTCCTATAATAGACCTCTCTGTCCTTAGAACGTAGGAGATCATCTCCCTAAGATCAAAATATCTAAACTTATATATAGACTTCCAAATATTAAATACTGGTTTTGGCTTTTAAGATCTATAATTAAAATATGGTTGCTCAGAAAATCAACTCTTGGTCTGGTATTTTTAAATGATCTGACTCTAAATGTTTAGTAACTTTAGTTAGTTCTCAATTGATGTAACTGTGGAATTTTTTCCTTCTTTTATAAAAATACATAAGTATATGATTAAATTGGATGCTGGAAACATCCAAAGTAGCAATGTTCTGAGGTGAAATTATTAAATTATGAGAGCTATAATCAACCTCACCAGTGGGCTAATCCATTGCTCTGATTGATCACAGAACAATAGAGTTGCTGACCATAAACTGAAACCTCTGAAACCAAGAGCCCCACATAAACTTTTCCTCCTCAATAAATTGTACTTGCAGGTATTTTGCTCACAGTGATGAAAGCTGACTAACACACATAATAAAGTAAACCTGATTAACAGCTTCATCTAAGCAGCAAGCAACACCCATAAATGCTGAAAAACCTTTGAAAAAGATTTTGGGCTTTTTCAAAAGCACCTTTATGGTGCTCAGTATTTATAAATCATTTATCTCCATTTAATGACCAAAACATTGGTGTCTGAAATAAAACACATGCCTAGGTACAATAACATGGCAGGTATGTATTTGCTGGTAAATGGCTATTGCTTTCCACTATTTATCTTCAGAAAATGAATTCTGCAAGAAAAATTTCAAAGCATTCTCTAGTACAGAGATTAATTATCTTAAAAGGAGGATGGGGCTATTTCAATTAACAGGTCACAAGCCTGGCCCTTTTCATACGATGTCTCATTTGATTCTATTGCAACCTACAGACAAGGTCAGAAAGACTAAGAGCCTAGAAGAAGGTCACACAGTTAACAAGTAGCTGAGTGACTCCTTATCCCATGTTCTTCCCCTTCTGGGATGCTGTCTACCATGTAGGCTGATGCCAAGTGAAAATATACACACAACAGGTTCAACTTGAGATTCTTCTTTGCTCCATTATATTTGTTCTTTGAGGACAGTGAGAGAGAGAGAAAAAAAAAGAGATTTTTTTGTGTTAGTTCATTATCACTGATCCTCCTCATCGCCAGAGAACTAATCTGTAAAATGAACTCAACCTTCCCCTAACAATACTAAATGCTAATCGACACTGGACTGGCTGTTTCATTTCCACTCTCAGAGGATCAGTGTTGTTAATGTTTTATCATCAGTTCTTTTCAATTAAGTCAGGTCATATTCCTGCCTGGACACTCAGCACCCAGACTAATGGCTTCAATTTTCCAGGGTCTGTTTCTCAATCAGGAGCCAATTTTCTGGGACCAAATGGCTCATGTTCCTCAATGTCCTTTCAGATTATTTTCTAAAAATAATTCAAGGAATATTCTATTCCAGTGAATTGTCTACGGGATATATTGTTCTAATGGCTGGGTGGTTTGCTATTTTTACTTCTTTTTAAAAGCCTTAGAAATGTTAAACAAACTCTAATCCAAAAAAAAAAAAGTTTTTTTTAATTATTATATTATATTCTTAGCCAAAATACACTTGATGTATTTGAAACATTTATACCTTTAAAAGATTCTTTGCCTTGGTTTATTGTGCAAAATAATAATTAGCCATTTGAATTCATTATTATTTTCATTTTTTAAATAACTGAAGCAAATATGACATAGAATGAAATATATAGATTTTTACAATGGAGGAGTTTTGACAAATGTATATACATAGGAAATCAAGACTTAAAGTAACAGAACATTATCATCACTCTAGGAAGCTTTTCATTGCTGGCTTCTGCTTAAGTCCCACCACTTTCATGGCAACAATTGTTCTAATTTTCTACTACCATATGTAAGTTTTTCCTATTCTTAAAATCAATATAAGGGGCTGGGATTATGGCTCAGCAGTAGAGTGTTCGCCTAGGACTGGCAGGACCCGGATTCGATCCACAACACCACATAAAAATAAAGGCATTGTGTTGTGTCCATCTACACCTAAAAAATAAATATTTTTTTAAAAAAAATCAATATAAATGTACCATAGAGAATGTACTCATTTCTGTTGGGCTTCTATCAAATACTTAACTGTATTTATCCATGCTTTTGCATATATCAGTAATTATTCTTTTTATTGGTGAATACTATTTCATTGCACAAATGAGTATTCAACCACTAATTAATTCTCCTTTTGGTGGGCATGTGGATTAATTCCACTTTGGAGTCTGTATGACTAAATGACTACAATCATTTGTATACAAGATCTTTTGTGGACATATGCTTTCCTTTTTGTTGGTTAAGTATCAAAGAGTACAACCACTGGATCAGAAGATGTTATCTTTAATTTTTAAAGGAACTGGGAAACTATTTTCCAAAATAGTTGTATTATTTGACACTCCTACTAGTGGTGGATAATAGTTTCTGTTTCTCCTTATCCTCACTTACCAGAGACTATAATTTTAGTTTTTCTAAGAGAGAGAGAGTATTTTATTCCTATTTCATTTTACATTACTTTTTATTTCAATAATAATGATCTTGAGTACCTTTTAATTGGCATTTTTTCCAATTAGGGGCAATACCTATTGAAATATTTTGTCTTTTACAATAAATTGGGCTGTATGATTCTCTATTATTCAAGTGTAGGAGTTATATTTATTCTGGATATATGGCCTTTGTTAGATATAAGCACTGTAAGTATTTTCTTTCAGTGAATAGCTTGCCCTTTTATTCTTTGAGTTGAGTCTTTTGATGAGCAGGAAGTTTTAATTTTAAGTCTAATTATCAAAATTTTCTTTTGTACTTAGTGCTTTTTTGTGTGCTCTTTGAGAAATGTCTATATATCCTGTGTTCTCTAGTTTTATCTTTTGTATTTAAGTCTATGATCCATTGACTTAAAAATAATTCATAATTTTTTCAGTCTTTTTCTCTTGTTCTTTAGACTAGATAATTCCCATCCATATGGTTCTAAGTTCACCAACCTTTTATCATAAAAAGTCAATTGGATTCTGATTCAATACAGTATATTTTCCATTTACCATGGCACTTTTCAATTCTAGAATTTCTATTTGATTTTTGTAGTTATGATTTTTAGTTAATATTCCTTGCCTGCTCATGCAAAATGGCCAGCTTTTCCTTTAAATTCTCAAACATATTATAATAGCTATGCTAACTACCACCACCTTGGTCATCGTAGCATCTTGCATCTTTGCATCTAGCAACCATTTGTTTTCTTCATTGGATACCTTTTTATTTATCCTTTTTTTGTAAATAAACACAATACCTTTGTTTTATTTATTTATTTGGTGCTGAGGATCGAACCCAGTGCCTCACACTGCTAGGCAAGCACTCCATCACTGAGCTAACACCAGCCCCTCTTCATTGGATACCTTTATGCAGAATATATCACAGGATGTCTGAATTATCTTTCTTCTCTCACACATGTTGAGTAATGTTTCTGAAGGTTATTAAATTTTTGGCAGATTATAAAAGCAAACCTAACTGGATGAAAATAATATGGTAATAGTAGGCCTATTTGTTTGATTGTTTGCTTGTTTTTTACTTAGTTTTAAGGATGTGGTCTCATTTTAGAATGTGATTTTCCTAAGACATTCCTTTTTCAATGATCTCAACTGAGATTCTACACTGTTCATTAAAATCATTCCACTCTGGAGCTCACACTACAACATCTCTTGGCATCACTTGGTGTGACCTTCAGCACCTCTCATGCCTGAAGAAGTCCTTCTCTACTAGTCTTATAAAGTTCTGCTCTGCACATCCTCATCACAGCCACTGGCTAATGACTCACAGGGAATCCTCAAGATTCCCACTCCTGGGACGACTCAGGATAATGCAGTGAGATCACTGCTCTCCGCTGTGGCATCCCCGGCTTCCTGTACCTGTAATATCAGGAACTCTTTTGTGTTTTCCCTTTTCCAGGATCATATCTATGCTGCCCAAGTACCAAGCTCTAAAAATCAGTCACCCAGTTTTATACTTGTTTACTGTGGTATGGTAAACACAGCACCAGTTATTCTGTTATGGCCAAGGCAAAAGTTGATTTTAAATCTTAATGTTAAATCCATAAAAAGCAAGCAAACCATGCTTATTTCAACAGATAATATTAGACTGCTCAAGTGAGAGCCTAATCAAGATGACTAATATGAAAACAAGCTCAAGCATATTTTACACAACACCTTTTATGCCATGGAGGAAAAAGTCAGGATTGATCATGTTGGCCATAATTTCTAAACTATATGAAAAAGATGTTTGTAACATATATGTATTATCCTAATAAACAAATGTCTGCTATAGCAGCAAATGATTCACTACCTAGGTCCCGGAGTTTAGAATCTACATTCTCCATATTTAGTGTCATTTTTTTCCCTTATATAATATGTAAGAGGAAGAGCCGCTAGAAATACTATGTCATCTGCATTAGCTTCATGAATATATGCTTGAATTAACAACATTTCTGGACAGGATTCAAAATGACTTCATGTTTTCTGCAGACCAATTCAGCTACAGCTGGAGGTCAAGCAGAGTCATCAAGTAGAAAAGCTGACATAAAAGTTGATTTTCATTTGGAATGAAACCACCATTTGACCTAGCTATCCCACTCCTCAGTTTATACCCAAATGACTCAAAACAGGGACACAGCCACATCAATGTTTATAGTAGCAAAATTCACAATAGCTAAATTGTGGAAGCAACCTAGATGCCTTTCAATAGATGAATGGATAAAGAAACTGTGGCATATATACACAATGAAATATCACTCAGCATTATAAGAGAATAAATTCATGCATTTGTAGGTAAATGGGAGGAGTTGGAGAACATCATGCTAACTAAAGTAAGCCAATTCCAAAAAACCCAAGGCTGAATGTCTTTGATAAGTAGATGCTGATCCCATAATGGAGGGGGCATAGGGGGAGCATGGGAGGAATGGATAGGGCAAAGGGGAGGGAGGGGGAGACAGGGGGCATGAGGGTAGGAAAGATAGTGGAATGAGATGGACATCATTATCCTAAATACATGTATGAAGACATGAATGGTGTGACTCTTTGTGTGCAACCAGAAAAAATGAAAAATCATGCTCCATTTGTGTACCATGAATGGAAATGCAGTCTGCTGTCATGTATAACAAATTAGAAAAGAAAAATATAAGTAAATAAATTTTAAAAAAGTTGATTTGCTCCCCACGCTTTTTGCAGGTACTATTTAGTTGTTTTGAATGTATTTCTCTCCATTCTCCAGACCCTCTCCTCCAATAAAATTACCTTCTCCCAGGGCCTTCATTAGCATCAATGTACCAAAGATACCCAAAACAACAGTCCGATGTCAAACCTCCATGTGAATTTATTCACAGAGTTATCCACCCTGAGCTCAACACCTCCAGAACAAAATCCCTTCTCTTCACATAGAAATGCATACTTAGTCCTGAGTCTCCATCTTGTCGCACAAACTTTGTACCTAGTCACCTAGTGATGGGCTTGCAGCCTCTCATTCACCCTTTCATCTAATTCATGGATCCCCAGTAGCTTCCCTCTGAAGTTGGTCCCCTTGTTTCTATCTTGCTGTAGTGAAATTTTTTTTGTCCATCTATTTCTGTAGCCTTCAAATTGGCCTCTTCCCTGCTGTCTATCCACACACAGCTGATCACATCTTTCTCTGGTTTAAAATCCACCAAATACTCCCAAACAGGAAAGAAGTCAAGTTGCTTTTGCTGCTTCCCACAGCCCTATGTTCCAATTCTCCTCCATGATAACTGGCATGCTGGCTATGTTAAACCAGTTCAAATAGTTTGAATTTCATATAATTTCAGAACCTTTGCAGGAAGAACCAAGGCACTAGGAGAAAATAATTTTATTGGAGGAGAAGGTCTGGAGAAGGTCTGGAGAATGGAGAGAAATGCATTCAAAACAACTAAATAGTACCTGCAAAAAGCATGGGGAGGAAATCAACTTTTGTTTTTTTATTTATTTACTTATATTTATTTTTTTCTAATTTGTTTTACATGAAAGCAGACTGCATTTCCCAAATGGAGCACGATTTTTCATTTCTCTGGTTGTACACAGGCTTTGCACATGTTAAATCATGTGCCTGAAATTAAATGCCTGTTCACCACTGGGACTCAAACCAAGTATCACCTTTTCCGAACTCTTGAGACGGAATAGCCTGGTTTGAGTCAAAATTTTGTTCTAATCTGTTCCTTTTGCTATAATATATTTGAAATTTTCTGTTTGTTGTTTATTAGACTTAGGGGATGGAGTTTAACAAATGTATCTTTATTCTCTTAGTAGATCTAGCACAATGCTTCACCACAGGTTGCCTGTGGCAATTGGGTGGTAGATGAGTCAAAGAAGAACATCCTCTTCTGTTAAAGCTCAGAGGAACCTGTGACTGTTAAAAGCCACAGTTCTGAAGCATGGGGTGTTGACCAGTGACTGAGACTGAAGCTATAGAAATCAAAATCAGCCTGACAATTGGCTCTTAGAAATGAAGGAAGAGCACCTAGTTATCTCCTGACCTGCCACTGTCTGCGTTTTTTCCCTTTTTTTAAAATATAGCTGGAAAAGTTCTCAAAAGTATGTGAAATTTGGTCCTTTATACCCAGATATATTAGTTATGCATTCTAAAAGGCCAAAACAATCCTGAGACAGGGAAAGGATATTAGGACTTATTGTTATTATTTTCTATTCCATCTTGGGATGGTCCTTTGGCAAATACTTTTGACTTTCAATTATTATTTCAAAATAGTTGAACTGTAAACATAAGAACTTGTACCCATTCAAATGGGTATCTAGAACTGAAAACAAACACACACATCTTCCATTCTTCCCCTCAAGCTTCTCTTTTTCAGCTTTACATTCATTTTATGAAGCATAAAACGATGGAACGTTTTGTTCTAGTGAACTGCCCCAATATTCCATGTTAGTGGCAGATCTAGTACTACCCTACAAAGTGATGGTAGTGGGGGTAGCACACCATTAGAGCAGATGCCTTGCCCAAAGCCCATAGTAGGTGTTTAATACATACCTGAATCACTAAGGATGCCAATGCTATTAATTTTAATGAGTACATAATGAACATTTACTGTACATGAAGCAGCATGGTACAGCATGGTAAATGCTTTACAGACATGGCCTCATTTAGTTTCAGGAAAACCCTGTAAAGTAGGTGATGCTGAATGCTTACAGAGATAAGGCACCCTGGAGGAGAGGAGGAAGGACAAACACAGAAAAACTGCCAGAGAAGGCCCAGGTTCTACTCTGTCTCTGACACTAAGTCCCTTCCAATCTCAGAACCAGTTTCCTGTACAGAAAGTAAGACTAGACTAGACTGTTCAGTAAGACTAGACTGCCTCTAATGCCATTTCCAGATTGAACATCCCAACATACGAAGCTAACCAATATTAGAATCTGTTTGTGAGGGAAACAAAAAAAAATCACATTTTATAATAAAATAGCTAGGAAAATGCATTTTTTACAATAGCAAAAATTCATAAAGGAAATGAGCGTTAAATCAAAATAGTTTAAACTAACTAGAAGTACTGTGTTTCCTCATCAGTGGGGATTTTTAACTAAGAAGATACAGCAATTACTATAAGGATCTTCCTTTTATTTTTCAATCTTATTGGAATGAAAAATGATATTAATATTTAATATTATTATCACTCTGTTCTATGATTTAGCTTAAAAACATAATAAAAATTGCAACATTATTTTCAAAGTACATAAAAAATATCCTCATATAGCTGCATATTCTCAAGTTGATTTTATGGCCATGTGAAAAAGGTTGGAAGAGTGAGCACAGGGAGAGAGCAATGGTTGGTTATTGGAGACCTTAGCCTCCTTTTTAGCAAGTTTATTTGAATTCAAAATGTTTACTTAACTGGCAAATCAAAGGCAGCTCTCTATACCTACATCATTAAAACTCTAATTTATTTTCCTAACAGGATCCTCATAACTCTGTAAAAATTTGCAAGGCTCTGCTGATGATACCTCTGATACTTTTATGCTACAAGGTCTTCCATTTTCATTACACAAGTCTCTACATTATGAGATATCTCTGCAATGACTTAAATGCTACGTCCAGCTTTACCCAGAGGGTCTCAGAACAGATACGTTGAAAGCAATGCTGCGGATTTGGCCCTGATAATGCTATTTCCTAGCCCCAAGAGTCTGAGAATGATGAATATTCTAACTTCTCTAAAAACTTAGAGAATGAAGAGACCTATCAATCTTTATTTAACCTTCTGCCTTGCTGGAGTATAGACCATTACCCCTTCACCACCATGCTTTTTTTCTTTCCCTCAGAAATGCCTATTGCCATTTTTGTGGGACACAAGTGAAAAGTTAATCTATGATTATGGCACACCCTAATTCTGCTATTGAAAACATGATGTTAAAGAATAAAGTTAACACCATGTGTTCATTTACTTATCTAACTTTATTTTCCTCTTATTCTGGATGCCTTTTCCTTCTCCATGATTAACACATGTCCACACTTGGAGATTCTAAATGAGTAGTCCAAGACAAAAAGAGTCACAAGTGTAAATTCAGACCAATCTACTTCATTGAGCAAACAACCCAAAACTCTGGACTTCCCAATGGCAAAAAATACATGAAATTAGTAACATCTACTTCAATATGCATTAAGCTCTTTTTAAAAAGCTGCTTCTTTTATCTCAGTTCTCAATTTGCTTTAGGATATCTTTTATTTCTTCCTTATCTGTGGCTCTTACTTTCCACAGACTCTTTAAAAGATGTGTTTGGAGGCTGATATGATCAGTGCACTTCCTCTGAAATTAAAGTTTCTTTTGATATTGACTTCAATACATTTAGAGCGGAAATCAAAGGATTTAGGCTGGTTAAAAGATTTAAGTCAACAGAGAAGAATTTAATCCACTGGTATTGGGTTTCAAAATCAAATAGAGAGAAAAACTTGCTTCTGCCCTAAAATCTACCAAATCAAAATTTCAAAGCATTTCCCAAATTGTATTGTTTATTTATTCAACGAATATCTAGTACATGCCTTTTATGTGACAGACAGCATTGGGTGATAGAGGTGCTAGTATAAACTGTTTAGACATTATTCTTGCTTTCAAGAACTTCTAGTCTAGTAGATATTAATTCTATAGGGGTGTAGTGATCTGATGGCAACTATGATAAATGCCATTAGGTAATTGGGATGGAGCTAATCTAGGCTAGTGTATGGTGAGGAATGGGGGAAACAGAAGGACAAGTTGAAAGAGTGGCATTGAAACTAAGACCTAATGAATGAGGAAGACTCGGCTACGTTTCATATAAAAAGAATAACATCAAGTGAAAAGAAGCCTGCCAAATTCAGAAAGAAGAGAGCCAACAAGTAGAGAGCAAGAAAAGGAATGTGAGTAGCCAAAGAATAAGCAGTGTCACAGTTACAGGAGCTCAGAAGTCAACTTCAGAATTTAGAACTTCATGCTAAAAGCAATAGGAAGTCATCAAAGATTTTAAAAGCAGGAAACAGACATAATAGTTTACATGTATTAACAGATTTCCCTGAGTAATAGATGGACCAGTTATCCTAAGATGAGTACTAACTACTAGAGCCCCACCCAAAGAACAAGCAACACCGTGCAATACCTTACCAACACTCTAAACAAACTGCTATTCCTAAACCCCTCCAATTTAAAACTTCTTGCACAAACAACTCGGCAGCTATGAAAGAATCAGTTAAAGGCAGTCAAAATGGAGGCAGAAAGGCCCCTCGGAGGTTTTAGTCTAGGCAAATGATGCTGGGGATTAGTAAAAAGACAAAGGCAAATGGATATGTTATGAAGTTAATCTGCTCATTGAAATGATTATATATAGTTTTTGAAAATCAATGGCTTTTTTTTCTGATTGCTATTTATGTAATACAGGTATACACATAATATGAATTTTATATTTATAAAAAACAAAAGATCTGACCCTATCAGATGCTTAAAGCCAAAGAAATAAGTCACCAAGAGTTGCAATCAATGTCAAGTATCTCAAAATTTTAAAATGGAAATTGATAGTTTAATTATAAATAATTCTTACCCAGTCACTTCAAAAGGCCTGTTAAGAATGTGTGCCAGGCAATTGTCTAGTTTCAGTTACCTTGTGCATCTGATAGTTCTAAGTTCCTATTTCTCCAGCATATGTAATATCTTGATTCAATTCAAAATTAATTTCCTCTACTAATTCAACTCTAAGGTTTCTCTCAATTTTAGTCTGTGGGATTAAACTGGACTAAAGCATACACTTAGTGATAGTACACCAGTTTTGAAAGATGTTCATGTGAATTATAACAATAGACTTGGTCACTGGGATATTCCATCCCAGCTTTCTTACCTCTCGTATGCTGGGAGAGAGGGGGTGAACGAACAATGAACGAACATACCCTAGATTGCATGTAACCCAGATTGGCAGGCAAGACGATGATATCTGTAGAAAGGAATCCAATTACAGAGCTAATGAAAGTACATTTTCAAGTAATAACTTGATTCTAAAACTTGTACTTCGCTCAAAGTCAAGATCAAACAGCATCACCAATTTTCATAAGAATCTGGAATGTTTCCTTCATGCTGAGAGGTGATAACAGTTGCATGGCTGTATCTTCCTGGAGAAGTCTACTAAGGAAGAAAGATTGCTAATCCTGAATTAACTTGGTAGTTTTGTTTTCCTAGAGTTAACAGGATATTAGGGGGGGAAAGTGAGAAACTGGTCAGGTTAATACACATGATAAAGACCTGAGTCACAGAAAGTTGGTAAGAGTTTTAGATTCTGGAAGAAAGGAGTGTGTAAGGGTAGCAGTGGTATACAGTATTGAGAAAAAGGAGCAATAATACAATAGTAGATAACTCTTGCTATAGAAAGGATTCTTTTGAGCCCTTTTTGCAAAAAAAAAAAAAAAATCAACTTCATGATTTTAAGGGGTTTTTCAATTATTTTGGGTGCCAGATTAATGATTCTTTGAATGCTGAATCGTCCTTAAGCAGAAACCAAATAAAACTACATTTTAAATGGTCACAGAAATTCTGAGAATACTGATATAGTCTACTATACCATCTTAAAACAAGCACTTATAGAGTAGTAGTGTGAGCACAGTAGCTTCAATTTAATTCAAGCTACTTTCAGAGTGTAGAGTTCTCCTCTGCCTGGACTATTCTTTCTTTTATCTTACATTTTCACTGGTTAGTGCCTGCTCAGGTATCATTTCTACCCTTACACATCTGCTGTGCAGCTAAATCCCCTCAAAGCCTATAGCTGCAATGTTATCAAAGAGAAATCCCTGATATCTTGTAGATGTATCAGATCCACATTGTCTAATATGATAGTCATGAGCCACATGTGATCACTGAGCACTTGAAATTTGGTAGTGAAACTGAAGAAACAGGTTTTTTAAATTATTTTTTTTAATTTTAGATAATTCATATTTGAATTAATTTTGAATATCCACCCGTGGTTAGTGGTGACAATATAGAATCACAATATAGAATCCCAATTAGACAAAGCACCTGCTGTTATTTCCTTATTGTTCTGAACATCTCTTTTGCAGGAATGCGGCACATGTGTAATTACATAATGTTTATGAAGTGTGTTTAATGTCCATCTTTTCCATTAAACTATCAAGACCTTAAGGGTGGTAAATAAATCTGTTTTGATCACCAAACCCAAATGAACACTTATGACAGATTGATCATTTAAACCAAACTTTTCATTATTTTAATCACATATCAGATGGTAACCTGTTGTTTACATGAATACTAAAGGGTGATGTAAGAAAAATTAACTATAACCTGTTTACAAGGTGTGAACTTGCTGGAAAAGTCCAGAAAATGCTGCCACACGTTACTAAAGTCAGTGTTAAAATGTGTTTGCCAAAGATTTATCATAAACACATACACGTAACACAGCTGCTGTCAGAAAAAGAGTCTTTTGTTCTAAAATCTGTCCTGTGAAATGATGGCATTTCTCTGCAAAAGAGAAATTTGAATGCAAAACAAATTCACAAATTAGCTCAGGATAATATGAGAAAGGTGACCAAAGAAGGTGTCTTTCCCGAGTTGAAATGACATATTTTATCTTTAGATTATGGTAGTTAATTTTTAAAGTTCTTTAAAATATATTAACTTCTCCAGAGGAAAATGCCCATAAAGATGTTTTTTTTTCATGCTTGAAAATGAAAGAAAAATGCATTAGCATAACGGAGTATGCAACATATTTTAAATATCCTCTGTGCAAGTGGTAGCATAGACAAGTAGAAAGCATGTATAAAGATGAATTCCAGAGAAGAATGCTGATTATAATTCAGTGGGAAATATGTCAGGTTTAGTCTTTGTTTAGCTGGTTTTCTTTATCTCCCCATACATAATGTTCATCCTTTATTGTTATAGTATCTTTCACCACAGAACACAAAGTCTGTAGAAGAAATCAGAAAAGTACACAGGTGACTAACAGATAAACCCTAATGCGGGCAGCACCTAAGAGAGATATATAGTTCATCCAGGGAGGTATCCCCAGTATGAGAACAGAGAAATTTAGAGCATTTCCATTTGGAATTTTTAGTAAAAAAAATCCTAGTGAGAATCCTTCCTTTAATTCTGAATTTCATATGATTGAAACTCTGTCCAAGAGAACGTGGGGAGGGGACCAAAGAGAAATTGCAAAATGCATGGATTAATGATTAAGACAATTAGTGAATAGTTTAAATACATTAGAAGAATAGCTCATCCTATCAATGTTCTGAAACAAATGAAGCAATGTGAGAGACTATTGTCATAAAAACCCATAGTTCCAACCCACAAGAGCCAACTGTCAAGAGTGATAGAGAAGCATAAAATTGTAACTTTTGCCTCAATTTCAGGGGACTCACAAATCAAAGCCTACAATCCAAGACCATTAGGGTACATGTGGCACTTTTCATTTCTCTTCTCATGATAGGCCTAGAGACATTTAAATTTATTATTTGGAGGTTGAAATACCAAGGAGTTTCTGCCAAGGCCTATTATCATTCAGCAATAATTTAAACAAGGGAAGTATCTGTCAAAAGTACAGAACAACCTACACAGATCTAACATGTCAAACTAATATGATAAAATTATTTTACTATTAAGGTAATTTCAAGATGAGTGTGACATTTTGCTTTTTTGTCTTCTAGAAAATGAAAAATGTCTTTGAATATTGTGAGCAATGCCTAACTTTCAGAAACAATGACCATGCCAGTAATGCAGTGTGCATAGTGATTACTACCAGGCCTAGGCTGGGAAGTTCATTTTATTATCACAAAAAGATAAAACTTGAAGAAAAGAACCACCCTAGATTCAAAAGCCAAAGGCACTAACAGGAAAGAGAATATAACCTATTACAGGCACCATAAATCCATACATCTGAAGTCTTTGGACATTTGCTCGTGTGCCCTGTCTAAAATTGGTCTTGCAGAGCCTGATTTTGTCTTTGGTTGTACAATGATTAAAAAAAATCCATTTAATCCCACAGCAGTGAAAATGAGAGCACATTACTGCTATGGGGAGAATTGCTAAAGGTTAATTGGGTTTTAGATACTTATCCCTAATTGTTCAAGATTTTATCCTAATATCAATTTCTGCATTAATGCACGGGCACCCTGAGGCCATGAGAAATAGATTTCATTCTAAATTTAAATATATCCTTCCATCCAAAGAGAGAAACATTTTTCCCAGATAATTCCCACAATCAGAATCCAACTTCCTAAATGAAATGGGTCAAGTTAACCAAAGTTCCCCCAAATACTACTTTAAGTCAGTGAATAATTGAAATAGCTATCTAGTTAACCCTAATACTACAGATACTCAAAGTAGAAAATTTGGCATATTAATCAAATATGAAAATGAACTATACAATCTTTCTTAAAAGTGCTGTAGTACCACTAACATGTCAACCTAAGTAGTTGGAGTACTATTAGGTTACTATTACTATGAAGTTACTATTACTACTTTAGGTTAAGTAGTTTTATCTTTCTGTAGCTGGAAAAGAGAATACTGTTGGTTCAACAAGAGTTAGTTTGGTAAGCCATTTCTCCCACTATTCAGGGCAGGTCATTAACAAAAAGAAAATTACCATAAGTACTTTTAAGTCATTAGGGCACAATTTTGTATAATCAGACAATATCTTAAAAGATGCTCCTATTCATTGTCACAATAAACCATCTGGTAAGTTTTAGGGAGCCATTTTTGAGAGGTAAGGATGTGTGCAGATTTCATAACACCTGGTGTACAAAACTCTTAATTTACAAAATAAATGACTTTAAGGGAGATTAATTTGCATTGCAAAAGAATGCTTCCCCTGAAGGAACAAAACAATACAAAACAAAAACAAACAAATAAAAACCCTATCTAAAGATTCTTGGATGAATAGCATTTCTGGAGTTTTGTCCATTTAGATTTCCAATACCATGTTTGGTATGTAACATTTAAGATATCCAAAAGCAACAGCATTAATAACAATAGTTAAAATTCATAGAGGAGTTATGTGGTCATGTATCATGCTCGAATCTGCACATATATTATCTCACTTAACCCATTTGTTCCATCATCCCAGATGTGCACACAATAAAAACTTAAATTGTGTAACAAATATAAACCTATTTTAATGCATCTGTGTCGTCAAAACATTTGTAGAATTGAAAGCATGGGAATTAATCACTCAAGTCTCATAGTTCTTTTAAGCATTAGATATTCTCACTTTCTTTTTAAGACAACACTGATTTCTCAACCCTAATTTCTCAGGGTTATACAGTTTATTTGGAAGAAGGGAGTAAAAAAAAAAATGCAGCTTTGACTATCTGTATGCTAAAGCTTATATGTCCCATTACATGAGTATTTTCCATCTTTTAGAGTCTGATTGTGGAAATTATCTTAAAAATAATCTATGAATTTGACTTGCGAACAAAAATCAAATAATAATTATTATCACTAGGAGTTTCTAACCACCCTGAGTCTTTTGATTTGGTAAGGCAGGACGGATGGCTATTTCTTACACTATTCCATTTATTATAGGTATTCTAATCTGGAATAGGTTCTGACAATGTCTTGGTTTAAGCCTGAGTATAAGCTTTACGAAGTATTTATAAACCCCAGTATAAGTTCATCCTCTTAAGTCACTTCCTAATTCTGCCACATCAGCAGGATGGTAGCCACATCATGGAGCCACACATAATGGTTCCTGGTAATTCCTGTCATGACCAGGACCTTGTATCCTCTGAAACTCCATGATTTATAACATAACCAGATACTTCATAAACAAGACCTTGGTATTTCATGCCATACATATATGATTCTATATTTCCCAAATATTCTATTCCTCTCATAAACCCAAAGATGCCTCCTGATCTTAACAGAGTTATACTAAATTGCCTAGAGGGGAACTTAAGAGGAAAAAAAATCATTGCACATGAAACAGCAAAAAAGCACATATAGAGCTATTTCATTGCTTAGATAAAATTTCAAAGAACAGGGAAGAGAGCAGACCTAAAAGTATTTTGTCTTCAGACAAAATGTACCTTTCAATATTAGAGAAGTCTATGTTTGATATTAGGCCTCCATAAATCAATCAGACTTTTGAACTTATAAGAATCACTAGTATATACAAGCATCAGTTAGAATATACGACTATTTGGCCCAAGTAGATAGCCTTGGATGCTATGATAATTTCTCTATAACACTGGGTATGGCTTGTTCAGAAGACCCACAGCATCCATAATCCCAAGTCCAAAAATGTATCTCAAGGCCTAAAACGGTGCTGCTCAGTATGTTAACTGAGAGGTACAAATGGCTTTTTACATTTAAATTATAATAAAAGGAAAGAAATAAACTGAAAATTCCATTCCTTAGTTGTACTAGCCACATTTTAAGTGCTCAATAGTCACATGTGGCTTAACAGCTGTATCAGACAGCACAGTTCTATGGAATGCTGCTAGCCTCAAGTGACATTTCCTAACTTGTTACCTTGACCAGGATTTAGATCAAAATCACCCAGTGAATTTTGATTCACATGCCAATACCCTTTGAATCAGGCTTTCTGGAATAGCAAAAAGAGACATCTCTCAGGGGCATAGGATTGGGGGCTGGTGACTACATATACCAAATAAGTTTCATAAGACCTTCTGTTAGCTTCAAATTTAAACTGTCATGTATAGGACTGGGGATGCAGCTAAGTGGTAGAGCACTTGCCTAGTGTGTGCAAGGCCCTGGGTTAAATCCCTAGTGCTGGGGGCGGCAGGGAGGCATGCAGGGGAAAAACACAAGAAGGGTATCACATCTCATAAGTTGCATGTCTTTCCATATACTACTTCAATAACCCATCAAAGAAGTACAGCCCTCAAAGTTGAACTCCTTTCACCATCCCTAGTAACAATCTAGCTCTAGGCCAAGAGAGATCAGTATTCTCACCAATTAAACATGGAAATACTCTACAAATTGGTAACAAATATATATGTATATAATATATAGATAAATAATTTTTAAAGAGCTATTTTACCTAGAAGATATCCTAACCCTCCAAATATTACTCTTTTCTTTAAAAAAAAATTGTTAAGTAAACAACTGTGTGTTAACAGCTATAGTCTTCCCTGACACAATGTAAAGTAATTCAGTCAGAGGCTTGTCCTGCCATCCCACTTAGAAATCATTTTTGGATACTTTGACTCCAACAGGCGTTTCATAAACAGAACTGCACACACACCATGTCACAGCAGCATCTGGTCTATTCTGAATTTTTAAACAACAAGCGCATCAAGCATGATATGCATTTGGAATTAGGTACAGAATGAGAAGTCTGGCCTCTAGCTATCAGCAGCAATCATCTTCCCCAGACACTGCCTCCACTTCCTGCCCCACCACCTTTACCTCGAAGAGACCTCTTGGTGATGTCATGGTTCGCTTGTCAAATCAAATTCAGTAGTATATAAACATTGATGGTCACATTTCTCCTTTTGCATTTTCATTCACTGGGAAGAAATGAATTCTACTTAGTAGGTAGACTATCCATTATCTGCTGTAACTCTAAACCATTTGAGTTACATTACTAAAATGAATAGGTACTGAAAACAAAGTGATGGGAATGTTTACAGAGAGAAGAGTAGGTAGAAATTAGGGGCCATTTTTATGCTTACTTTCCTGTGAATTCCTATTGCTACAATGAGGTCAAAACAAAGCAGTTTATTTCAGCTTTGAGCATTGGCTGAGATCTCCTCTTATGTTGGCCTTAATGATTGTACCAGAGATGGCTGTGTTAATTAAAATGAAAATCACTGGAAATTTTGACATTCCCATCCCTACTCCCTAGAGCAATGATTCTTAAGCAAAGGGCAATTTTGCCTGTACCTTCCCACTAAGAATATTTGGCAATGCCTACTGACATATTTAGCTTCCCACATTGGGTGTGAGGGTACTATTGGCATGTAGTAGGTAGAGAACAAGGCTGTTTTCAGGTATACTACAATGCACAGGAAAGCTCCCCACAATAAAAAATTATCAAACCCCAAATGTCAATAGGACCAAGGTTGAAAACACATGTCTTAAAGCCATGCATGATCACTATCATTTACCTAATTATT
Organism: Marmota flaviventris; assembly: GCF_047511675.1. NCBI lineage: Eukaryota > Metazoa > Chordata > Mammalia > Rodentia > Sciuridae > Marmota > Marmota flaviventris. Next base: position 172,243,055 of record NC_092498.1, read on the forward strand.
CAGGGTCTTTCATTCTGCATGGACATAAACTGTCCATATTGTTTTGTAATTTTTAAAATGCTTTTGTTCTTTCACAGATTTCAAGCTTAAAGAGGTACATCTATTAGTAAAAAAAAAAAAAAATTATATATATATAAATTTTTTTTTCAACATAGGCTGTTTTGTATTTTTATTTGTTCTTATTCATCCAATCTCCCCAGTTAATAGGGTAATTATTAATCTACCATCAACATTTAAATATCATTGGATCAAGCTGTCATTGTCAAAAATTCAGAACAAAACACATTATTTACCAAGAAAAAGCAGGTTGCGATCATTTTTACAGTATTAAGTCATTTCTGGAAGACTCTGACATCAAAAATTGGCTTAAAACCATAGAGCTTTAATTTAAAAATAAATAATATGGCATAAAATTTGAGAGATTTAAAATTTTAATTCTGTAGGAATTAATACTGGTTTAATAATAATTTCCACAATATCTTAAAGAAAATGTTCAGGACAAAGTTGACGGCTTAAGTGAAATAGGTGGCAATAAGTCTGTTGAATGACCACTCATGTTCCTCCCTCACCTCCAGGAGAATTCAATCACAATTTGAGAGTTTGGTATATTTCACTTAGGGAAGGACCTCGGCTTACTTTTATTTATTTAGTTTTCCCCCTCTCCCACATACTATGGAAAAGGAAAAGCAAACACAAGACAGTAAAGCCCTGATAATTCATTAGCTATTCTTGCTTTGTCACTTGCCCCGTGTCACTTGCTTTGTCATACAAAGGATGGGAATCACTATTTTTCAGCTTTTTCAACCACTAATTGCATATTTCAAAACCTGACAAACTATGCTGTGCTCATCTCTCAGAATTTCCCTGCCCTAGGTCTTTTTTTTTTTTTTAACATTACTAAGAAAACATCAAGTATCACTGCTTTAAATGCAGGGGAAACTGCCTCCTCTGAAGGCAGATTCAGCAATCGTACCCACAGTTGAATGCCATCATCTAAAATTTTAAAAATAATCAGCAGCATGTAAGTGTTTTCTCTTTTGGACACCATTCTTTGGCCTCTAAATTTTCAGATCCGTTATTTCATACAATTTGAGTCTTAACTGTGTAAGTATATAAGATCCAAAATTATGTTTATCTGGTTCAAAAATTTGGATGTGTATTTTATAGAATTCTTTAAAATATGGAGTGTTTCCAAAGGAATCTTGTGCTTCCCACTTGGGGAAGAAAACGGGGCCAATATTCCGTTCTTGGATTCTGATGTGGGAGTGAAAATTGATGGAATATGCAAGGATGAGGCAGACATTTACTCACATAAAAACAAGAGCTTATCACATTTGGAATTACTATAGAAGCATAATTACAAAATATTTTTTTAAACCCACTACTTTGAACCATGGTAGGCCTTCAACACACATATAATTATATTAAAAAGGGACAGACGCATCATTTATTCCCCAAGTATACACAAAGCTTTAGCAGAAACACTCTACGAGAGAAATGAACAAAGCCAGGAGGCATTTATGCATTAGCAAGAAGAAAACCCCAGCAATTATTTAAATGAAAACCTACTGTGAAAAGTCTAATTTTATGTTCAATGTCCTTCCTTCCTTCTACACTATACAGTTTTTAAATATGTTCATCTTGCTCTAATTGCACAGTAATGGACATGGCCTTCTAAGCAAAAACCTATCATTACAGCAGAGAGAAATGAACAGATGAGTTGCTAACACAACAGATCCTTGGGACAATTAAAAAGAAAAAAAGAAATGCCTGCAAAATAGCATGTGCTTTGCACCATCACCTTGACTATCCCTAGGATCCTACACTGAGTTCTACTTGATTCAACAGTTTAAGATAGAGTGGAAATAAGAAATATCTATTCCTCCAGATTAAAACCACAGAAAAGCAGTAGGTCTTGTGACCACCAGCCAAACACCCATGGTGGAGAGGCATCCAGTATGGGTTAAGTTCTCATGCTTGGTAATTTCTGGAAGTACCTTCCACCACCCACAAAATGCAGTGCACATGGTTTTTTGTATATAACCCTTGAATGCGATAAATCTATATAATCAGGCACAGTCAATTGAAAGCATATGTGAAAACTTAATTTTACAGTATTTGTTACTACAAATTAGTGATAAAGAAGCAGAATAAAAGAATTAAGTAAAAGAAAGCATGGACTATAAATGTCATATAATTTTTTATATGTAACATGCCAGTAACTTATCCCCAGTGCATGCACACTAGAACTTCCTGAGTTAAATATCCATAAGATGCAATTTTACAGTGTTAAGGGTCACTGTAGGAGGTTAACCTAGCATTTCTTCAGGGCCCTGGGGAATCATTAACAACTGAGAATATCCTTCCAAGGTGAGATAATAGGAATTAAATAACCCTTTTATGCTCACTATAAAGCAGGTACTGCTGAATAGTACACACACATTAACTCAACACCATGTTACTGAAGTGGAAACTGAGGCATGGGGCAAGAAAATAACTTTTCCAGAGCCACAGAGCAAGCATGTCGCAGAACTAAGATTCAAACCCAGGCAGTGTGCTCCAGAGACCATGCCCACTGAGCTCCTCTGCCTTTGGAAGAGTCTTCCTTTCCCCCTCTGACTAGCACTGAACAGCAAGGCTCTGAGGCCAGAAATCCAGGACTCTCATCTGTGAGCTGCACATTTTTGAGGAATCACCTTTCTGGCAGTGTATCTGAGGGATTCAAGGACTCAGAATGACAGGAAACAATTCAGTAATAATGACAAGGCAGTGACAACTGGAGTGCAACCTCACCTTATGGTGTCTGTAAAAGCACCCTTGGTTATTATACCATTCACTGTTCCTCTTCCTACACTCTGTCACTGTTTCAATAGAAAGTGCTGCCTGCCCTGGATGCTCTCTCATATACCCAGAGGACAAGGTTCACTCATGTCTGGTAAACAGTAATCTTTCTTCATGTAGCAAGACGTCACCCTCCACCTCTTGCCTCTTCTTCAAGCAATTTCTTCCATTCTCTGTGCTGGGATAATCACAGTACACAGGGCTACAAACTGCTGGCCTGATCCCAGTGCCCCACTCATAAAAGTGCAGCTCAACCTACCCATCAAGGCTTTCATTTATGAAAGGACCTACTATGGGTTCCTTGGCTCATACTGTGAACTTTCCATGTATCAGCAGCCCTTCAAAGCACAACTGTGGCCAATAGGGCAGGAATGCACCAGGAGCTCAAGCAGAACCAGAGACCTGAGCAAGAGCCCTGGCTGGTGAGGGTAGAAGCTGGGGTTCTAACCAAGTCTGGAACATCCCTCCTTGTTACCGTTTCTCTTTCTCCTCCTTTGCCTAAGGAAATCCTATTCATTCTTCAATTTCTCTCCCACTACATTGTATTCTCCCTGAGGGCGAAAACCACACCAAGTTCAACTCATTTCTCTTATACTTCCTAAGGAGTCCAAACTATGGACCTCCAGAACTAATCAAAATAAGAAAAGACAGCCCCTAGGGCCCAAAATTCTCCTCTGTGGTTACAGTGTAAAAGGTTAGGACCCTTAGAATCTTGAGACAGGCTGAGTTTACACAAAAGCATTTTAACACTATAACAGCCTCGATTTCCCAATTCTTTCCCTCTCCACTCCCTATGTGTCTCTCCTCTCTTCTCTTTCTTGCTTCTGTTTCTCTATCCATTCCTACTTCTGTCCCTCTCGCACACTGTCAATCACCACCAGTCACTAAAGCTACTACGTCCCACTAACATTCCATACACTATCAATTATCTCACCAGGAACACCCCTGACCACATTTGAGATGAAACTTCTACTAACAAGCACTCTAATGGTACTGACAGAACAAAGCCTCAACTGTACCCCATGTAATCTGCACAAGACAAGTTTCCCAAGGTCCAGGCCCACTTGATATCCAGATCTGAGAAGCCAGTTGATGCCTGGAGATCTCTCCCACATACATGAATTTAGGTATTGAACTTTTCTTTTGTGTATTACTGATGTCTTCTTATAACAATACAGCTCTCTGAACATGCCAGCTCTCCTGCTAAAAATTTTCCAAGCATTACCTCACAGAACTCCATAGTATACAACTACTGTCATCTGTATTTGACAGATGAAGCATCCAAGGCACAGAAGATCTCAGTAACTTACCCGAAGTCACAAAGGTCGCAAGTGGAGGCAGGATACAACCAAGACATGAATTTCTAGAATGCATGTTCTCTTAGCACAAAGCCTCCCTTGCCCAACAGCACCACTTGCCAGCTCTTAGTAGGCCTACTGCTCTTTTTTTGGCAGCGAGTTTCTGAGAATTACCAAATTTTTATTGTATTGGGATGGTACCTTCCCTACAGAGGCACTCAATTTAAGAATGCATTTGCATTCCCTAATTGGTTTTCCATATAGTAGTTCATGCATTGACATCATTTGGAACCAAGCTAGAGTGCATATTCTCAGGCCCTACTCCACACCTTCTAAATCAGAAACTCCAGGGTTGAGGCTCAATTTCCTGTAATTTAATAATCCACCCAGGTAATTCTGATGCATGGTAAAGTTTGAGAATTACTACTCCACATGATATGTACTCTAAGTTTCAGGTAATGGTCCCTTTGAAGATTCACTTTCAGAAATGAAAGATAGAAAATACACAGCAAGGCATCTTGCTTTAGTAACACTCAGGGGTACATTTCTGTCAACAATTCTTCACACCATCCTCTGTCCTCACACATAAGCTTTCTGCCCATACATTTCAAATCACAACTACCTAACAGCTTTTGAAATGAGTGTCTGGCTGGAAGATGTTTAAATGCTAGAAGGGTATCTCTGTTTCAGGGTCAGACTTGTCGAGTGCAAAAAAGTAAGGAAGAGCCACAGGTGACCCATCACTCTGCCTAGAAGAGCAAATTAATTACCCCTGAACATAATTGTCATGTTTATGTGCCAAGTATGGTCTATAATGAGGTCTTTACCATGCAACCATATTTCAAGCAATTGTTCACTTAAGGAAACACATTTTAATTACTGTCATTTCTTTCATTATATATTCTCTAGCCTACAAGACACCTGTCAGAAGATACAGTTCCTGTTTGACTGATCAGCATCTCTTTCCAACTTCTCTGGATCCTGTATGCACCCCACATCCCTCCCTCCCAATCTCCACATCTTTTTTCTTAATGAAACACAAGCACTGCACACCTTCGTGGGAACTGAGAGGCAAGCGCTATGGTTGACCATTCCTATTAGTCTGTGGAGCTTTTCATCTGCTTCTTTGAGAACACTGTCACGTGCTCTCACTGTACATCTGTCTGCTACAATTAGGGCGTTGCAAAGCTGTTGTTGATGAAGTGACATTTGCTTTAAGAATTGTCACTTTGAAGACTACCCAAGAAGGAAGGTGAAAATCAATATAATTGCAAGTTATCGACCTCAAATTTCATTCATGTCCTTGCTTCAAAACTGTCAAATGAAAATAATTTCAGTTTACTCAAATGACAATATATGAATACTCTCATTTTTAAAAGCTTAATATTAAATTTGAATTTCTAATATTCAAAAGAAGAAAACCACTCAGTCCAATTTTCTCAAGTTAGAGAACGCTATTCACAAAACACTCGGGGTCGAACGGGTCACCTGAATATTCATTATAATATGTACTGAAATGAGTGTTTTAAGCAAAACGTTACTGAAACTGACTACTGTCTTTCCTTAACAATTGTTTTGTTTTGTTTTTTAAACTGGTAACTCTTAGGGATAAAAGGCAGCAACCAAACTATGTATCATTTATAAATGACTTGGTAAAAAGAATACTTTGGTTACTTGATATTTATAAGGAATCTACTACTGTGAAACTTTCTATACTAGCTATTATTTAATTTTTTTAAATAAAGAAAACAACTGAGAATCAGTTTTTTTTCAAACAACTTAGAAAACACTGACCAAATATAGGTATCTCCCTACATCACACAGCAGGGAAACTTTCCACTGAAAATTGTGGACAACATCTATTGTAGTACAAATTTACGTGTTGTAGCTCTCCAAATTCCATTTGTCCCAGTTCTTTTTTTATTTATTATTATTGATATCAATTGTTATCTATAAAAATTCAAGAGCATGCATGCAAATATCAGAATCCCATTCCTTCTGGGAAAACTGAGGCATCTGACAATCATGAACTCTGAGCCCCCCATGGCAATGGTTGCCTGGAGTTAAGTAATAATGTCACTTTCAACCAGGTTTCGATTCTCTGTTTCCATCCCTGGCTGGCTTCACTCCAATTAGGCATCTGTCTGGCTCCTGGGGACCCAGGAGTTGGCCACCTCCTCTGGGGTAGCTCAAAGAAGAGTTCTGTTATTTCCAGGTTGGAGTCATTTGGAGAAATATCTACAAGGGGTAGAACCAAAATAAAATTTCAGCTAAAGATCAAGAAAGAAATTGGGCAGCAGGGGAAGATAAGGGCACCTTCAGATAGGGTTATGGAGTGAGTAGGACTTCACAGGTGGGGTATAGGAAGGGGTAGGTAAGACAGGGTCAAATAGCAAATGGACTAGCTCAGAAGGGCAGGAATGGGAACAGTGAGTGGAAAGCTTTAGAAAAGTGAGTGGAGAGTGCCCAGAGCAGAGAATGCCAACTCAAACAGTTTCTGACACATTCTTTAAATCACAGTCCTTAACTTCATATTGGGAAATGGATCAACCTACACTCAACACAATTGCAGGGAAATTCAATGCCTATTTTAAGCCTGGGTACCATGTCCACACCTCCCATACTTTGCTTCTAGAAGAGAAAACATGCCACTTACTGATTTTGTATTAACCTAGCAGTGATAGCACACAGGCCTCCAAGTCACAATGGCTGGATTTAAATTACATGGTGTTATATGATACATAAGCATGGCGGTCTTCTGCCATTTCTTAGCATCATAGAGCCTGTTTTTTAATCTCTAATGGAAAAAATAGCAGTACCTATGTCAGAGGGCCGTTGTAAAAATTCAGCATATGTAACATGTGTTGCCTTGATTAAGACAGTTCCTGGCACAAAGAAAGAGCACAACAAACCTTAGTTGTGCTGTGACCATTACATCACTACCAGCACCAGCACCATCGTCCTCACTTAAGAAACTGTATTATATCCAGAAAAGTGGTGCTTGAGATTTGATCTGTGGTCCTGGCTACAGAAATAAAGTCAACACCTGACAAAAGAGACAGTCAGGGAACAATGAGCAACACTTGATAAATGCAGAAATGTGGGGAAATAAATAGTGGGAAATGCTCAATGACTACAACATGAATCTGAAGTTGGGCAAGACAAATGGAGAAGGTCAAAGTGATCTGGCCTTTGGAGAATCCATATTTAACATTAGGGTGGAAAGATAGAGTGAGACTATTCAGATGCAGTTGAAGGACAGAAACAGAACTGAGGAGAATGTTCTGAGTCAAGATGCAAAGGTGACACTTAGTAATGCTTTGTGAAGTTAATTTTTTTTTGGGGGGGTACTGGGTATTGAGCAATTTATTGAGCCACATCCCCATCCCTTTTTAATTTCTTATTTTGAGAGTATCTCAATAAATTGCTTAGGGCCTCAGTAAGTTGCTCAGGCTGGCCTCAAACTTGTAATCCTCCTGCCTCATCCTCCTGTGTCACCAGGATTATAGGTATGCCCCACCGCACCCAGCATAAATTAGTAATTTCTACAAGGCAAAGAGAATTGGGACATAGTTGAGCCATGTCATTATGATCATTATTTTCAGGTAACACTGACAGAACATTTTCTTCATAACTAGAACCACCCTAAACATTTTATACAAGCTACCATTAAGCCCTCACAGTGTCTCCCCATTTTATTGATAAAGTCACTGAAGATTTAAGAGTTCAGAATCCTTGTTCAAAGGTACTCAGCTTTTAAGTACTATGGACTAAAAGTGGAATACAGAGCCCTCCTGCTTAACAATTTGCTATCTTCTACCCCATTTAAAAAAAGAAAACCATTTAAGCAAAACGAAGAAAATAAGTTGAGAGAGAAATATAAGGAAGGTTTATGAGCAAGGCAGAAAAGCTTCCCAAGGCTAATTTGTGCTTTGTACGTAGAAGAAAGCATTTTTTTGGGGGGTGGGGGGCGGTGGAGAAAAGGGCTAAAAGCAGAGAGATACTTAAACAGTTGAATACAAAACAAGAAGCAACTCCCAAGATCAAGTGCCAATTTCAGTAAGAATGTAGGACAAGTGGCCAGATTTCATTTGCTTAGTCTCACTTCATTTCTAGATACCAGAATTGTGATGTGACATTCACTTACAAAGGAATTTTAGAATTATGAGTGGTCCTTTTTTTTTTCCAGCTTGGACAAGGTTATTACATTTTGCTTGAAAGGTATCCAGCACATAGTTTCATCCTTAAAAAGATACTGGCCTTTGAGGAGCACGTGCTGTGGTGGCAAACACCATCAGTTCAACAACCACTGCTATAAGCATCCCACCACAGGCTGAAGGTCACCCTGCAGGCCACACCAAGTGCTCACCCACAGAGCCCACTTCCCAGCAGGCACCTCCTTCGTTGGGCCAATACCCCACTCAATATTCAGAACTACACCTACATGGTAGGTACTGCCACGAACCATTTCAATATACGTCTGGTACCCATAGTCTGGCCCTCCCATTGATATCTGGATGAGTCCTTTAGGATTTGCAACACCTATTTATTCCATCAGAAAGTGCAGAATTTATTTTGTTTTGACAACCACTGCAGGCTCACTCTGTGTATGCTCTCTGACCCTCTCAGAGGGATCCAAAGAAAGCAGATATGTGGGGGAAATAATTCCTTAGCTTTCAGAGGAATTTTATGAGGGAGTGACAAAAGGAAAAAATACAATTATAATCCTTTTTGTGCTTCAAAATAAGATGCTGCTGAAAGAAAATCATTCCTGTGCAGGTTGAAATAATCATTATTGCCAAGGACATTTTTGATTAGGCAATAAACAAAAGATTCAATCATAGATGCTAAGTGAAATAAGACAGACACAAAAGGTTACATATTGTATAATTACATTTATGTGACATATCCAAAATAGATAAATCTACAGAGACAGAACACAGATTGATGGTTGCCAGGAGTTGGGGAGATGGGAGAATGGGGAAAAAATGATTAATGAGCAAGGGTTTTTGAAAACTTTGGAGTGATAGGAATGTTTGGGGTCTATATAGAGATAGTAGTGTCCTAAGATATGAATATACTAAATACAACTGAATTAGTTGCTTTCAAGTGATTAGTTTCCCATTACGTGAATTTATCTCAAATTATTTTTAATTATTAAGAATATAAATAGGGGCTGGTGATATTGATCAGTTAGTAGAGTGGTTGCCTCACATGCACAAGGCCCTGGGTTCAATGCCCAGCACCACACACACACACACACAAAGGAAAATATATATAACAGCATTGCTGGTATGGATGCAAAGAAAAATGTACATATATGATTCATTGTTGGTATGACTGCAAATTAGTACAATCACTCTGGAAAGCAGTATGAGACTAGGAATGGAACCACTTGGGACCCAGCTATCCCACTCCTAGGTGTTTATCCAAAGAATTAAAAACACCATACTACAGTGATACACGCAGACCAACATTTATAGCAGCACAATATACAACAGCAAAGTCATGGAGCCAGGATACATGCCCCCTTCAGTAGATGAATGGACAAAGAAAATGTGGTATATACATATAATAGAGTTCTACTCAATCATAAAGAAGAATGAAATTACATCATTTGCTGGTAAATAGGTAGAAGTGGACAAAATCATACTAAGTGAAATAAGACTCAAGGACCAAATGTTTCCCTTCATATTCAGAAGTAGGCGGGGCTAGGAAGTAGGGGGTGGGAATAAAGGGGAGCCTGTGAAAATGGAAGATCAGTAGAATAGCAACAGGGACCTAGGGGGAGGGAGGAGAAGGAAAGGGGAAGAACTGAGGAATCAAGTTAACCAAATTATGTTTTGTGTAGGTATACATCTATGCAATGCATTCCAATTTTATATATAACTATAATGTACAATTTTAAAATAAATAAATAGAAGACAAATCACTAGAGTAGAGGAAGGGGACCTAGGGGAGGCAGGAGGGGAGGGAAAAAGGAAGAACTAGGGACTGCAATGGAGTAAACTATGTTATATGCATTTATGAATATTTCAAAATGAACCCTACAATTATATGCAACTATAGTTCACTAACAAAAAAAATTAGATTAAAAGTAAGAAGATAAAAGACCATTAAATTCTAGAAAGAAGACAAAGGGATTTTTCCCTTTTTCCCCAGAACATTCAAAAAATCACCATGAAAGAAGAAAATCTTATCCTCTTCATGTTTAGATTTAGATCTGGGAGAGAAGGGAAGCTTTGTTCTTAGCTTATATTCTCCCCAAAATCACATATAGAAATGTACCAGGGCAACAAGAAACTACTTTTACATGGGTTATGACCATGACATGTAAGTACCTAGAAATAGACCACATGTGCAGTTCTTCACTGTGAAGGCAATATTCTCTCCACTCAAAAGTTCACAGAGAAAAACTACATTTGGCCGGGCATGGTGGTGCACACCTGTAATCCCAGTGACCTGGGAGTCTTGAGGCAGGAGAATCCCAAGCTCAAGACCAGCCTCAGCAACTTAGTGAGACCCTGTCTCAAAATTTAAAAAAATAATTTTTAAAAAGGGGTGGGGGATGTGGCTCAGTGGTTAAGCACCCTTGGGTTCAATCACTGGTGCAGGAGGGGGAAATGCACTTTCAGAAAAATGAAAGGTGACTTTAAAATTAATTTAGTGGCAGAACTCAAGTTTGCCATGTGTTAGTTCAGGTTCTTTAAGCAGCAGACATGGAGCCAGGATTAGACATGCAAAAGATTTACTAGAAGATAAAATAAAGAGAAGGAAACAGTTCCAAACCAGGATGAAGGTCTCACTCTCCTGTGAAGGACAAGAGGACCACAGGTTTGGGAAGGAGGAGCTTCAGGTTTCAGGGAGAAAGGTTGAGGCCAGGCAAACAATGAAGGAATCCCAGCCCAGGAAGGTGTGGGTCTATACTAACAGTCAATGCACAGGAACATGGCCTCAGAGTGACCTAAGGGTGAATCCAGCACAGCACAGCTGGTCCTTCAGCCAATTATATACCTACATCAAGAGACCTCAATGGCACATCTTCATGGCACCACTACATGTTTCTCAAAGTCCTCACTTTCAACCTAACTCTGATCAGGAAAGTGTAGCTAATAGAAACCAAAATGTAGCGTCTATTTTAAGCAATAGTTTTGAAAACTCTTCTAAATCTTTGAGGGATATTGACAGGGAGGTAGTTGAAACAAAACACAGAGAAATGACACAGGTAGTGTTCACGCTCAAAATCCCACCTAGCCAAGAAACTAACCTGATGAGAAAGGATAAACCATAGGAATAGTCCCAGATGGCCAGTCAGAGCCTGCCCACTAACATTGGAGTTTATAGATGGTAACTGGAAATTGTACAAAGATATATAGACTTTGCCAATTTAACAATAGGTAGTATTGAGAAACTGATGTGACTCCATTTTTTAGAAACCAGCTTCTATAGACCTCAAGGCCTGTCCTAAGGAAGGGGACATGACCCTTGTCCTGGGAAAAACCCACAGAGCACTCCTAAGTATATATCCACCCTGCTGAGTTGTTTGTCTGCAAATAACAGGAGAGATCTGTGGCACCAGGTGTCCCTGACTCACTTAGGCTAGGTGAAGACCCATAGTAACCCCCTAGCAACCACCAATCAGCATGAGACAGGGAAAATACTTGGGAAGCCAGATGACCGCCCCCCCCAAGTAGTTTATGATGGTTGATAACATGTTGGGAAACCATGTAATTTAGCATGTATACCCCTCATGGCCTAAACAATCAGTTCAAAGGCATCCCCCTCTTGTACTAACCAATCACCCCTACCCAACTTGTTCCCACCAGTGAATGTGCTAATCAATGTTAACAGTTGTTTGACTTTCCCAGGGTATGGAATGATTTGCTGTGTGATGTTGTGATGCACAGAGTATCCCCCCAAAAAACTATAAAATCTCACTGAACAAAGGACCAGGGCTCACTCCCTGGGACCACTGCATCGGGAATGGCTGTGGGTCCAGGTTTGAGCTTGCAATAAAGACTCTTGTGTGATTGCATTAGATTCGGCTCCTGGAGGTCAACTGGAATCCCACAAATCTGGCATTACAGTATCATTCACAGACATCTTAGGGCCACATCCTCCCACAAAGTCGTTGCAAACCTATTCCGTGAGAGCAGTAAGAACATTTTATGACTTATAGCCAGTTTCATACAATTGTTAATTTTTGTCTGAAATGTAGGATGATACTTATTAAATGATGCACTTGACATGCTAGAAAATATAGCCAATATGACCCAATAAATCTAATACCTCAAATTCCATAGGAGAACTAGGATACCTGGAAATAATCAATTTGATTTTAATTGGATTTAAATATGTAAATAATTAGTAAATCATATAGGTAAAAACAAAAATCTATGTTTTGGAAAAAATAATGAAGTCTAGATGTACTGCAAGGCTTTGAAATTAATTTTAAAACATTTCATATATATACACACATGTGTGTGTATGTGGATATAATTTAAAAATAGGAAGGAATTAAAAGGGTGAAAGACTATATATAAAAATAAAATTTTATCATCCACTGAAAAGTAAGTACTATACTTAGCAGAGAGTTTTATGAAAGCTAATGCTAATGCATCTATTTCAGGCCATATAATCAACCCTTTTAGAATAAAATGCATTTTCTGTCAGCTTTTTGGTTGTTGTAGCAAAATTTATTAAATAGGAACTAAATAAACAGCCTAAAATGTAAAGTGCATCTTAAGGTATTTCATTTATATCCGAAGAAAGTTTCCTCTTATCAATGTTCCTGGTTTATAACTCCAAGTTTGTCTGTTTATCAATTATTTATTTTGGTACAAAATTTTTTCTCATTTTTCTTTGCCTTAGGATTTTTCCCTGATTCTAAACTGATCATCCCATTTTATTCCCCACCTCCTTTTTTTTTTCCTTTTTTCTAAAGCTGCATGAAAGACTCCTTTCCCCTAAAGTTGAGCTCAAAGGAACAGACGCCGAGAAAACCAAGTGCCAATGACATTCTCTTATCTCCCACAATGGCTGCCATGGGAAGGCTGGGAAAGCTGACCACACTATGGTCATGCATCTTGTGACTCATGCCCCACTTTGGACTGGTTTTGCCTCTGCTCTGGATGACAGTACTGCCCATTACATGGTCAGTAGGCAGTTTAACAATCACATGCATAATGAAGCAATCAAAAAGGTGAGCAGGTGAATATTCCCTTTCAGAGGATAAATTACCTTTTCCTGGGAAATGATTGTTGGCTGACCATGAGATAGTAATTTACTTCCCTCCAGCCTATAATAAACACAAATACAAAGTAGGACACCAATTTCAGTATCTGTGTGGGTGATTGTAATCACCTTTTAGCCTTGAAACTAGTCCCTATCTCATCAGCTATGATACTTTTTTTTTTTTTTTTTAATTTTCATGCCTTCTAAAAGAAAAGGTTTTTCTGAAGATCGGCTTGGCAAGATGTCCCTGGTGTCACCTATTACTATGCTTTATAGAGTTGGTGATTTCTTTTCAAGTAAACCCTGTTGTTAATTCAGAGTACCCACTTGCTTCCTGCCTTCAGAAGCTAGGATGAGACAGTCAGTTCTATTATGGGAAGAAGACAAAAGAGGTGCATTACATAAGTCAGCAGTGACTGAGCTGGTTGCTTAGGAGGATGGGCAGTGTGCTGGATCAGGAAATAGCTGTTTTGTTGTTGTTTGTTTTTTGTTGTTGTTGATTGCTCCTTTTAGTGGATCTTTTGGTTATATAAGAACTGAGCCCAGGACAGAAGTTGCAACAGATCAAACCATTAACTAGAACATACAGGTTTGCAATTCAGGAGTTGTCTTTAGATGTTATAGCATGGTAGTGGGTGGAGAGGAAATAGCACAAGATGGCATCCATGTTTTCTTGGGATCCAAGAAAGAAAGACAGAAGAAGCATTGGTGATAAGGGGACTAATGACCTTGGCAACAGTTTGGACCGAAGATGAAAAGAGCTTTAGGAAAAACTGCATCTAAGACTGGACAAGCAGGATATAAGGATTTCTATTGGAAACAGCCACCTGCTTTGTCATCACCACACCTCTAGGGGGGAAAAAAAACTGTGAGAAACAAGGGCCTTGGATTAGAAGTGCTTAGGAGGTTGGAGAAATAGATAAGAGGTAGCTGCCTATCATCAAAGGCAAGAGGCTGAGCAGAGAGGCCAGGGTACACAGAAGGAGATGAGAGAACACAGTTGAAAATTACAAATGCTCGAAAACACTGAGGGTAAGGAGTTGGTCTTACACAGTAAGCAGGATTTCATCATGTGATTTGGAACATTTGATAGACTGAAAAATTAGGGACTATTAGACCACAGAGAGAGAAGTTTGTTGACCTAAAATCAAAATTTCTAAAAAGCATGAAATTAACTGTCAACACTTTAAAATGAGACAACTTCATTTTTCATTAAAAAAAAAAAAAGAATCCAGATATATGGCTTCTTTGTAAGAAAAAGCGATGAACTAAAAATGTTCACCTTGATTTCCTTGCACTGTGCGGCTGCTGCCTTTGTAGCAGGAAAGGGTTAAGTACTTTGTGGCTGACCCCACACTTTCTATTGTCTACACCCAGACCAATTCAATCATTTCTATGGCCCTTCAGCCTCTAGAGGCACCTGAGGCTGTCGCCCTTGATAGTACATGATTTGAAGGATTTATCCATGACAAAAGGCATTTTCTATGCATTTGTAATGGTTATTTTTGCCTTACCCATAGTGACTGTTTAAAAAAAAAAATTAATGCTTTCTTTAGTTCTTTACTTTGAGATGAAATGCAAGTAACCTGCCAATATTTATGTGATCTCCACACTGCCTTCATGCTCATAAAAGGCAGGTATGCTGATTATTCTTCATTTGCTGCCAGATTCATTTTCTGCTCTTCCTGCCTTATATCCTGTGTTAAATAAAAATTATAGGAGGCCATTGTTTTGGACTAAACTCCCTCACTATGCCCCAACAGACAAGGCTAAAAATTGAAATGGAGTTACTCATGCTGAAGTTCCATATCACCAAGCTGAAACTAAGCTGTTCCTCAGACTTTAGGGGAAATTAGGATTAGAGAAATAACTGCCAAATGTCCTAAAGAAGCCAGTTTCAACTGGTATGATTATGAAGTTCTCCTTTGCCTAAATCCTTTTATGTAAAACTTAACCTAAAGTATCAGATACTAATCAGTTATTTTTTTTTTATTTTTCTGTGTCTCTCCCCACCTTACAAGAAAAGCAACTTTGAAATGACCAACACTCTTCCTCTTCCTCCTCCTCCTCTTCATTTTTTTTTTTTCCCCCTTTTGGTAGTGGGGATTGAACTCAGGGGCACACAACCACTGAGCCACATCCCCAGCCCTAGTTTTTATTTTATTTAGAGACAGGTTCTTACTGAGTTGCTTAGCACCTTGCTTTTGCTGAGGCTGGCTTTGAACTTATGATCCTAGCCACTGGGTTGACAGGTATGTGCCTGGCCACCAACACCCTTCCTGTTTTCTCATTTTGTTGGTTGTTGTTGATTCTGCTTTCTTTGGCCCTTTTCTGTCTATAAAATCAACTTTCTCTACTCAGCTCTTGGAACACTTATTTTACAGAATGAAGTGCCAGTGATTCTGGGGATTCTAAAAGTGAAAACAAAGCCAGTTAAAATCTTTACAGTAAATTGATGTAATTTTGTTCTTTGCACTGGGAAAGTTTTCTACTTATTTGCCAGATTTGTTTATCCTTTGACTTCTACTTGGGTTCAGTCAATGAGAATCATCAACAAGAGAATGGATGCTAGAAGGGGGAGATGATGGGGATTTACTCTCTCCCATTTCATGATTCTGTAATCCCTTCAGTGCCCTCTTAAATGGCTCTGGTAACACACTTTTCCCTCCTGACTCATAGGTGGCCCTGGCTTCCTTCCATTGCCAGTCCTGGTATTTCGCCACCCCTTCAGCTCCCTTAGCCCTACCCAGACCTTATAAATAGTTCCCAAGGTTGGGGATATAGCTCAGTGGTGGAGCACTTGTCTAGCATGCACAAGGCCCTGGGTTCCACCCCCAGCACCCCAGATAGGTAAATACCTGGTCCCTTCACTAAAATACGTCCCATTAAGTCCTCAGATTCTATCTGTTCCCCACCAGAACCCTGACTGATCAATCATATTTGAACATTCCAAAATCAGTTGCAAAAGTAATTGATCAGAAAAGACAAAAGGAAATAGAGGAAAAGAGAAGATTTCAGATGAGTCTTGAAAAAAAAATTTTGGACAAGCGTCATTTTTCAGATTGGTCTTACTCTTCTTAATCAGATGCTTGAACAGTTGAGTGTTCTGGGTCATTTCTTCTCTGAAGCCTTTCATTTTGTGTGTAATTAGAAGCATACCAGTTTGTAATGATGGCAACCTTCAAAGTGGTCATTCTGTCACTTCCACATCCCTAATCGCTGGCACAAATGCCTGCCTGATTACTAAGAGTCTTATTAAGGGGCTATTGTTTCCCACATCACTGCCAACTCCTCCCATCTCCTGATCTTTATCATCCTGCATTCTTCTTAAAGAAGTGTTTATAAAGAAAAAAAAGAAAATCCCATAGACATCCACATTAGGCTGCATTCATAACCCTTTTAAAGAGCATCTGATCTTGTCACTCCAGGTTTTTGTTTTCCCATCTAAATCTAAGAATAACTTGCAATCAGTTGCAAAACAGGGAGGAAGTTTTCCAAAGAGCATGTGTGTGGCAGAAGTCAACCACAAATTAAATTCCAACATCAAGAGTCTGGAGGGCCTCCACTGTAGCCTCTGTTTAACTTTCCCAACTATTTTAGCCATGATATTTATTGTTAGAAATTGGAGATAGGGCCACTGTTTCATAGAACTATTCATATTGGGCAAGTAGTATTCTTTTAAGAAGACACTAATTCTAAAAACTGCTTAGCTTTTCTATTGGCTAAGATGGGGAAAAAAATGAGATTTCCAGACGTGCCCAGTTCTAGTCTTAAAATTGGTTCTTCAACAATATGCACCCCATTTCTGACACTGTTTTCCAACTATCAGAGTTTCAGCACTGAAAGCCTGATGATGATTTAGAAAAAATAGTACTTCACTTATGAAAAATACCATTAGCTCCAAGAACTAGACACTATGTGAAATACAACACAGCAGGTTTTAAGTTCCTTGAAGGCTGAGAATATGATTCCCTGCATCTTCATTGCTAAGCACAGTACTTGACACATAGTAGATGTTCAGTCAATGCTTATGGAATGAAAAGTGGCTCAGTGGCCCAGTGTCTTGGCAGACTTCACCCGACTCTCTCGTAAGCAACATTTGGAACAATTATCTGCTTTCAAGAACCACCTTTGTGTAGTGATGCTCATGCCCAGAACACAATCCTCATTTGACAGCAACACCTATAATACCACACAAAGGTTCTGACTGGTTCTCTGCTTTAGCACACAAAGAATACACTCCAGTCTAAAGAGCATAATGGGAGCCAACAGTCCAAGTCTTCTTTAAGTGGTACTTACTTTCTTTAAAAATAAAAGCCCAGATAGACAAAGACGGGAAGAGAGGCATTGAAATGACCAGGGTGAGAAAGCAGGATTGTAAGCACAGAGCTGGGCTAAGAAAAAAAAAAAAGCAATTAGGAGGTTTATCTTCAGGCAGCTTCAAGACTGCTGGTTTTTATAATTATCTCACAAGCTGGCACGGCTTGGATTTCCTTTCAAAATACTGAATGACTCAGTGCTTAACCTCTTTTCCTGAGATCAGTCCACTGCTACCTACTAGGAATGGCTATGCACATCCTAGCCCAGATCTGTGGTCAACAAATTCTGAGCCTCCTTTTCTCTTTCATTCCTTCCTTTCCCCCTTTGGTAGCACAACAAATGTAGTCTCAAAAAGGGGTGGTAGTGAGATACAAAGGATTAGGTAGTGAGGACAAATGATGAAGTTTATAGAGCTATTCGGTAGCACTGAATCCTTTAAGAGAGAATTACACTTAGCCTAGTCAAAGCAAAACATCATCAGAATGAAATGAATGTATCTTTTAATACCCTACTGCATAAATTAAGAAATAACATGCCTTTCAATAAGGATTTCATAGAGCAAGGTTGGAGACACTCATTTAGGGACTAATTTTTCTTAACACCTACATGAATCTTACCTAAATTGTGAAAATCTCTTTGAAAAAGGAAGGATTGCCAATCTCAGCGCTCCCTTGGCAGCACCAGAAAGCCCAGTGGCAATGACATTAAGACAATTCAGGGAATGAAAAGACTTCCAACACATGGTAAACCATCAGAACAATTAAAAGAACTTAAACTTTGAGAATTCAGAGGCTATTCATCACCAAACAAACAAAAAAATTGTTAAGCTAACCCCCGCAACAAAAATTTATTGTTTCAGAGCCCCAAGTATATACTAGTGCTTGCTTCAGGATTTAGTAGCAGCCAAAGTTCTCCTCTTGATGTGGAGAAAAATCCTTTACTTTTTAAGACCAGCGTTAAAAGTCCCCCCCTCTGGGTGGCCTTCCTTGAGCTCATTCAGGTGTTTCTACACTGGAGTTTTACAAATAATTGTTCAACATAAAGCTGGTATGACATTACTAGTCTGTCTCTCTAATCAGACAGCAGGCTCCATAGAGCTAGGACCAGTTCTTTCTTCTGAATTACCAGTAAATAAGAACATTTAAGGAATGGTCCTTGGATTTGTTGCTGTGAGGTTTTTTTTTGTTGTTGTTGTTTGTTTGTTTGTTTGAGTCAGAAACCAGGAGAATATTAGTGGCATCTAGTGGGTAGAAGCCAGGAATGGTAATAAACATTCTACAATACACAGAAAAAGCCCCCATGACAACAGTGCTGAGGTTGAGAGGCTCTAAGATAGACTCAGTTTGGTTGCCTGCAGCTGAAGACCACCACCTCTACTTTACTCAGTTGCCTACCAGGAATAATGACAGTGATAATCAGCCACTTTGTTAAGTGAGACTTAAAAACAAATGTAAAAATCACAGAATACAGCGTAGTACATTATAAGTGTTTAGTTATTTCAATATTTACAGTGATCATTGTAACTTAACATTTATCGGCACATATTAGAGTTGTGTCAGATACCTTGCTAAATGTCTTAAAAATTGATAATTATTACTGTATGTATCTCAGTGCTCAAACCATGTTTGATAAAAGAATAAATGCTGATCTACCACTGTTTATTCAATAACTGCTTACATACAGCACATATTGGTATAAAAAAAGTTTATCAGGATATGATGCTTAAAAACAGCAATTAAATTCCTTTTATCCCATTAATAATGCTTTCTTTAAAAAAAAAAAAAAAAACACTTTCTAATTGTAAGAACCAGGCAATCTTACATGAAAACTCAAAATGGTTTCATCCTCCTCTTTTGACAAAATACAATCCAAGGAGGCGTGACTGAAGCCTATTACTGCTGGCCGGCAGACTGCTGGAGCCAAGGCTCCCACTAATTCTGTCCTGTTATATTCAGGAAAGCGAAAGAGACACACGGCACTTCAAATAAATCAATTTCCTTTATTAGCTTCCTTTCTTTATCGTTTGCTTTTACTGTATGTTTTGTGGATCGAGTTAATCATTTTCATGTAAAGATCAATTTCAATATGCGCTTTCATTTGAAGGTCTTCAGGTTTTGTAGAGAAGGCAAATTCTAGAGAAGGATGGGAAAGCACATACTAGACTTTGGCTGTTTTTATTTATTTATTTTATTGTACTGGGGCTTGAATTCAGGAGTGCTTAACCACTCAGCCACATCTCTGGGCCATTTTTATACTTTATTTAGTGACATGGTCTGGCTAAATTGCTTAGGGCCTCACTAAGTTGCTGAAGCTGAATTTGAACTTGTGATCCTCCTGCCTCAGCCTCCTAAACTGTTGGGATTACAAACGCAAGCCACAGCGCCTGGCCCATTCCAAGAATTTTGACAATAGTATCCAAAAGTGTTCTTCCCATTGTTGACAAGTGTTTAGTTAAAATGTGCCCTAACCAGGATTGGAAATTTTCCTTATTGAGGTCAATTGCATACTCTCTTCCCAAAATCTGAATCTTAATTAATGTAACCAAAACACTGAAAATTATTTCTTCCAATGATAGTACCTTCCTATGGCTGTCAACTAGCACTTGCCATCTATAATTCCCCAATCTACCTTGCTTCCTGTCCATTCTCAACTATCACTCTCCCATCTCCTTAGCCTAGACAGTGGATTATCTAGGAGTGTGCCAACGAATTCCAATCCCCCCTTTGTTACTTTTATTTTTTTGCTTAACTGAACTAGAATCTATTTCTCTTTGCTTATAATCAGGGCAAGGCTGTTATTGGTAAAAACAAAACAAAATAAAAACCCTAGTGGGTTGTTAGGATATCGTAACCCACCAATGACATTTATGAATCTAATGCCAAAAAATGATATTTCTGTTCCTCTTTTATATAACCATTCACTCGCCTTATGACCCAATTACTAAATCTGTGGAGGAGAAAATGCTGAGGAAACCTACTCAGAGATGCATAATAAGAGGACTTCTATTATAGTTTCCTATTCCTCAGTTTACCTGAAAAGATCAGCAAGTGATTTCATCTATTTTTAGTCCTTTGAAATTTATCTAAATCAAAATGAAGTAAACTCACATAACTTTTTTGAGATGTAGCCCCACTATGTTGTCCATGCTGGTTTTGAAATAATGGGTTCAAGTGATTCTACTGCCTCAGCATCCCAAGTAGCTGGGAGTACAGGTAGGTACCACCATACCCAGCCAAAACATAACTTCTGAGCTAAAGAAAATAGGCAAATTTAGATAATAGTTAACCATACCTAGTTGGGTTGTAAATCAACATACATATATATTTAATAACAACACTACATTTATTTTCCCTTCCATGAAGTATTGATCAATGAAGAAGTGAAGAGTTACACAGAGTCATTACTGCCACCTGCAAGAGCCACTAATGGTGAAAGTCATATTTCAGTTTTCAAGTATCACAACAAAGGCTCCACCAATGTCACTATGTGCCTCATTTTCAAGATAGCTGAGGGAACTCTTTTCTAATCTCGTCAACAGTATCCACCAAGTAACTTTGTGAAGTCAGAGCAAATTATACGTGTATGAATGTATACACACTGCACATTTATTCTGTAAACACGCATTGCAAGTGAGCTGCCTTGGTCGTATTCTAAGGTATAATGTTCAAGCCAACTAAACATCTTCAACACATTGTAGAGTTTGAACACACTTCCTCAACTGAGGATTCAACTGAAAACCAAGGATAAACTCTGCTTCTAGATATAGACCTGAATACGTATTTCAAAATAAATTTTAGCCTCAGACCCCTCGGTACAACAATTAATCCACATTCATGTAATTAATGAACATCCAACAGGACATCGAGCAATATTCCTAACTTTTAATAGAAGAATTGTATGTAAGATCTAGTGAGGCATGAAACGGCAGCATAAGAGATGTATTAAAATTACAAGATTTGAGGATCTTTAAAGATCAAGGATAGAAAATGAGAAAAAGAGAAAAGGAAAAAATGTCACAAAAAAGTCACAAGATGACTGAAAATAAAGAAGACAGGCAATTCAGGAAAAGAAAAGGGAGCATGAAACTAGAAATATATTGACACTAGAAAATTAAGTTCAGTAATTTTGGCCAAGTGAATCATCTGCTTATCAATTCAGCATTTCCTAGGATCTAATAGTATGATAGATACTAGAGAAAATAGAAAAAAAATAATGTGACTCTAATATTAATTCATTTCTACCCCTTTTGACCACAAAGGAAAGATGAATTCCCATCATAAGATGAACTTTAAATTTAAAAAAAAATCCCATTGGCTTTACTGAAAAAATTTAGAAGAATACTTGATATATATTAAAGAATGCATACCCTGCTGGGTGTGGTGGAACATGCCTGTAATCCCAGCCACTCAGGAGGCTGAGGCAAGAGGATCTCGAGTTTAAAGCCAGCAATGGTGAGGTGCTTAACAGCTCAGTGAGACCCTATCTCTAAATAAAATACAAAATAGGGATGGGGCTCAGTGGCCAAGTGCCCCTGAGTTCAATTCCTGGTACTACTCCACCACCCCCCCCCCAAAAAAAAATGCATATCCTTGGCAGATGACAGAAAGATGCCAGGTAGCATAGATATTAAAGGCAAGGACCTCTATTCTGGACTCAGACTACCTGCCTGGAACTCACACCCCAGCTCTTCAAATGAAGAGTTAGGTACTTGAGTATATATATGAGCCTTAGCTTTCTTCTCTACAAAAAAGAAGCATGAACATTTCATTGGATCTTATAATGTTTAGATATGATAGTGCATATTATAAGAATTATAAACCCTGTATTCTTTTAGTATGCTTTGATTACATTTTTTTTAAAAAAATACCACTGGCCATTAATTACACAGTATTTAGTGAAAACATTCTAACTAATCTAATGATTGAAGTGCTACTGAAAAAACAAAATCTTAATCATAAACCTTTGTTCATAGAGAAAGAGGAGGTCTAATGAATACTTACGGTAAAGTCAAATTTAAGACAGATATGCATTTTTCATGTGCTTATAAAGGTTGAATATTTGAATCATTCAATTTATCAAAGGTGGTAATGATCTGCCATATAAATTGAAAAATCTGCTTGACCTAGTACAAGAATAACAAATCTATGACCTTTGAATTTGGATGTTTATAGTAATAAACTACATTTATTAAAATGTTTGCATTTTTATTTCCATGGGAAGTTGGTTTCACTAACTAATCTTATAACCACCATGACCTCCATGATCCAATTATAATTTATTAAAGCCATATTAAAGCTGGCTATTTTCTTGTTGTAATACTTGTAAGTTAATCCTTCTTTCAGAGAACAAGTTATTTTACATTTGAAATAAATAAAAAAGGAATAAATTATCATCAAAACACAATATGAAATCTTCATTTTGCACAATAATGTATTTATATTAGCAATCCTAAGTACACCTATGTAACACTAAAAATGTTTAGATTTTCTCCTAGATGTATCTTTTAGGGAGTTAAGAATATTTTCTATTTTTCCAAACACAAACAAATGTGCATAGCATCTGTTTAAAAGCTTATAGATCACTATAGATGAAGTTTCCAGACTAACCTCTAATACTAGAAAAATTGAAAACAACTCACTACCAAAACAAAAATGCCATTTTAATTATTAATAATTCTAAAAATTAGGGGCTGGGGCTCAGCAGTAGTGCATTTGCCTGGCATGAGTGAGGCACTGGGTTTGATTCTCTGCACCACATATAAATAAATAAAATAAAGATCTATCAGCAACTAAAAAAAATAGTAATAATTGTAAAAAATAGTGAGAATTTGAGGGTAAAGAGCAAAATATAAGCTAGTCTTCATCCCACAGTAATTCAGAAAAGGGCCTTGAATGTCATTCCCAGTCCCTCTGAGCCAAAATCTGCAAGCAATCTTGACCATGTTAGGAATTTCAAGAAAATACAGATATAAAACCAAATAAAATTAGGGAAGCAATACATGGACAAAAAAGTAAGTTTAATGAAGAAATAAAATCCATAAGAAAAAAAAACACAAATCCTGGAGCTAAAGAATACAATGACAGAAAAAGATTTCAAAAGAACATGATGGCAATTCAATCATGAAGACACAGCAAATTCAAGGATAGACCATGTGAAACTAGATAATTAGAGCAACAATATCAACAAATAATTAAAAAGAGTAGACAAAGCATAAAGGATATATGAACCCACCAAACATACAAATACATTAATTCACAAATACAAATCCAGAAGTATAGGAAGCCTATTTAATGTAATACTGTCTAAAAACCACCCACGTCTTTCACAGTATATGGCTATATAGATTCAGAAAGTTGGTCCTTTGAAAAGATAAGCAAAAAAACCCCAATTATTTATTTATTTTAATTAGGTATATGACAGCAGAATGCATTTTGGTTCATTGTACACAATCACAGCACGACTTTTCATTTCTCTGGTTGTACACAATGTAGCATCACACCATATGTGCAGTCATACATGTACCTAGGGTAATGATGTCCAACTCATTCCACCATCTTTCCTGCCCCCATGCTCCCTCCCTACCTTCTCCCTCCCCTTTGCCCAATCAAAGTTCCTCAATTTTTCCCATGCCTCCCCCTTCCCCATTATGGATCAACATCCACTTATCAGAGGGAACATTTGGCCTTTGTTTTTTGGAATTGGCTTATCAATAAATTCTTTAACAGAATAATAAATAATAAATCTTAAAAACTCACAACCAGAAATGTAAGAGAAAATATTACAACCAGTACCACATAAATACATGGGATGATAAATAGACTATTATGAAAAATCATATGTCAGCAAATTGGGTAACAGAAGAAATAGATAAGTCCTTAACAACATACAACCTACACCTAATATATATATATATATATATATATATATATATATATATATATATACATATATATATATATATATATATAAAATTTGTTTTTTCTTTTTTGTACCAGGGATGGAACCTAGGGTACTTAACCACTTGGCCACATCCCCAGCTCTTTTTATATTTATTTAGAGAAAGGGCCTTACTAAGTTGCTGAGGCTGGCTTTGAACTCACCATCCTCCTGCCTCAGCCCCCAGAGCCACTGGGATTATAGGTGTGTGCCACTGCTCCAGGCCATCATTTAGTACATTTAAAAAATACAAGACAATGAGCTATATAAGTTTTTTTTTTTTTCTGGAAAACTATTAAGACAGAGAATTCAAGATCCTAAAATTAATCTTTTTTACTTTTCCCTTTGTACTAATTCAGTGACTTCCTCCAAACACACACATCACAGTTTCCTATGTGAAGTAATAAGACAACAAATTTAAAGTTTCGGTTTTTGCAAAATACATCTAGTTTCCTATTAACCATTGATTCTAGAATCTGGAGATAGGCAGGAAAACTGAAGTAGCATGCCAAAGGTCAATAAGTGGGACACAAATTTGACACGAAGTAGGGCAATATCAACCCCCTATGTGTATATCCAAAACGGTATACTGTATATATTGTATATGCATATAGTAGCTCTATGTGCACCAACATATAATGATCTAAGCTCCATAACACTCTGAATTCATGATAATGATGCCAATACTTCTTACAAATGGGAAAATCCTTAAACTAGTTCTTAAATCTGATGAACTTGGTCTCCCTACTCTATTCAATAGGACATTTTGATTCCTATTAAGAAGGACAGCTATTCTTACTTCCTATTTCAATTTGGAGATTATCAAAGAAACCAGCATTTGTGCTGCAGGGGAAAATGGCACATTATTTTTCATGACCTCCTCTCCTTTGACTAAGGAAATAATACACTTAATGTGTTCAGAAGGACAATAACCCTACTACTATATTAGGGGAGAAGACTCCTAGGGAACAGAGTCATTTACAAAAACATGGGAGAATTTGCTAAATGTTGCAAGGTTTATACAGCGAAGGCTAATTACCACATACATTGTATTTCTGGATCTACTGGTGATGTATTGGCTGATCTTTCTGGATTGCGTCTTTCCTGCTGAATGGTTCTTTTTTTCCACATAATGCAAACAACAGGGAGGTTGTTGGTCTATTTTTTGACTGACTCGGTAAAAACTTAAAGCTGTTTCACATTAGGTCACAACAAAATGTGCCAGATTATGGTTACAAAAAGAAAACAATTTCAACAAACCTGTGTCACACATTGTATTTGAGGCAAAATGCAAAAGATATAAATGTCCTGCCATTAATATGTTTAAAAATAGATTTACCTGACCATGTTAAAATCTCTAGTACAAACAATTCCCCAAGGGGTATGCATCTAACTTTTCTCTTTAGAAAACTGCTGGATGAATCCTTAGAAAATCTAAGTCACACTACATGTTTTAAAAAAACATTTAAAGAATATCTTTGACTTTATTACCCACTCCCTTACAATGGCGGGGGACGGGGGGTGGAACTTTTTTCACCTATATAATCTTTACCTTCAGATTTTTAGCCTGGAATGTTCTTCAAAATAAATAAAATCACTTTATTATATTTCTTGAATAAGAATCTTGAAGGGGATTGAGGAGGCATATCCTAGTTTACATTCCTTATGGTCCATTAGCAAGTATTTTTCTCATAGTATACAAGGCCAAAATATAAGACAAGTCTCACATTTAGATTCCTGAGAGATTCATAATCTGCATCTCCCTCTCTCTGCCAAGATTTAAATTTCATTTTTAATGTGGCCTCTGTTATAAATCTCCCTCCCTCTGGAGATAAGTGGAACTATACCCAGCATTAATCATTTGTGCCTTTTACTGAGCATCAAAGAGCAGCTAGGCATTCTGTAAATCTTGCTTCATCCTTCACAGCCAGTTGCGAGGTACTCCTGGTATCTCCATGTTACTGATGGGCATACTGTAGCTCAGGGAAGGTAAGAATCTGACTCAATTTTTCTCACGTAGGAAGTGGCGAAGAATGAAACCCAGATTTGAAACTTAAACCTGTGTTAATGTGGATTATGATAAAGAAAATAAAGAAGGTCTGCACGAACTAAGTAAAGTTGTTTTAGAAAATGCAACAAATAATCTTTACCAGTCCTTAAGAGAAAATTTGAAGCATTGGTGAGAGGGGAAACATTTTAAATAGAAGGAAAAGACATTAACAAGTGAATATATCACAGGCTGCTCAAGTGAGCCACCTATTGAATAGAGGGGTCAGATATAGGGCAGACAAGGTAGGAGGAAGATGAAGAGGAAATGCTAAGAAAAGTGAAAATATGCAAGGACTTTCCCGACTTTAACTATACCAATGAGAATAGCTCAGAGCCTTTGAGCTACTAGGCCAACAGAATAGAGGTCTTTGTAGAGAAGTACCAGGCAAACTCCATTCCTGACCAACTGACCCTATTATAGGATATGTTAGTTCCTCAGTAAGTTTCTGTTAAGTGGATTGCAAATGGCCTCTCCTGAAATTGAAAGTCTATAATTGTGAAGACGTTGCCCCTAGATTCAAAAGCTGAAAACCAAGTGTGTGTATTAGACAGAGGGCTTGTAAATTATTTGTGTAAAATGCTTACAAATTAGTCATGAAACGGGTAGTATGTGGTTGTCACATCAATAATAAAGCAAACAAGCAAAAAAAAAATGTGGATCAGAAGAAATATAACCTCAGTCACTTTATATTAACTGGTCAGTCAGTCATTCATTTGTTTAAGTATTTACTTAATATCTAATATCTACCACATGCCAGATACAGTGCTACATGTTAGGAACTATACTGATAAATAAAATAGGTATGATTTTAACAATCACAAAGCTTACAACCTAGGCAGAAAAAAGACAATATTCAAGCAAAATAAATATGCAGTCCCGTTTCATAATACATATTATTACTATGGTCATTTGGTTAAGTCTTTCTTCTACAACTAAAATGTCAATAGAGTATGTCTTGCCTTGGTCATTTTAGGGTTTCTGGTGTTTGTCACTTAGAAGACAAATACTTATTAAAGAAAAAAATAACTGTGTATCTACAAATAGAGGCAGAGTATGACAAAAGTAATATAAAAAAAGTAAGGTGCAGTAATAAAGACTGGACAGGTGAGTGGATGAGAGGGAGATGCACTTAGATAAAGTGGTCAGACAAAGCCTTCTTGAGGCAGAGCCCAGGAATCTAAATGCTTCTCCCAATTCAGTAGGTATCAGAACCCCTGGAGGGCTTGCTGGAAACAAACTGCTGAGCCCCACCCCCAGTGTTTGTGAACCTGGAACTCTGGAGTCCCCTGTAGAATCTTCATTTGTACAAAGTTCCCAGGTAAGACCAGAG
Source organism: Marmota flaviventris (assembly GCF_047511675.1). Lineage (NCBI taxonomy): Eukaryota > Metazoa > Chordata > Mammalia > Rodentia > Sciuridae > Marmota > Marmota flaviventris. Next base: position 172,271,064 of record NC_092498.1, read on the forward strand.
CCTCCAGGCACAAGAAAAACCCCTCCTCCACAGAGCAGTGCACTCCAGGAGCTGAGGCTGGGAGGTTAGGTGGGGAAGCTATAGTTCTCCTGACACAGGCTCTATCCATTTCAAACTCAAAATCTATTTAGATCTTGAAGTGAGTTTAAATAATCAAGATGATTATGACTATTACTCTTATCTTTTCCAAAGGAAGGACCTCTATTAATTACCCTCTTCTAAGCTAAGACCTGTTGTAAGAAATTCAACCAAGGAACAGAATGAACTGACTTCAAATCACATTTTTTTTTTTACAAGGCATTTCTAAATTAACACAGTGTCTATCATCTGAAGAACTTGATGTTATCAGAGCATATTAAGAGAGAAGATAAAAAAGATCAAAGGGTTACAGCTGCCTTCAAACCCACAGCATTATAACGATGGGGAGGAAGGTATTTCTGTTAATAGAAGTAGATATGAGTGTACATTTACTGTAGGAGTGATCTAAATCACATGTAAAGATATTCTTGCCCATGTGGCTTCAAATACTAAACTGGTTCCCAGAGGAGAGTGTCTTTATTTATTAGTGTTTCTAAAAATAAATTAGAAGTCTCCAGATTTTCATAGTTTGGTGATTTTCAAACTTTGGTCTTCCCCCAAAATCATGCAGAAATTTGTTAAAAATGCTGATTTCAGAGTTCCTGATTGAGGTGATATCCAGGAATCTGAATTTTCATAGGCATCTTCAGGCATTCTGATGTGGTGAACTAAGGACTATAGTTTGAGAAATGCCTGGTTAAAGTCTGGTTCCCAAAAAAGAACAAACCCAGATAGATCATCTTTTTTGCCTTTTAATAGAGGTACAATTGTAATTGAAGGTTTACTATGCTGGGCACTTCTTAAAAAAAGTATTTCCTTTAATCTTTAACACTATTTTTATTCAAATTTAAGTGATAAGGATAATTGAATCCAGCCATGTAAAATAACTTGTCCAAAGACAGTTATGTAGCAAAAAAGTTACTGACTACCAGAATGTCAATGGAGGGTTTTGACTTCCAAAATAGTCCTTTCAACAACATTAAATTTATGATTGACAATATTTGTGAAGCTGCAGCAATTATTAAATGATTTCTGGATACCACAGGTTCCCCTAAAAGCCTTATATGACATAGACCTCTAAAAGAGAGTAGCAAAGTTTCACTATGTCTTAAGGCGTTGCAGATCCTTGGATACCTGAAAATATTAAAAGTGGCTGGAAAACAAGGGTATGAACCAATAATAGGGTCCCTAACTTAAGGGTCTTCCCACTAATATTATTCATGACTTAGCTATGCTACATCAATTACAAAGACCAGTGATGTAGGAGGAGACCAAGAAGGAGAGAGTGAGGGAGGGAAGGACTTAAAAAGTAGAGGAAATATGGAATGAATCTAACACAATCATGTTATATGCATGTATAAATGTATCAAAGTGAATTTCACCTTTATGTATATGTAGAAAGTACCAATCAAAAATAAATAAATGAGAGAAAGGAAGATCAATAGGTTAGAGGACAGAGAATAGGGAGAGGGAGGAGAGGAGGGAAAGTTGTGGGAACAGGGATGAAATCAAATTCCATGAATGTATGATTTTGTCAAAATGAACCCAACTACTATGTATAACTGAAGCCAGGATTAGACAAGCAGTCAGATAGGTACATCGAGTCAGGTCGGATCAAGGAGGCCAATTTTGAGTGAGTCCAGCAAGTGGGAGACTGTCCCCTAAAGGACTGAAATGTTAACTCCTTCAGAGCCCTTCCTCCACCCTTATCAAGAACCTTCCCTGGCTCCAACCAGTTGCCAGGGTAACCAGTCGCAGGAATTGCCCCTCCCCACAGGGAGCTATAAGGTTGTAATGTATCCTTGGCTGCTCCATCCCTTCAGCCCACCTGTTTCCCCACTTTGGGCCACCCCACCAGCATTCCTGGGCCTAGTCACCTTCGCAGGAAGGAGAAAGATAAGGGGGAAAAGGCAGGAGAACAAAGGAAGCCTAGGACATAGAAAAAGGGCAGAACACCTGCTTCTCGAGATACCAGGATCCCAGCTATTGTCCCCTTCTCTATCCCTAGAGAAGTCTATGTGACCCCCTTTTAAATAAACCCTGCTTTATATGCTTGCCTCGGCATGCTTCTCTAACTTCAACATGTGAGCAAGCTGAACTGGTCACTGATAACCGGTGGTATCATAACTATAATGCTCTAAAGAAAAACAACAAAAAGCTGTATCTTTTCCCCCTTTCTTATTTAACAAATCATTAACATTAATATTTACCTAATGGATTTTCTGTGGTGCATACACAATATTATATACACACATGCATATGTATACTTTTTTCCCCCCTAGTCCTGGTGATTGAACCAAGGGATGCTCTACCACTAAGCTACATACCCACCCCTTTTTAATTGAGACAGGATCTTGCTAAAATGCCCAGATTGGCCTAAAATTTGTGATTCTCCTGCCTCAGCCTCATGAGTCACTGGGATTACAAGTGTATGCCTCCATGCTCAAAATAATATGTTATTTTTTAATCACCTAACATAGTATCTAGTTTAATAAGTTTAAGACACTTTTTGCTTATTAAAATACTACCTTTAAAAGGCATATGATGCAGTCAATAGAGGAAAAGAAACCAATGGTCAACATATAAAAAGATAATCAACCTAATCAGAATCAAGAAGTCAAAAAACATAAGATAACAAGATACCACTGAATTCTCCATAAGACCAAGGACTCATGCAAAATGTGAAAAAGAATTGGTGAAGATGGAGAGAAATAGGTATTTAATCTCATAAACTATAAATAGATACAGCACTAAATGGCCATTTGACATATATATTTTTTTAATTTTAATTCTGTGATACAGAAATCCAATTTCTTCCTATTGACCGACCCTAAGATCAGCAGAACTAGGATCTGTAAGCTTTTTTGTGTAAAATGACAAACAGAAAATTTTTCAGGATTCAAAAGTCTTACAGTCTCCATTATAACAACTTAATAAGCCACAGAAAATACACAAATAGATGCAGATGGCTGTTTTAATAACAATTTTCCTTACAGATATTGAAACATGTATTTCATCTAGTTTTCTGGTACCAAGAAATATTATTCATTTTTAATTTTTTTTCCAACCATTAAAAACTGTAAAAGCAATTCTCACCTTGCAGGCCACACTAAAACATTGGAGGACATGATTTGACCTAAAGATTGGTTGCAGTTGGCCAGTTTCTACCTCAGAGTGATCCCATCTATTTGTGCAGGAGCATGGATGAAGAGAGTCATGATGGCTGTGAAGATCTAGAAATAACCACTGGTTTATCAATAGGAAAATGGCTAAATAAGAGTATATCCAAGACTTGGCATGCTATATTGGAAGAATAACAACTTGTCTGGGGCTAATCCAGAAGATAATAAACTTCAGTGAAAAAGCAAGTGGCAACAATTTGGTAGCAGAGCCACCTGAGCGAAGTTTTGAGTCCTTGCCATACTGTGGCACTGAGAAAATGTGAAAATGGATGAGGTATGTCACTTTTGGTCTATCATTCTGTGACCCTCAGATCACTGAGTAATGCTTCTACCTGCACAGATGGAGCTACTTCCTGTTCACAGATGTTGGGATCTGTTTTTCAACAACCAACTGACAAATCAGACAGAGGCCCATGAGAAAAGAGGCAAAGAAAATAAAAGAGAAAAAGCTATAAACCATAACATTCATTAAGCGCACTTGGGAGACTGTTTGCACAGATTCCTGCTGTGTTTTTATAATAGATGTCACAGTTCTCAATGATCATGATGTTGACGACAGCATGAAGAAAACATGGTGTCAAGTCACATTTCAGAGTTTCCAGGGGCTCTGATGGACATTAGCTTGCTTAACCAGATCAGAGAAGAAATGGTCAGAGCAAATACTCTGTCTCAGTTCATTATTCAACACCTGTTAAACGTGATTAACAGCCCTAGCTAATTATGTGTTAAAAGCATCTCAGGCTGTAATGGATCCCAGAGGTCTGCAAAGTTGACTTCATTTATATGTTTGTCTCCTTTCACAAGGTCTCAGCCAAACATTGCCAAAATCTACTGAGCATTTTATGAACTCCCATGCCATCAACTCAGAGTTTCAAATACACCAGTGTCTTCCTACAAAGGACAGCAAGTGCCTGAGATGCAAGTTTGTTTTACAAATAAAGCAGGTTTTATGGGGGCCTCTTGCTGCAATGAATACCACAGGAAGCTGCTAACTTGTATACATTAAACCAATTATTACATTTTGTGACCTCAGCTAAGTCTAAAGTGCTTTTAGATGGTGGCATGCACTAAAATTCTCCTCTCCTATTTAAATAAAACACACCTGCAAATATCAGGTATACAGAAGTCTAAAGAAAATGCTATTTAGTTTTTTTAAACATATCAAAAAATATTAACATTTTAAACCTATCAAGTATATTACCATGCATTTTGAAACATTGATGTATTTGGTTTAAATATATGTTCATCATATTGGTGTTATAACATATACTACATATTATGTAATTCTATGTCTATTAATATACAGTACTGCACTTCACATAAGCATTGTGGTTTTTTTTTTATCATCACAGATTTTATGCCAATTTTTTTTTTCAAAAAAGGGGGGAGCAACCTTTACGTGAAGCCTAAGTAGACTTTCAGAAATACGCTGATGAGTGTGCACTGAGAATTTTAGGCTCTTGGCTTGCAGAGCCCAGAAGACAAATGCTACTGGTGAATATAATGCTGCTCTCTTTACCTTTTAGGTGGTGTGAGGAACAGAATTAGACCATTCAACAATTATGCAATGAAAGTTTATAAACCAATTTTTGGACTGAAAAATACCAGAGTGTGACAATTATGCAGTGAAATACGGTAGGTACACATACATAGATATCACAATTCCTTAGATAGCTCAGCTATAAGGGTATATTTCTTGTTTTTCTTAAATGGTATTGAACCTAAATATTGAACTTTTCCCAGAGTTAGTTAATTGAAAGTCAACTAATTAACCCCCTCCTTTTTTTTAGCAACTTGCTTTGCTAATTTTACAATATATCATGTGCAATTATCCACATCAGATACACATTCCAATTTTTAATAATCTCATCACAGTCCATAGTATAGATATACCACTGTCTATTCAACTTAACCCTAGGGACTAAAACTCATCTGTTTCTATTTTATTTTGCTACTAAAGATAATACTACAATGAATCATCTTGTATACATATTATCTTTACAGAAAAGATTCATCTTTAGAGTCTCAAAGATGAGATTCCTGTTTAAAAGGCTATGCGTATTTTTAATATATAATGATATGGCCAAACCACTAAGCAATAAATAGCACCCCAGCATTTCTCTTCATTCTTACCAGCATCAGATGTTACATAGGAAGTTGTGCCTATATCATAGGTGAAAAATACTATTTTATTTACTTAGCAATTCTCTAATTCTTCCTTTTTGCTGGGTATTTGTATTTTCTCTTCTGTAAACAACCCATTCATAATTCACTGTCCAGTTTTCATATGGTTGATTTATTTTTTTCAATTTCTTGGAAAAGTTTAGCATTTAAGTGGTTTAACTATTATTGGACTGTCATGCATTCTCTAAATACCTTTTTTTAAAATCTGGTTTAGTGCTTGCATCTGCATTTGTTTAAGGTCACACACACACAAACACACACACACTGAAAGGCTTTAGCACATCTTTATTTCCAACTTGCCTTACCTTGCCCTGCTTTGCACCCACAGGTTAATCTTTCACCTTTTACTCCTATCATTTCTCTTTCTCACCTCTTGTGCTTTCATATTTCTTTCTGTTCTGTTCTCTCGCTCCTACCCTTCTGTTATGACAATTACCTCTATAAAGAGCTAAGATTTCCCCCCCTCCTCAGCATTTTTTTTTCCAAAGAGAATAAAGCTTTGATGGAAGACAGTTTTGATGAGATAGCTAGAAAAACTGCTTTTCTTCATTGGCATTTTGGAAATATTGCTCAAGTGGTTTGGGACCCATTTGTTTCTACTGCCTCCATCTATCTTGGCTTTATGGCTTTTGACTTCTGCTGCTTGAGCTCCACATTCTGTTTTGCTCCACTTCAACTGTTTAGCTGCCAGTTTTGTTCTGGTCTCACTGATTTACTGTATCAAAGCTCATCCCCTCTCTGGATTCTGAGCCCCACACTACAAAAGGTTGCTTCCAGCTCACAGACTCACTCGTTTATTGATTGAACCAAGTTTAGTTCAATAAGCATTTTAACCTAAGTGGGTTCAATTCTAGTAGCATAGACACTTTCAGATCATTTCAGATAAGACCCAGAAATTTTAATTATTTTTTCCAAATACTATTAAATACTGACATGTTATATTTTATCCAGTGAACCAAATGCTTTTTTTACTGGGAAAGAATCATGATACTAACAGATGTGATTACGAATTCAGTACTGTTTTATTTATATTAAGAATTCCATTTAATGCCTATAAGGATATTATAATATCTATTACTATTTAAAGCATTATTATACTAAAATCTCAGGCCTCATTTATAAAAATAAAGCTTTTGAATTAAACTTTCTCTACTTTTCTCCCTATTAGTCTCAATATGATATGCTTTGCTTATTTGGAGCTACTGTAAAAAATAAGATCTGTTAAATTATTCTGGCCCTGAGAATTGGGAAAATACAACTTTTGTTCTGCATGGATATGGAAAATCCCAGTTCAGATGCTACCGCAAAATTCCTTTGTAAGGGGATGTCAGCCTACAGCAAGGTGGATGAAGTGGAGAATAGAGATCCATTTCAAAGGACGGACTAAAAGGATTTGCTGAAGAATTCTTAGGCAACATGAGGGCACATTTTGACATCCTGAAAGCTAGTGCATTTTAATATTTCTGACCAACTGTCAATTTGCCCATTACAATCTCAGCCCAGTCTTCCTTGCTCCTATGCAGAACTTTTGATTTGATTGTTCAAACATTATTTCTGTGTTCAAATACTTCTCGTTCTTTATCATATCTCCCAAAATCTAAGCATTAGTAGCATGGAAATATCCTGAAGATGTAAATGCAGAAGAATGACACACATGGAAGGAGAGAAATGGAAGGAGAGAACAGTCCATAGATTCATTAACTCTCTGGAGTTCTATCAAGAATCCATTCCCTAGTCAGCCCTACATTGCTTGGGATCCAGCAGTACTCAGACAAAATATCAGCCACCTTCCCAAACCCAAGCACAGTCCAAAGCCTTTCCCTTCGCTTTTCAAAGTTCTGTTTTGAAGTCCCTCTCATACCTTATCACACTTTACATATCTAAAGTGAATCAATATTGAATTATTCTTTACCACTTTCTAGTTTTAGGTTGTTGTTGCTTTTGTTGAAGGACAATCAATTGCGATTTGCATGAATTCAAGGACAACTTAAAAACAGTTCCAGTAACTCAGATTGAAGCTAGCTCTCTCCCTGGTGAGTTGTGAAACATAACAATGGCTTTCATTTCATAACTGAGTGAAAGCCTTAAGGCTCTCAGATGTACCACTCCTCTCCTCTAATCTTTTCCACAAATAGCAGCTTGGCTGATCTTTTCATAATGAAAATCCTATCACGTAACTCCACATATTAAAACTTTTCCTTGGTTTTTCCATATCTTAAGGATGAGAATCAAATTCTTTGATCTGGCTTACACTGCCCTATACATCAATGTTCTCAGCTCTAGCAGACCCCCCTTCCCACTAGGAGTGTATTGTATTGCCCTCCTTACTATTTGGAAAGGAAAGGAATGTATTAATATCATCTACCTCCACTCATAACTTTCAAGTTGTTATAATATCTTAACTCTAAGACAAGAGAGAAATATTAGAATGGAATAGGATAGAACAGAAATTCTCATTCCCCCCCAGCACACAAGAAGGCATCCTATTTCCAAGAGGAGCAGGCCAAACATAAGGTACTCTATTAAAAAAAAAAAAAAATCAATTGAGCTGGACATAGTAGCACACATTCCAGGGACTTGAGAGGCTGAGATAGGAGGATCACAAGTTCAAAGCCACCAGTGGCAACTCAGGGAAACTGTCAAAACAAAACAAAAACTTGTAGTTTTGGGTTGGAGACATAACTTAGTGGTAAAGTTCCCCTGGGTTCAATCTCTAGTACAAAGAACAAACAACAAACCAAGTAAAACTTAAAACTTTAATTGATGCAATATAATTAATTATATACAGTAGTGAGATTCATTGTAACATTCATACATGCACAGAAGTTGGTCAATTTCATTCCCCTTCTCTCCCTCAGTCCTTTCTTTTATTCTACAAAGAATGCAAATGACCTTATTAGTAGGTTGCATTCATGTACAGATATGTAACAATGAACTGGTTGTGGTGGTGGCACAAACCTATAATCCCAGCAGCTCAGGAGGCTGAGGTAGGAGAATGGTAAATTTGAAGCCAGCCTCAGCAAGTTAGTGAGGCCCCTAAAGCAACTCAACAAGACCCTGTCTCTTAATAAAACATAAAGAAGGGCTGGGGATGTGGCTCAGTGGTTAAGTGCCCCTGGGTTCAATCCCCATTACCAAAAAATAAACAAACAAAAATATGTAACAATAAATCTCACCATTATATATAAATATAATGCACCAATAACGATTTTTTAAAAATGAAATTAAACGGAAGGAAATTGAAGCACTTGAGGTAGAATTGAGATACAGAGACAACTCAGATCCCTGGTGACTTCATTGCATTGTTTAATCAGTCAATCCTAAAACCCACACTAAGTTCAGATATTCCAATGATCTAAGACAATAAATTCCCTTTACAGTTAAAATTTCCAACACTGAGCTTTCTGCCTATGACATAAAACATTAAAACCAATACACCCAGACGAAAACAGAACGTGAGCACAGTGCCACATCTCTTTCATCACCCCGTCTTAAGCATGCTCATGTAATCATTAAAGGAAAATATGAAAATTAATGTACATTTATGATGGATAACAATGGGATATCCTGGATTTCACAGGGAGAAGGTACTAAGAGAACAGTTTGAACTAGCTATTTAGGAACATGTTTTCTACCAACAATCTCTGAAGTTCAAGACGTGTTTCTCCTGATGTTATATGTGGTTTAACTAGAGGTATAACATAGTTCTTGGTGATGTAAGGCAATGGTGCAGACAGTATTCAATGGTTACTAGAGCTGCTCACCCCTCTTACCAGTCCTAGTGCAGTTAAATAACTAAATAACGCAACTGACCATTAGTAAATCCTTTAACCCCTTAATAACCCAACTAGGATGATTACTATTTTGTCATCATTTTATTGATGACAACACTAATGCTCAGAGAGGTTAACAGACACTACTAGTTCAAGGTTACATAGCTACTAGCCCAATGTTACATAGCTACAAATCAAGGTTTGAACAGAAAGTTGTTGCTCTTAACTATGACTCTTGATTTAGAACATGGTAGAGAAAAGACTGGCTGATACTGGAAAAGTGCTTTTAGATTATTAGAAAGTGAACTGGCAAAAATCCCAAAGCATTTAGATGCAGGGAGATAAACACTGTTTTTCAATCAGAACAAAAATAAAAAGTATTTCTTGAAGAGCTTGCAAAACTAAAGTTAGAAGTGCATGTCTGCACTGCCCAATGTGATCATCTTTAAACTTCTGTGTCCTAAGACTCTGGTTTAGAATCAGCCACAATCTCTTGTTCTCTGGGGCACTCACACTTACATTGCACACTTATATTTGGTGCACACATGCACCAAATATAGGAAAGAGAAATAAAATCAAATAGGTCCTATTCTCTTTGTTGCTGATCAAATGTAGCTAGAATCAACAAAGTATAAATACCTTGATGCTTACTTCAGGTTAAAGAAAAAGAACACAGAGGAATAACTTTTTATGTAGCATTCTGAAGGGGGAATATTGCTATATAACCCAACCTCCCTGGTGTCACTTCTAGCAATGGGGTTTGTTTTCTTTATCTATAGTGCTTGTAGATGATCAAACTGAAAATGACTGATCTGCTGGCTCTTAAGTTTTCATCAGCCATCACCTTTTGTATTCATAAATAAATCAAAAAGTCATTTTAAACCTATCTTCCCTTTAACTCCTAACATCATAGCAAATATTTTTTTAATAGACACCAGAAAAATTAGGAGATTTTCTCCAATGCAGGTAGGCAAGTAAAACAATCTTAGGCTGGGTATATAGATTAGTTGGTAGAGTGCTTGCCTAAGCATGCACAAAGCCCTGGGTTCAATCCCCAACACAAGAAAAACCAAAAACAACCTTAGCTAAACTTACTCCATGATTAAAGGCAGCATGGCTTCAACGTATCCTATCAAGGGACAACTGCAGCTATCTGCAGGACCACACATCTGCAGGATGTTATCTTAGTCTATTTGCATTTATATAACAAAATATCTAAAGCTGGGTACTATATAAAGAAAAGAGATTGGTTTCAGCCCATGGATTTCAAAGTAAGAAAGTTCAAGAGCATGGTGCCAGCACCTACTTAGTTTTTGCTGCAGCATCACATTCATGGTGGAGAAGTGGGAAGAGGGGTGCATGTGAAGTGACTGTACTAGGGAGCTTTAGAACAATATGCTTTCGTGCTAACTAATCCAGTCCTCTGAGACCAGCCCCTTTCTTAAAAGACCTAACTCACTTCTTAAAGGCCCCACCATTTCTTAGTAGCATTTTATACTAGGAGTCAAATTTAAACATAGGTTTCAGCAGGGACAAACTACACCCAAACCATAGCATGATAGAAAATGTTATCCTAAAGTGTAAGGAAATACAGGACTGAGAACTGACATGGAAATGTCCAGGAAGCTCAGTTATAAACAGTGGATGGCTCCAATAGAGTAACAACTATTTTATGGAAGGAAGGAAGAAAAGAAGGCAGGAAGACAGTCAAGTAATACCAAGACCATTGTCAAAGAGGATCCTCTCCAGTGTTATCTCAACCTCATGGTGCTCTCCCACCTTGCTCTCCATCATTCAAAGATTAAACATAATCCAAGAGGCCAGCAGGCAAACACCTGTATTTCCTATGCTGAAAACTATGATGCATTTATATTTTTAATTAAATGAAATCTATTTTATAAAGCAAGTGTCCTCAAAGAGGTCACAGATTTATTGTGATGGTAAAAGTCATAAAAATTATAGTTACAAGCTGAACAGTTAAATTGAAATTAGACACCACCTCATTAATTTTATAATCAATAGAGATAAAGGAAATAGGGAAGTAAATAATTGGATCTCAGCTTAAATGAAATCAATACATATTTATTGGTATCTATTCCATGCAAGATACCTTGAAAAGACAGCATGGAACCAGGATCTGGTTAGGGGAACTGATAATATGCAGAAAATTTACCTGCATAGCACTAATAACATGTTATGGTTTATATCTGAATGTTCCTCAAAATCTCATGTGTTGAAGGTTTGGTCCCTAATCCAACAATGCCCAGAGGTAGGGCCTCTGGGAATGATTGGATGAGGACTCTGATCTCAATATTGGATTAATCTGTTAACTGCTGAATGGATTACTGTGAGGTTGTGGAAACTGTAGGCAAATGGGGCATGGTTGGTGGAAGTAAGCTATTAGGGGAACACCCTTGGGGCCTATATCTCTGCCATTTTCCAGCTGCAATGAGCTGAGTAGCTTTCTTCCTCCATGTCCTTCTGCCATGATTTTCTGCTTTACCTCAGGCCCAAAGCAATGGAACCAGCTGAACATGGACTGAAACCTTGGAAAACCCAGAGCCCAAATAAATCTTTCTGACCTGAAGTTGTTTTCCGGAGGTATTTTTCATAGAGACAAAAATCTAACATACACTTCAAGAGTTGTCCCATGATTTCTACAAGTGATGGTCATCAGAACTAAGTATATTAATGAGGTGATTAAGATCACAGGCTCCAGAGGAAAAATTCCTGACTTTCAATCCCAACTCTACTACTTTCAAGCTCACTGGCCTTGGACCAGATGAAATAAGACCTAACTCACTTGATAATTATAAAAATTGAGTTAATACTTGCCAAGTGCTGCTGAATAAGGCCTTGTACATATTTTGCCATGAAACGGGTAAATAAGTGAAATACAACTGAAAGAAGGAAAAGGTCTTTTTCACTTTAAAGTTTCCCATTGGCCTGGTAGAATTTCAATGATGAGGAATCTATTCATTTTCCTCTTTCCACTGATTCTTTTTATGTTACTGCAAACACATATAAAAATCAAACATGATAAAAATTAAAAAATGATAAACTGCCCTCTGTTTTGTTAAGCTGGTACACAAATTTCATCTTTCACTTCATGGATAAATGTTTGAGACTCTTCCTCCAAGGGCATTTATATATTGTTTGGTCAAAACCATTAATTTCACTACTCCTCAAAACCTGAGACCAATCCCCAACATTCTGCAGAAAAGTACCAAAAATAGCCTAACACTTAAATTCCACTTCCATTTTTCATCAGTCAATATCCTCTCTAGAACATTAAAAATTATTCACCATTTGATAGTCATGATTTTCTCCCTTGTAGGCTCTATCACTGTGACATTAGAACACTGAATTCTAGAAGAGACTTTTTTCTTTGCAAGTATATCTTTGGCACTCAGAAGTGTATTAAAAATTATACTGCTTTCTAGACTCTCCTCTTTATCACTGTGTATGGTAGACAGAATTCCATGATTTCCGCCCTCTTCAAATTCCTGCCTGTGGTATACTTAAGCCATGTGATTCTTTCCTCTTGAGCATGACTTTGATAGGATGAAATTATTTCTTATGATTAGATTATGTTATATGACAAAGGTAAAGAGATTTTGGAAATGTAATCATGATCCTCAAATTAGCTGCCTAATCATAGGGTAGATTATCTTGCATGGGCCTGACCTAATCAGGCTAGCTCTTCAGAAGAACTAGATTATTTTTCTTCCTAAAGAAAGAAATCCACAGCCTGAAAGAAATTTTGCTGGCCATAGAAAAAAGCAAGCTCCCATGCTTAGAGATGGTTAGAGAGAAAGCCATATGGTGAGGACCTGAAAGTGGCTTCTAGGAGCTGAAAGTAATTATTGGCCACCAGCCAGCGTGGGAGGACCACCCCAGTTCTACAACCAGGAGCAAACAGATTTTGCCTAAAGGAAGGAGCTTGACAGCAGATTCTTCCCCAGTCAAATGTGGGTCCAGGTGAGAACAAACCAGGCTAACACCATGACAGCTCACTTTCAGAACGGCTCAGCAGAGGATCTGGGGAAGAGGTATCATATTCCAGCTATGGCAACATTGATATCATAAATTTGTCTATTTTAAGCCACTAAATTTGCCATGGTTTTGTTACACAACAATAGAAATCTGATGCACCACTTTGTCTATTTCCCTTGGCCTTCTAATTTTCTTTTCTGGCTCTTTTATCTTCACCCCAAACTAAGGTGTATTTTTATTTCTCTGAATCTCTTTTCTTCTTTCTCATTGCTCTCCAAAGTTATGATATCTGAGTCATTTTAATAAATAATTATACATAGCTATCTGTAGATTTCTACACTGTTCTCTTTTAAGTCCATGTCCTATTTTTCGGATTGCATGCTAGTTAACTCCAGGGGGGCACCAAGCTCCCCACTGGATAGATAAAACTTTACCTTGTCATTGCCCCACCTTGTTTGTGCTCAGCACCCTGCCTCCTGCTTGGCCAGTCCTGTTGATGGCATCTCCATGTCCTCATTCATTTAGTCTGCAATCATCATTAGGAGATTCTTTCTTTTCATTAGAATTAAGGATTGGCCAATTCCTATTGTATTATTAAATTTTTTTGTGTACCAGGCATTGATCCCAGGGGGGCTTAAACTCTGAGCCACTTCCCATCCCTTTTTATATTTTATTTTGAGAGAGGGGCTTGCTAAGTTACTTAGGGCCTCACTAAATTGCTGAGGCTGGCTTTGAACTTTTGACCTCCTTCCTCAACCTCCTGAGCTGCTGAGATTATAGGTAAGTGCCACCGTGCTGGCTTTCTGTTGTCTTTTAACATCAGATTATGTTCAAGTCACTTTTTTTCTTTTTTCAATGATATTTAGACCCTTAATATTGCTGATGTAGTTTTTTATCCTAATTGATCAAAAATATATTTCAAAAGTCTCTAAATATATAAAAGTAGGTCTTAACAAAAGACAATGGAACCCAGCATGGCCTCAAATGGGATTTCAAAGTCCAACACATGTTAATTTGCAAATCTCAGCTCTATCACCTAATTGCAATGGCCTATTAATATCTGTAATCTCTCTGGGCATCAGTTTCCTCATCTGATCATCAGGGAAAGTAACATCTATCCCTGAGAGCTGATGTGCACATTACATGAAAAGCAACCCAATAAATGGTGGTTGTTCTAATTTTACCTGGAATACTGGTAATGGGATGTTTTCTGTCAATCAGAGTTGAAAGTTTAATGAGGCCTGAATTTCTCTTTTTATATCCGTTTATTAAATTATTGGGGTGGCTTTGACCAATGCCCTGCCTGGTAGTGTCACCAGAGCAGGTTTTGCATCTCCATCTGGATTGTAGCCTCTTGAACATCATTAACTAACAATACTGCCTGTTTATCCTTTTCTCTGTTAATACTGAGTACCAGACTCTGCCATAAACACAGATGAAGAAATTGAGAAGGTTAAAATGGCAAGTTGAGAGCATATAGGAGAAAAGACAGAAAAAAAAATAAAAAGGGTACATGTAATGGATCAGTGTTACCTCAGCTAGAAATCACAATGAAACCAACATGCCCTGTATGCTGAGGTTAGACTTAATGAGTAAGTCTCTTGAGGACACAGATGCCATCACTAAGATCAGAACTTCTAGAATAGTTACAATCTCATCACATGCCACCCAGAGTAAATACCTAATATGAATAAAATATATTCCTTTTGTAATAAAAGGAAAAAACAAAATAATAGGGTATGCTTGACATCCTTCAATTAGTCCACTTGCCCCAAAGGTGTAAATAGTTGAATATCTTAGATGTGGCTACAGCTGCTGAAAATCTCTCTGTATAATAGGAAAGCTTCAAACCACATGGTTAAAGAGATGACAGCACTGAGATCCAGCCACAGTGTCTCTTAGGAAACTTAGCAGGCTATGACTTAGAGTATTGAACAGTGACATAGCTTGATTTTCTGCCATTGTTTCCATACAATATTTGTAAAAACTCTGGCCTAATTTATGAAAAACAAACCAGAAGGCAACAAAATTTTTATAAATATCTTCTTTTAAGTGAATTCAAAGTAGTTACTATTTTCTGCCACTCATCATTTTAAGGGAATTCTGAAAATAAGAAAGTCCTAAAAGTGGACATGTTTTGGTCAATATTTGGATAAAGTTTCTATAATTTTATAGTGAATCCCAGGGATAGAAAGGAGCTAAATAGATGAAGTCCAAAGAAACCAAAGCATAAAGGAAGTTGGGAGTCAGAAGAAACTGTGTCCAGATGCAACCACTTCAGACCCAAGAAAAGGATGTGTGTGTGGGGGCGGGGGGAGTGAAGGCTTTAATTGGCCTTGCCAGACATGACCAGCAAGGTCATCTTTAGTCAGCAGTAGTCACATGGCCTGGCCATCATTAACCACCACAGGATGATGGATAATGATCCCAGACTGCTCTCCAAGTGGAGGAGGCGGCTCACAAACCACATGTGGCTGGGATGAGGAAGGGAAGGTAAAGAAGAGAGCATGTGACTTCATACACCTTCACTGATGTCATCCCTACACCCACTGTATAGGTGGGAAGGCAAAGGTGCCAACAGACACAGTACATTTTTAGATGGGGTTATTGCTGAGTGAGCGTTTCCATCCTTTGCCAGTCTCCCATAGGATGCTATTAGCTCTAAGCCTATGCCTTAAGAAGTTCCACTTGCCCCAGTGGTAGGTTCTGATGGCCTTGAGAAGAACATGCTCCAGGCAACCATGAGACCACCATCCTGTATACCAAAATGAGAATGTGAGGCAGAGCCGCCACTTTGACTTCAAGACTTGGAGTCAGAAAAAGAGGCCCCCAGCTGTTTGTGAGGGCTGTAAGGATGCAATGAGATCACTACTTCTCACTGACCGACAGAGTACCAGTTAATGGAAGTATCTAAAGAAATGTTTTTGTTCATTAACTGCCACTTATGAGCACCCAGCACCATGGCTGAAACACAGTGGACATTTTCTGAACAAAAGGTTTTGTTCTTTCTGAGAAAGGAAGAAATAGGGAAGTTTATTTTAGAAACCTATTTCTGACTTCCACCTCACCAATTCTAAATATAGTACACATCATATTTGATGTGCTTTCCTTCTGAGTAAACTTGATTCTTACACAGCCTATCCTATTTTGCTCTGTTTTTCTGTGGTTTAGGGGCTGTAATTGCTGTTGTTTTTCCACCATAATCCTTCTTCTTGCACTGTTATTTTTACAAATCACATTAGCTAAGCTATCCTGCATTTTATTCTCTTACATCATTATCTCCTCAATGACCACAGTGCACTCCTCAATGCATTTTTGTAAATCTCATCTGGTGTTTTTTATGTTTCTGTTTCCTGCATTTATCTCCATCAAGTGCAGATAATAGTCACCAACTCTCTGATGACGCTAAGCTTTTACTGTACATTGTGGGGTCACGCCTATAAAAGGTTTTGATGTACTCGGCTAATCAAAAATCTCTTTCTATTACTTCCAGAAGTTTTCTTCCTTTGAGATGAAGCCAAGAGTTTTCAAACACAGTGTGTTGCAGGGCAGTGATGATTCCCTATTACTCTAAAGCAAGCTCTTTCCATTTCTCCAGTCCCAGTTCATCTGAGTTTTTCATGGCTGTTGTGTTAAAAGTCATGACTGAAAAATAAATTACTATGAATGTCACTCTCTGCCCTATGTCCAACTTTGTTGCTTCATAATTTCTTTTTATGATGATGACCTAATAACTTGACATTTAAGTCTTCTCGTTCAACTGATTAACAAGGAACAATTGGACAGAAGAACAGGAGTTCTCGACTCAAAAACCTCTGCTTTCTCTGAGCTGTATGATCAGTTCTGACCTGGGACTGTGGTGTACTGGTCATTCACTGCCAGTTTGATTGACCTCTTCTTTTCCCAACAGTGCCCTCCAGGTCATTTTGCCACCTCTGTCACATACTTTCTTAAAAGGAGACAAACATTTCAGTATAATTTTAGTTACTTTAGCGTAATTTTAGTTACTCTTTAAAATTATTATTTTATGATCAAAGAAGAAAGCTCAACAAGTTAAATATCCTGCCTGAGGCCACATACTTAGTGTGAGAGGGGTCTACTTAAGTCACTACTTCTGTTTCCTAAGCACCCCCGCTCACATTTGCGCCTCATGTCCTTCTCTGCCTAAAATGCTTCTCAAACTTCCCCACCTGGTGAGCACATATTATCTCAAATGTCCAGCATGGAGTCTTTTCCCGATGCCTTTTCCATGTCCACTTTAAAATAAACTGTTTCCCCATTGGGATACAGACCTATATCTACTTTGGTTAGGGGACAGAAAAATATTAATACCTCTGATTGTCCTACTGCCACACAGCTCCTTTTAAAGGTAGAGTCTTCTTTTTCTTCTTCTTTTTTTAATCCTCAGGACTGAGCATAGTTCCTGGCACATAGAAGGTACCCAAACCATAAACTGATCCTGATCTAGATAAAAGAAAAAAGAAATCTAGCTAGCCATCGTTAAAGGCAAGTACCCTGGGGGAAATGTGTGTGAACATCTATCTGTCTGGGTCAATGATATGAGATTGATGGAATAATAATAAAAACTAAGTACAAAGTACAACGGTAGTCAGATATATCTCTAGAACATTTTTATATGAGGGCAGAGGCTCTTAAAAATGTTTGAGGATGACTTATTAGCAATTTATATGCAAGTAGCACCTAGAGTGCAGACCACTTTACAAATAAATATGACTTCTAATTTTCAAGCTAAATAATTGGGAGGAGTAAGAGAACCCCTAAAAAGTATCCTTTGAAAAACAATAGCATCTGGCTCATATATCAGTATTACTCCTGCTTCTACTGGGATAGCATTTGTAACAGGAATAAAATTAATGTGCTCCCAAACCACCAATATGCCCCTCTTGGATTTTCCACCAATATTATATTACCTATACTCATTAATATTTGATGATATATATGTTTTTAAATGTATTTTCATATTTGTTTTTAATTTATAAGGTCAAATGAGTTTGAAGCACTTGTTGGATGAACTACAAACCAATTGATTATCCTGTAGTTTGTTTTATTTTACTGTAATAAGGACATTTAACATGAGAGCTAACTGCTTAAATTTAAGTGCACTCCACAGTATCATTAGCTGTAGGCACCATGCTGCCTGTCTGATCTGTAGAACTTCATCTTGCATTTCTGACACTTCACCCCAGTTGAACAGCCACATCCTGCTTACTCTACCCACCCCAGCTGCTGGCAACTACCATTCCACTGTTTGTTTGAGTCTGTATGGAATAATGATAAAAACTAAGTACAAAGTACAACAGTAGTCAGATATATCTCTAGAACATTTTTAGATGAGGGCAAAGGCTACCCTTGGATAGCCTTTATATGACTACCTTGGATATATGCTTTACAAACAGAAACATGCAGTATTTCTCCTCTGTGTTTGGCTAATTTCATTTACAATAATGTGTTCCAGGGTCATCCATGTTATTGTTAGCCAAATTCCCTTTCTCTTTAAGGCTGAATAATATTCCATTGTGTGTATACACCACAGTGTCTATCAATCCATCTATGTATGCACATGTAAGTCCTTACTATAATTTAGCTATAGTGAATACAATCACACTGGTAGGAATGCTAATTTCCCTTCAAGATCCTGACTTCAATTCTTTTATATAAACACACAGAAGTGAGACTGGCGGATCGTGTGCTAATATTTTTAACATTTTAGAAATACCTCGACTATTCTCAATAGTGGTTACATCAGTTTAGATTTGTACCACCATTGTACAAGGGTTCTAATTTCTGTACATCTTTGCTAGAATTTACATCTTGTTTTAATAATGAATAGAAGGTATAACTGTGGCTTATAATTTTTAGTTCCTTGCTAATCAATGATATTAAGTATTATTTCATATGCCTGTTTGTTATTTGTAATATATTCTTTGAAGAAATGACTGTACAGGTCTGTTGTTCATTTTTAAAATCAGGTTATTTGGGTGGGTTTTGGCCATGAAGTTGTAGGATATTACTTATATTTTTTGGATATTAACCCTTCATCAGATATGTGGTTTTTAAATATTTTCTCCTATTCCACACATTGCCTTTTCACTCTATTGATTGTTTCCTTTGCTGTACAGAAACATTTTAATCTGATAAAGTCCCATTTACCTGTTTTTGTCGCTTATATCCAAGAAATCATTGTATAGGCCAGTGCCATAAAGATTTCCCCCTGTGCTTTCTTCAAGGAAATTTTTAGATTAAATCTTAGACCAAAAACTTTAATTCGTGTGGTTTTTTGAATGTGGTATAAGTTAATAAAGTTGGCCCCTTACCTTATACCAGGCTTGGCCAGTTACTTTAATGGCAGCCAATGGTCTCACGTTCCCCATCATCTGTACACTATTATTCTCTCAACATCTTCATCTAGCTTTGGAAATCTTCTATAATTGCATCCCACTTCCACCATTCAGCATTTGGAGACTGAATATTTGCTCTTCCAAACTTCTACTGACAGTGAAATCTCAGTGTACTTACTTATGGTCATTTAGAAAGAATGGGCAAGTAGATATTCAGCATGAATCAAAAGTATCCAGGATTGTGCCTGTCTTTTTTCTGACCTGTATTCATCCTGTTTTTGCCTTATTGTGTGGGGTAAGTGTGGTAATGGTCCACTATGGGATAAATTCAGTTTTCCTCAATCTCACACAGCAGGGTGAGAATGACATGCTAACCTAGCCTCCCATGAGGCCCTCTGGAATAACAAAGTCACATATCCCACCAGTGAAAAATGCTGCCTGAGGTACATTACCTTATCTCCATTTCAGGCTTAAATAACAAATTCAAACTGTCTTTTTAAACCATTTCCTTTAATTCCTTGACAGACTTATACCAGCGTTACCTCTAAATGTTTCCTTCATTGCAAAGAGATATCAAGAGAGAAAAATTTCCCTTCAATTTACTCCTGCATTCTACCTGCTAATTATTTTGAAACAGTTTAAGAGTATACTACTCAATCCTATTAAACCAAAGTTCTCTCTTTAATTCTGAACCCACTCCTGCCCACCCTCCTAGACAGTTTTTACACCTTAGTGTGTCCTTTTCAAATGACATTTTACTAACTGTAACATCAATAGGTAAACCAAAGAAACAAGGAATCATTTGCAACACTGTTTTTCTCATCTGTAACATATCAGAGTTTTTCTTTTTCAGCTTATTTTGCTTTGCTTCCAAAATAAAAACTAAAAATAAAATTGGAATTAAAATACAAAATAAATATCCTTTGCTTCATGCTATACCCAAGAGAAACAGGTAATTTACTCAGTGCATGATGAAGCTGAACTGACTGGACAGATCAATGGCTCAGAAGGAAAGCAGTGATCCATCACAGGCCCTCCCTGTATCAATCAGTGGCAGCCAAGATGGCTGCGTGGGCCAGCGGCAAGCCATCAGCATGCACGTGTTTCCTCTGTGATTTGTGCTGAAATGTAGGCTGTCCAGTTCTTGCCAGCCTTCAGCCATAGCCCCATAGGAAGCAAGCATAAACCATAAACTTCCAGACCTTTAAACACATTCATAATGAATAAAGTATGCAAATACACCTACCAACATTTCCAAGGAGTCTAACTTATAAATGACAGAGTATGACTGGAGTTGGTTTCTAAATGAAAAATTCAGATATGATAGAGAGGCAGTTTTTCACAACCTGCCTGATGTGGCCGAGGAGTTGATGTAGTATTGGGGAATTATAGACTTCATGATGCAGTAAAAAATGATTTTCTTTACCACCAACCTGGTTTGTGAAGAATGTTACACACACCTGCTGAAATATGAAAGTAGAATTTCATTTGCATGGGTGAGGAAGGCAGAAGGCTAACACCTCCAGAGCCCATGAAAGCTTAGATCTTATTGTTCCTTTTCAAAATGGAGACGCATTTGCCATACTGAGTTATTTTTATGCAATGATCTCTCACAAATACAAGCTGTGAGCCTATTATATATACTCTAGAATACTTTGAATTCGCAATTCTCTTGCCTCAGTCTCATGAGTTGCTGGGATTACAGGCGTGTACCACTGCGCCTGGATCCTACTTGATTTTATTGTCTATGATATCTACTTCTCCCAAGTTCATAGGCAAGGGCCATTAAAACCTCACGTTCAGCTTTCTTGAAACTTTGCAAAGTGGCAAACAAAACGAGAAGATTGTATACCTTAAAAATCCATCACTGATGTGCTTGATCAATAGTTGGCATAATAAATTTAAGACATGTGGGCAAGACTGTTGGAGCCAGGCAAGAATTTTTCTTAATATCAATACTGATGTCACTTAGGTGGAAAGAAGTGGGGGCAGACTTGCAATAAAAGGATATGATTACACAATACATTCAAATTATAAACAAATACTCCATTAAGTTATAAAATTTCCTCTATATATTCTTAGGAAGCTTTCTTTCCAGCCACTTACAGAAAAAAAGAAAAACATTAATAATTGTTGATTCACCCAAAACTGACTGAATACCTGCTCTATGCTCAGTAGAAAACATTATCACTACCATGCATTGAGAGTTTACTATGTTCCAAACACTCAGCACAGGGATGATACTCATGGTTCCATTCAATTGATAACTATGAGTTGGGCCTTACTTTCATCCCAATGTTACAGGTGAAGTAGCTGATAATCAGGTGGGATATGTGGCTCCCTGTGGTCACATGGCAAAACATGATCAGGCATAAAAGGAAGATCTGTGGCTCTCCTGTGCTCCTAGTCTTAATTACTCCATTTTACTGTTTTCCAGTGTCTAATATGTGGAGTTATTTACATCATTAGTTCATATTTCTGTGTGGAAATATTATTATCAATTAATAAACTTCAGAAGATAGCCCATTTTCCATGATCACCTGGCTGGTAAGAGGCAGAGATGGGGATAGAATAAGCTTTAACACAAGGCTCATTGTAAATTCCATATAAACGTGTGAATCATTATGAACCATAATTATGGTAGCAGATAACACTGTGGAGGCTGTAAGTATCCTTAGATGTTCCCAGCACTGTCAATGTACAAGCTGACCTAATTTTTACAATCTGATGAAATGGGTGCTATCATCCCCATATCACAGGTGTCCAACTGTGCCACAGAAAAGAACCTGGGGCCAAAGACTTAATTGCTAATAAAGGCAGAGCAAGGATCCAAATACAGATTTGTATAGCTGTGAAGTGTGACCCTTATCTACTACACTAATCTGCTTCTTGATAGCAAAAATCTATTTTCTCAATGTATCAGGTTTTTTTCTAAGAGCCCTTAGTTTTCTATGACACTTCTCTGACCCATATCTGTCCTAATGTATATTCTCATTTTCTCAACTCCAATCCATAGCTGTTTCTGTGAATAACCCTCTCCCATTTCCCAAAAGATCACTGCTTTCAAGATCAAGGATTGTATCTTTTTAAATTCTATTTGTTCTTTCCAGTACCTCTCTATGACAATGCAGTGACTGTAGCAGATAGTAAGCAAAAAAAAATTACATGACTGGACATCATACCCAGGAGTCAGATGCTGCTTTCTATCCTGGTTTTAATCCTTTACTCTTTCCCCTCACTGAAGTACCCTCACCCCTGCTTCCTATCTCCGGTCCCGCAGCTTTTCACACTTAGTCTCAGCCCTGACTTGACCTAGTCCCTTGGCTCCCGTTGCACATGAGGCAACAGAGTTAACAATATAGACTTTAGTGAGGCGACGATTTCTTAATTAAACAAATGGATCCTAAGCTTCTCTGAGTGGTACTAGGAATATTTTGCTTTGCTGAGTCAGTTTCTTCCTCCCATTCTGAACCCAAACAATTCCTATCCACAGCCACTAGTTCTCAAGACTAGATTTTCTATCAGGAGGAAATCTGGAGTATTATATTTCTATGACATGTCACTTAAATTTTCTATTTCTCTCTCCTTGGAAGATGGGGAGATTTTATGCATGTGCACGTCCGCGTGTGTGCACACACGTCTGCCATAATTTACACACGATCATTCTAACTTTTAAAGATAATTTAGGGATGTCAAATTAAGCATATGCCAAATAATAGCATTTTAAGCAATAATAACAAAGTAACATATTGGGTGTTCACTATGGCTCAAGTCCCATGCCTAGAATTTTACCTGTATTATCATTTGATCCACTCAGCAATCCTGTAAGGAAAGTACTATGGACACACCATAATGAAGATGCTCAGCCCATAGTCACAGGGTGTCGCCCACATCCCGTGACAGAAGGAAGGCCACTCCAGGTGAATTGGGCTGGCAACAGAAAAAAACACACAAACACGAAAATACTTTTTATCAATTGCGGGGGTCAGGATGGCTCTGTAATCTCAAAGATCAGCTCCCACGCTGGAAAGATGGCAAGAGGAGCAAGAGAGGCATGCAAGAGAGAGAGAGCTCCCCTGAAACCCTCCTATTTATTGGGGAAAAGCCATTCATAGAATATTCCAGCCAAATAAGGAAAGGGATCGGGTTTCTAAGGGTGGAGTCTTGTGGTCAGCAGGTTGACTGACAGCTTGGAAAGCCACACCCATCTCGGGTGCTGTGTGGGATCCCAGGCAGAGTGAGAGAAAAGGCACACATATGTCACACAGCCCAATCAGGCAGTAACATCAGGCCAGTCTTCTCATACCACTCAAATTTGCATAGTGCACACAGACAGCCCATGGATGGCTCATGACAACAGGGAATGTGAACTTATGTCAAATTTTAAGTCCAAACTATAAGAGCTCAAAGAATCTCTAAGAATAATCGTATTTATATAACAAAATTATATAAATCAATAGTTTTTCTATCATTTTACAATATTAAGTGGAGATAACAACCCTTCAGAATCTATCATTTCAGGATATTTTCATTAGACCAGGTTCTCTCACATCAATGCTGTCCTAGCCCCTCTCTCCATTTGTCAGCTCAGTGGGAATAAACCTAAGTGCAAATAACAGAGGACATTACATAATCCTAAGAATTGGAGATGGTTTGTTGGAATGTGGAATGATTCTGACATTCTAATAAATGGCAACCCAGTATGAGCACAGTATCATGAACTTCTTAGAAACAATCATCAGTTAAAAGCAATCTCCCCTTCTTAGAAACCTGCAAGCTTAACTCTTTCCTTTCCACTGCTGTTTCTCAGAACTCACACCACAGCCTTTATTGCATGTAGCATATACAAAAGCAAAAAATAAATTAAAGACAATTTTCCATTGAAAGAATCTACCTCTCATTACATCACATAGGTGGTAAATTGGTGAGGAGCACGAGTTCTCCCTCTAGTTTCCCCCTGACTAAAGGTCTAACCAAGTCGCTTCACTACTCAGTAAACTGTCAAAGCAGGAAGTTTAGTCACAAAACTATGTAAGTGACTAAAAATGTCTTGTAATTATTATTTAGCAATAAATATAGGTATTCTTCAAAATAATTTTGTGGGAGCAAAAGGAGTTTCCACCCATTTAGCAATGCAGTAGCTCTCTAAGTCATTTAGAAACTGGGCTGGAGAAAACAAGAAAAGCTTTAAAACAATTTATCATCCCAAACTTCTTAAACAACTGCTTTTTTGTTGTTGACCTTAGAGAATAGGCACAGGAAAAGAAATCATTTAACCCACAGAGAATACAACGTACAGACATACTTTTTAGAACAGCCACAGTCACACTAGTTAAAAGTCAGGTTATTTATTATCTTATAAAATTCTGTGTTATAAATCTTAGACCAAAAGACTCTTTAAGAGTTAATATTTGATGTGTGTGTGGGTGTGTGTGTAGAGAGAGAGAGAGAGAGAGTACTGTTGTTCTTGGAGAAAAATCATTTTATGATGCACACAGGGATGCCTTTCAAAGCTTGACTTTCCCTTCTACCTATCCATTGTCCTTCTCAAAGGACATTTTAGCTCATTTTTCCTCTCAGTCTTAAAGAGATGTGATCCTCTCATGATGCCTGATTGCTTTATGTAGAGCAAAGGGACCCAAGAAATCTTTCTAATTAACTAAGACTCTTTTTTTAACACACAATCAAAAAATTTCTTACAGTGGTGGAGCAAAGATGTGATATACAGAAAAGTCAAGCTATTACCTCATGGTTGAAAGAAAAATTTTGCCCTCCAATTCATTCTGATTTTCTGGTCGAGATTAGAGAGTTGGATAAACAGTGCAATGTTTTCCTGCATTACAGCCTCACCACATAGGTGGCTTAGTTACCTTGATCCTATGCCATCAGTACTCTAGAAAAGTTATTAAACACTAATGGACATAACATATCCCTTGGGGAATCTCTTTAAACAGCCTCATCTACAGAGATTTTGACTCACTAGGTCTGGGTGGGGGCAATGATTTTTCATTTCTAATATGTTCAGAAGTGATGTCAACTGCAAGCCTCAGGGCCAGGATTTGAGTGAGAAACACTCTAGAACACTCTTATTCCAAAGCACAGAGGGTAAACTATATTACAAACTGTATGTAAATTCTGTTCTTGGATTAGCATAGTCTATAGCTTTGAGAAGCACTTAACAAGACATTTCTTGCCAAAGGTCTTCAAAGAAACTACACTGCTTCAATGGAAGGCTATCCTTTTATTTAAAAAAAAAAAAAAAAAAAAAAAAAAACTTAAAGTAACAGATCCTCACTTGGAACTGAGAACAAACTGACTCTGATTTGCAAAGGCCTATCTCATTCCTGATCCTTTACCGCTGGTGAGAGCTGTGAGCAGCCTATGTCAAAACTGCACACTGCACATTCCCAGGAAGTCATTTGGAGGGCCGAGTGTAATTTTATGTAAGCCTGTCTGAACTTGTTTTTTGTAATTTTTTTCAACAGTAAGCCCTCATGATTTTCTTGCAAGAAAGAATCCAAAGGCAAAGACTGATGTGATTTCACCAAACTAGCAAACTTTAACAGAAAAAAAAAAAATCAAGTGTTTCTGTTGGTAACAAGATTCCTTATTACCCCTCTACTCATATTCCTAGGCAAAGAATACAATGTAGGACTATAATTGTCACTCTGAAGAACAGATTAAATAAAAAAAAAAATCCAAAAGCTACCGTGCTGATAACATATCCATATCTTTTGTGTGCAAATCCATAAGGTGTCACTTGGGAGACAAACTATCAAGCAAAATCAAACATCCCTTGCTTTCTGAAAAGCAGAAGTCACATGAAATGCCTAGCACAAGTGAAATAATGTAATGTAATAGACCATGCCAGGAGTGAGGTAGAAAGAGAAAGAAGTAGGGAGAATAGAGAACTCCAAAGGTCTAGCTTTATCTAAAGAGAACTGCTGCTAATTAGCTCCAGACCAAAGTCCAATGGGGTCAATTTGGGATTGTTTGTATTTTCTGCTTTTACCTGTTGGTTTTATTTCTTGATGTGTCAAGTGACTTTAAGCTAAATACAGTTTCTATGTGTTTAAAAAAAAAGTAGCTATTCTGGATGAGGGGTTCTCCCACAGAAGAAGGGTCATCCCATTCTCAGACAGGTAGTCTGAGATGGGGCAGGTTATCCTTCTCCAATCCAGGATTGAGTTGACTCAAAGCTGGTCAGGGTTTGAAAGAGTCTGCCTGCCTCTGGTTTGTCTACATTCCTTGGATGTTTGAAGTTTTTGTGTTGTTTAAAGTTCTGTGTTGTATGGACAAGTGTTCCTTGTCAGGCATGGGGGTGGAACTCCAATTATTTTATCCTCAGCATTATGAGACTATCAATACTGCTTTTTCAGTGATCTCTTAGTCTTACACAATACAAGGCACAAAAATAAGGCAAATGTTCGAGATGCCAAAGCATTCTGAATTAGTGCCTGTTTCTGAGATGCTAGCCCCATCTGAATCCTGGCTGCTTTTGAAGTCCCAGACTTCAATATTTGTTCTTTCATTTTGTGAGAGCACCATTTTTTTTCCCCTTGTAGGTACAATCTACCCAGTTTCTGAGCTACTCATCCAAGCCCAAAACTGGTCAGTTCCTTGAAGGGAAAAGTGAATTACTGGTTTACCACCCTACAGTTCTCTGCTCTCTGGAAGTCTTGGTTTTCTTGGCACTTTTTTTTACCTCTCTAAATTAGGCATGTTTCACGTTTTGTTTACATTTGGCTTTTCAACTGTTTCCAAAGATGCATTGGTTTGTCACAAGCCATTCAAACCCGGCCAAAACCTGAAGTCCTCAGGTTGATTTAATACAGTAATTTAACTACTTCCCTTAGAAGTAACATTTTTATTCTGAGATTTGAAGTTCAAATTCAAATTTAAATACTTATTCTGCATACACCATGTAGGGATTATTTTGGTAAGAATTGATTACAAATGTGATTTTATATACATGTGTGTATATATGTGTGTGGGAACATGAATGTGTACGTACAAAAACACATACTGTGTATGTCTGTTTGTGTGTGTATGCATTCCTTCCAAACAAGACATCAACCAGTTCTTTTAGTTCAGTGATCTCCTTTAAGACAGCATATCAGGCAATTTTTGTAATTTGTCAACAGCTCTAAAAGAAATTTCAAATAACCATAAATCAATGTTATAGTTTGGAATACTTCAGATGCTCTTGATAAATATTTCATGATAAATGGACACTCAGCAGAGAAATGGTTTCATGTAATACAGTAATAAAAAAATGACAAGACACCCACCCTTATGCTTGTGGGGGAGCAAGATGAGAAAGCTGCCGATGGAGTGTGAGTCTGCACGTGCCAGCTGTGGGTCCCTCCTGAAGCAAAGAGGGAGAGATTTCCTTGGGGTCACCATCTGACTTCAGACTTTCTGTATGGTGTATTAGATATGAATGTACATGGAAGGGACAGTAAAATAACCACATTATCCCCATTTCCGTGTGTCATCTTCAACTGGGATTTCTAATATTTCTAAAAAAAGTAAATTACTTGATTCATGAATAAAGTAAGAAGCAACAATAAATTTTCCTTATCAAAACTGTTGAGGGCTCTTTCAGAGGACTTCCTTGAGAGGACAGCTAGTCTCAGTAGAAAGGTGCTCTCTCCCATGTAGAGAGCTTGGTGACACGGGGAGGCCTTGGGATGGAATTGTTCACAGCGGCTGCCAATGTGAATTCCTCTAGGATTGTAAATGTCTACACCAGCAGTTCCTGTTGCGAGAACTCTAGAATCCTCCATGTGTATGTTTATGTGTGATTAATAAGAGAAAATGTCTAGGCACTTAAATGATGAAAATGTGATAAGCCATTAGGACATGGCACATATCCTAACCAATTGCTTAATTTTTCACAATTACTGACTTTTAAGATTGAAAACAAATTTTTTAAAAAAAGGCTTACAAACAAACAAAAGACTTTTCCTTGGTGTACAGTATCAAATGGTACCAGCTAATTGGAAAAAATATTCAAAAATTTTTCTGCAGGTGGCAGGCACTGTGCCAAGGATATATCACATGTGCCTATAACCACACTAACTCTCTGAAGTAAATACTGTCATCATCTTCATTTTTATGGATGAGGAAAATGACATACAGTCAGGTTTAGGAATTTGCTTGATGTAGTAAGTGTATAGAACCAACCTGGATCTAGGTCTCTGGATGCCACATCAAAAGCCCTTAACCACATCACTTTATTGGCCTCTTGGACTGCATTGATCATCTTAATGCCTAGCTGCACATTACTGGTACTTCAATAATGTGACTATGGATTATGGACATGTGCCTTTCCTACCTCTTCTTAAATTCCAAACTAAATATAAAATTAATGACATCCTGGGAGCCGTGATTCTTCCCTAGTACATCTCACTAAGAACATGGTTTATGAAATCTTTATATCTAGTTGAAATGTGTTTACTAAGTCTTGCCAGGAAGCTCATTTTATGGGGATATTATACACAGGCAATATAAATTGCTGTATGGCTAAGAGGCCTTCATTTCAACCAACCAGTCCTTTTCCTGAAACTAATTTAGTAGATTTAGAAAATGAGCTACTTGGTTTATTCTCTTTCACAAGTTAGTAGGCCTGCATAATGATTAGTCACTACAAAAAGGGTATGAAGTTTCCAGAAAAAATTAAAGCACTTTATTTCTGAATAAAATAAAGGAGCAATAATAAATTCTTATCAAAATCGTTGAAGGCTTTTTCAGAGCACTGCCCTGGTAGGGCATCTAGTCTCAGTAGTAAGGTGCTCTCCACCACATAAAGGGCTTGTTAACACAGGACTCAGGCACAAACCGCTTACTCGCCCCATGACACTGCTAACTACATCTTGGTGTGTAGATCCACTGGATTTTTTTTTTAACTAGTTGTTTATGGACCTTTATTTTATTTATTTGGATGTGATGCTGAGAATTGAACCCACTGCCTCGTGCATGCTAGGCAAGCGCCCTACTACTGAGCCACAACTCCCCCCGCTAGACTCACTATCTTTGAGGAGGCAAAAACTTGCTTTGATTGCCCAGAAACTTCACACTGCACATCTGCATTTCACTGGACATTTACTAAGCACAGAGGAAGGAGAACAGGATCCGGGCCCTGGCATTTCTGTCTAATAGCTGTGCAACTGTGAGCAAGTCAGACTGTGAGCTCAGTCACCTCCTGGAAGAAATGAAGATGACAAACTGTTTTTTGATGTTCTTATAAAGATGGAATGCACAAAAGAACTTCAAACACTATGCAAACACGAAATCATATACGTACATACGTATGCAATGCACACACATATCTGTTTTTGAATCACCAAGTTCTGCATATTATCCAGATGCCCAGGAGCATTCAAGTGACAAAGCAGAAGGTGGCAGACAAAATCCACCACCCAACTGAGTGATGGGAAAGGACAGGACAGTTCAGGTGGAGGGATGGGGAAGAAGAGAAGTGCACAGGCTGTCCCAGAAGTGGATCCTGGATAGTTCCCTAATGTGAGCACATAGTAAGTTCAGAATTTGAGGATGAAATAGTGGCAGGCCATGACTTCCTAAGAGAAATGAATTTGATATAGAAAAGCTGTGTGCCAAACATGATAAACTAAAAACATGCAAACAAAAACACCTGTTAGCATGCAGGAACCTGCTTTTTGACAATCTAGTGAAGGTATACCCCCAATGTACTGACTAGGTATCAGAAGCTGAGGAATTTATTAGTCACCAGATTCATAGAGAGCATAAATGGTAGACAAGATTCAAAAGGAGATTTGGTCAGGTGTGCTGGCGCAGGTCTGTAATCCCAGCAAATCAGGAGGCAGGGAGATCACAAGTCCAAGGTCAGCCTCAGCAACTTAGTAACACCCTGATTCAGAATTAAAAAAAAAAAAATTAGAAAGGATTGTGGGTGTAACTTGGTGATAAGGCACCTCTGAGTTCAATCCCAGTAATAATAAAATGAATGTTGGAGGTGGGGGGACTTTGACTCCAGGAGTTGTGCTTCTTCTCTATCGTGATGTGTTGCCTGTCTTTATACCATGTTAGAATAGAAGGCAGAAGGTCAACTAAGTGTATATTTCCGTAAAAAATAACATAATTGTGATTAAATACATACGAAAAAATCTCAGGGATGCTATATACTCAGATATTTTGTCAACAACAGCTACTTCTATACAGTGGGATTACAGCTGACTTTCTCAACACCCTCAGATATCATTTGACTTCTATCATTAGAAAGAGAAAACAACTAAAAACTTATAATACATCTTTATCTTTCCTCCTAAGGGCAATTTTGTTATTTCAAAACAATTCAGAAAATCTGTGCAAAAACAGAAATAAGGAAGTCAGAGGGAGAATGCATTTAGGGTTAGTCATTTTAAATTTGAGTTTTAATATAAGTATCTATGGGCTATTAAAAAGCAGCTGAGACTATCCAATTCAATCCAGTGTAGAGAGAGGCAGGACTTGAGGTTCAAGATCACAGGGGAGGAGGGCACACTCACTCACGGGCTGTCACAGAGGGTCACTTGTAGGGTTCTTTACAAAAGGTGTAGACCCCACCCAAAGACATTCAGAGAGAATCCTGGTGAGAATCACTATTCCAGGATCCACTAGGTAAACAGAAATAAGCAGTCATACCTCCAATTTGTTGGCTTACAGAAAAGGCTAAAAATCACCACTATGCAAAAAAAAAAAAAAAAAACGAAGCAAAGCTCAGCAAAGAGATAAGACTCAGGACAGAGCATGAGGAGCTCTATATTTGAGACTAAAAAGAATAGAGAAAGGGGAGGAGAGTGAAAGAAGGGAATGTGGTCTCTGGGGAGAGATTAATATGACTATTCAAAAGTAAATGCCTAGCAGTTCTTACAATAGAAGCAAGCTTGAAAAGCCCTACTAGTCTCAAAAGCAAATTTTCATAAAATATGTAAATCTTTATTATTATTAGATTATTATTAGTGCAGACAAAGCTGATTTCCATTTAATAATATGAGGAGTATTATAATCTCTTACAGGAAGGAGCATATATAGAATATTTAAATGAGATGTATAAAAAATAGATAAGACTTCCAAATTAATTGCTTCCAACAGTTAGAATTACTATATATTTTTAATTCATATTATGAAAACTTGTTGCTAGGCATTTTTAGGACAGCTAAAAAGGCAATGACAATATTGAAATGCTTTGAGTTAAGCATTGGTAAAAGAGCAATTAAGTAATCAAAACTTAATTAAAAGCCCACTGTATTTTTATTACCATTCGAAAAATAGTATTTCCTATGTTATATATTTGTCAGTATTGAACTTTACCTAAACTCTGTGCTCCCAGTAACTAGCTGAGATGAAGATAACCCTACCCTTCTGTGTTTGGAGAAACACTCCAAACCATAGGAATCAACCCACTGTTGAATATCGAGACCCACCTCCACCCTTCCTGAATGCTTCCTTGAATTATAAAACCCCAGCTTTGCTCCCTCTTTGATATTTTTCAGTAATAAATATTCCACTTGTTTCATAAACCTGAATGAAATCATCTCCTCAACCCATATGTCCCATTGTCCCAGATGCAAAACACATATAAAAACTTAAATATAGTGTTTATATATAATTGTAAAATAATAAAATTTTATACTTATATCTTGACTGATATTAATCAATACATTCTAGATTATGATTTCCAATCTATTTTTGTGTACCTGTGTTAATGTCATTGAAATATTTGCAGGACTGAAATTTGGGAATTAATGGGTTAATTGTCTGGTATATCATGTCTTTCACATATTCAACTGTTTAACTTTTTGCTAAAAACCACAGCGGAAAAAACAGACCATATCAAGCATTTTGTTTGGATGCTGTATTTTAGAGGATGCATGCATGCAGAATACCAGGTAAATACAATTTCACAATGGATAACAAGTATCAACTGATCACACCAGTGCACAACTCCAAGAAAGAAGACCAGTATCTATGGGACACCTCAGTTTGCCCAAAGACAACTTCATGCAATTGAATGGTATTTTTAGTAGAATACCCAGGAAAAAACACTGAGTTAGGAAGCCTGACTTCTCAACAGGAAATATTCCCAACTGAGTGTCACCCAATAGGTAGCAGGTAGTCCTGGAATACAGGGCCAAAAGGTGTGACAAATTCTAACAATATGGGAAGAGAGAAAAATCACAGCTTTGGCAAAGGAGTAAGTGCTAACCATGAAGGTAATGTAAAGATGTGGTCTTCAGGCCTACTTGGGACTTTGGGACCACCCAGTGCCAAATTTCAGAAGTTTCCTTAATTTCAGACATCAGGCACAATTCAACGAGATTATTCCAACTTATGTTTCAAGACTTGTGATTTTCTGCGGGTTTATTTGCTCAGAGGAAAATCAACAAATATGCCATACTTTATTAATATACTTCTGTGAGGTTTCTCATATAAATAAATGCCCAAGCCTAGGGAGAGAAATGGCCTAACTACATGTCTTCATTTTAAGCCCTGCATAAATGAATTCTCACTGCAACACTAGGGCAGAGAAATTCATCAGTGGCATCCCCACTTGATAACAAAACCATGCTCATTTTGACTTTCAATAACCTATCCCTTGAGCACTACACCAGTGATTCATATACACTGTCTCATTTCATTCTTGGAAATCCTAAATGGTGTTTATAACAGACCCATTTGATAGATGAAAAAAGTAAGGCTTAGGGAAGGTTTATTGTGTGCCTAAAAACTATGTTAGTGGAAAGTAAGACTAGTGATTAATAAGGAAGGATGCTGCAAGCATCACTGTTATAGTCAAAAGATACTGGAATTTGTTTGAGACTAGCAGAATTTGGCTAAACAAGGTATTTAAAGCAATCAGTTTAATGAATTCAAAACAATGATTAGTGATTAACACATCAATCTTGTGAATGTCAATGGATAGTTCCAAAGTCCTAGAGCTTGCTTGAAAAGTTTCTTGTCTTCAGTTGATTAAATATTCTCTCCAAAATCTTGTTTACATTATTAATTTGCTCAGCAACCCCTATCTCCAGAGAAGTGTAAACCTCTACCTGGTCCCTGAAGAGTTAGCACATATTTTTAATTAAAATGGTCTTCCATAAATTGAGTTATTTTTTAATGGGTTCTATTACTATAACACCAAATAGATTTAAAAACAAGGTACCTTAAATGTACGCAAACATAGGTGTCTGAAACACTGAATTTATAGAAGGAACTGAATCAAAATTATTAAAAATGGACAGTGAGTCATTTCTGTAGTTTACATGAATGATTTGCAATAGCAAAAAATGTGAAGATATGTCAAAAGTTTACAAGTTCAAAGCATAAACTGAACACTTCCTGTAGGAAAATCTTAAACAAAATTAAACACCATTACAAAGATTTTGACACTTTGCTCTCTTGTGATCCAAATTATAGTAACGGAGTTTTGTACATAATGATGCAATTATATGCTGTCATGAACAGTTTAATTATTTTATGCCTGAGGATTTGTTTTGTTTTTTTAAATCAAGTGCCCCATAGAACTTCCAAATGTGAATGCTTTTAACCTGGCTTTGCCATCCTCTCACTATAGTCAATTTTCAAGGGACTCAGAGGAGTAAACTTTTTTTAAAAAAAATGGTTCTCAAAAAATTCTTTTCACTTCACTTTTAAGCTTATAAAGACTTGTTGCTATTTTTTCAACACTCTGCAAAGTGCTGAACTCATTCATTCACTCTTTCCAATGTCCCACTGCCTTCCACATGCAAAATGCTGGGAAAGGATGTGAGATAGATACAGAGAGGCCTGGTGCTTAATGACCAATGAGGAAATTGGAAGGAAACAAGGAATTATAAAACAGAGAAGCAGCTTCAGGTCATGTCTATGTCCTCAGGTTCCACAGTCAGACCTGGTTAAAATCCCAGCTGTGATTAGCTATGTTACTGTAACTCTGGAACTTAACCTCTTCCTCATCTAGATAATGGAGACAATGAAAGTCCCTACACCTCAGGGTGGTGTAAGGATTAAATGAGCTGATGATGCAAAGCTTTTAATATAATGTCTGGCACATAGTATATGCTCAATGAATATTAGCTGCTGTAAAAATGTTCATAATTATCTTATTATTTTTTTGCACCATAGGAAACACCAGAATGAGCTATGTAAAGGATGCTAATAAGAACACAATGGAAGAGCAGCCAATCTTCCTGGAGTAGCTTGGTCTGAATAGTTGGAAGTTGCATGGGAGAGAGATAGTAATGAGGAATTGATATTATCTTTGGAGGGAAAAAAAAAATAACCTGAGCACTGCTCAAGAAAGACTTTTAAAAAAAGAGGCTGTGTTCGGTTAAGTGGCTGTTTCATCTTAAGAAAGTAGTTTGCAGCTACTGATCACCCTGGAACCCTGGCCATGCTGATGAGCATCATTATCATCATCATCCATAAAGTCACTTGCTGTGTCACGTCTTGGCGGAGAAATGCTCATTTGTTACAATTATCCCTTCAGTCTGACATGAAGAGAAAGCAACCGGAAAGCAACTTCTATTACCCTGGGAAGCTCCTCCAAATAATTAAAATTCTGAAACATTCCTCAAGCTGAAAGCAGATGAGAATCTCGGGGAGAGCACGTTCTATTAAATAAGCAGGCTCATGTTTGTTGTTCTTGCAGCACGAGTCCCTGAGTCCACAAATCCCGGAGCACTGAAAGTCATTATTTTTTTTACCCCAACTTTTAAAGTCCCAAATCAGTCTTCTAAAAAGAAATGGCCAATTCTTGAGCACATCAAGGACCCTTTTGAAGCATTTGGCACTGCACAAAGTTGTGACATAAATAACCTCATTACCCACAATCTTTCCATAAATATGTTACTGCTACTCAGAGTTTTAAAGATAAGGCAACTGAGGCACAGAGAAGTTAAGTCACTTACCCAGGTTTCACAAGCATAAATGTTTTTGAGCTGTAATTTGAGCCCAACTTTGAATTCAATGTCCACAGATATCATATTATAGCATATATACCTTAGTAATGTATTTTATTTCCTTCTTTTTCTAAAGCTAGGACTCAAGTTCAAAATACAAATTAAAGTAGGGTGGAGTAAGCCAATTGAGGGGCAAAGGGTGAATGGAGAAGGGAAAAAAAAGCAAATTGTCTAATCACTGTAGTTAGCTGTTCAAATAGAATCCAAATACCAACCCAAACAAGATGGGTTTTCCTCATGGATGGACAGGACTCTCCTTTCAGCCACAGAACACAACTATTAGCAAAAGTCTTAGAAAATAAGGGCCACCCACCCCTTATTAAACTCTGAGGGCTTTTCTTCTTGAGCTATAGTTTAGCAATCATCACACAGCTATTTACAAAGTGACTAGTGCACATACCATTGTGCACAGCAACATGGGAGACTGAGGGAGTAGGATCCCAAGTTCAAGGCCAGCCTCAAAAACTTAGTGAGAACCTGGTTGTCTTGAAAAAGAAAGCAATAAAAAGAAGCTGGGGGCTGGGATGTGGCTCAGTGGTAAAACTCCCCTGGGTTAAAATCCCAGTACCAAAAAACAAAAACAACTTACCTACATGCAAGGTCTGCAAACCAACCAACCAACCAACCAAGCCAATTACCGATCAATACACAGTTATTGTAATGATTAAAACAAGATGAGGTTTTATGTAGCACAGTGTCAGGCACTCAGTGGATACATAATTTGTTTGCTCCATTAATGACAATTATTATGGATAATAATCATGATTCCTGAAGAGTCATTAACCTAATATGAGAGTGATATCATAAACTACATGCCCCTTTCCCCCTGCTAAATGATATAAAATGAATAACTGAAAAATGAATAGCTTCCTCAAATAAGCATTCCTTGGAAGTACTGTCCTATTATGATAATAGCTATATGCTCAACTGGAATTAAATTATTTCAATAAAACTTGGTCAATAGCTCCGAGATTGGGTTGGTCTCAGAGAAAGAAAATTTACAAAAAGGAAAAAGTAAATAAATGTAAAAGATCAGAATCCATTATTAGACAAACATGCTTTCCAATTGCAGCTCCAAATAAATATCATTAACCATTGGGTAGACTAAGTCCAACCATGTGATAAATTAATTTAACGAGTTGATTAATCCAAAAGGCAACCAATGAATCCTATGCATGAAGACATTGCCAGTGAGTTGAAATGAGCTGGTATAAAAAGGGCCAGAATTAATTAATTCACATCTGATCAGATGCCCCTCGATAATGTTGGTTCACAGATGGATTTGTATGACACAAAATACACAGCATCACATTTAAATATTTATACACATCAATATTTAAAAGGATGTTTTCTTTTTCCTTATCATACGACTTAAAGAGAACAGAAAGGAGGCACAATTCCTGGATACCTGAAAAGATGGTGGACAAGTCGTCACTGATATCAAAGGGCATTTATTTCACACTTTCTCTACCAAATTCACTCCTGCACGCTTCTTAAGGCCACACCTGTGCTGTTAGTTTACTTTCATGCTGCCTTAGACATCTTGGTCAGTTCTGCAGAGTCACACTTGAGGGAACACTATGCCCCTTCTTAAAGACAACACTAATTATGGAAGTAACCTGTTCAGTCTCTTGCCCCAAAGATTTCAGCATTTAACTTGACTTCCCCATAAGTCACTATATTTCAGCAATTAAATTACAGGCAGTGGCAGGAGCACAGAATCCTTTAAACTCCTACGGGCTTGTTCCTTTGATTAGACCAGATCAAGGAAGCTGCGGCGATTTGCAGGCAGATTAGAGGGGCTCACTTTATTATTGCCATCAGTACCCAAGACTGAAAGGTTGTGCATGTTGACATCTTACCCATATCCATCTGCCACAGTTTACACTGAGGTTATTCTTTAGAAAGTCTTTCAATACAGCAAGAAGACCATATGGATCGAGAGGCATGAGGGCACCCTCACACGTTTTAGACAAAAGTCCTGAGCAGGTTTGGGTTTATGCTTATCTGCTTTCTCAACACAGCCTGACTGCCACCTCCAGATGCCAAGGCCCAACACAGGCATCATACATCATTCAATTATGCTCGTCATGGTTTGGGGTTAGCTGCATTCAACTTCATTTTTTATC
The DNA here is from genome assembly GCF_047511675.1 of Marmota flaviventris. Taxonomy (NCBI): domain Eukaryota; kingdom Metazoa; phylum Chordata; class Mammalia; order Rodentia; family Sciuridae; genus Marmota; species Marmota flaviventris. Next base: position 172,308,748 of record NC_092498.1, read on the forward strand.
TTCAGTGGAAAGAGAGGCATTTTTCATAATGGCTTTATCAAAATCACTTGGAGTCCTTGTATTGATGTTTTAAAATACAGCTACCCAACCACCCCCCAGTGCAAGTTAAGTCTCTGGGGGGTTGAACCTAGGAATCCATGGTTTCCCAAGCTCTCATGCTGACCCATTTCTGGGAATCATTGGCATGCTAAGTTATAAAATGGTATTCATGAAGCAGATATTAAATGTAAATCATTAACTAAAACAAAGAGTTGGCTGTGAAAATCAGGAGGCAGAGGATTAAAATCTCACTCTTCATCAGCTAGTAAAGCTGATAAATTGATGGGCCTAAATCTTAATTTCCTCAATTTAAAAATGAAATATAACACTTGTCACAGATACATGTACAAAAAACAATTGGTGTTGGGCTGAAACCATAGTTAGCTGCCACAAAGCAACAGTGATTATTATTTTTTAACCAGATATCAGAAATTCTGGGAAACAATGCTCATTGTATTGTAGTAAATGAATTTCCCACCAAACATCCTGTTTCTTCACACTCAGTTCTTTTCACTTAATAATGTACTTCCTATGGATTAGGCTGAACATATTGAATGAATTGGAATTAAAAGCTGCATTATTTAATAATTTACTTCATTCAAAGGCACCATCAATTTTTGCATAATCTTCCTAGAATTAAGGAGAAAAACCCCACATATATTATTATTATGAAAAAATACACATGATAATTACAAACTGCCTTCCAATTTTAGAAATGCCCAAATACACTGGAGTGGAGTAAGGCAGAGAGGAATTTGATGGTATACCCAAGAAAGTCTCTAGTAAAAAGGTGACATTTGTCAACAGGGGTCCTTCCATTAATCTGCAGAACAGAAGTCTTACAAAATATTTCAAGAACCAAATAGTCAGGGAAACACTGCTTCTATAGCCTTCTTTCACCATGCATATTTACAGACCAAGTAACTTGAAGATTAAATAATCCTTCAGTGGATCTATCTATTGAACTGATTTTGAACTCTTCCACATCCCTGGGGGAATAAACCTTATCAGAACATAATTTGAAAAACATAGAATAAGATAAAGTTTCTTGGCCATCCTAATTATGAAAATCATTGCCCAAATACTCCATCTTGTCAGAACGTGAAGTCTGTAGCAAAAGGAGTTCTGTGTCTTCAGATTAACTATATTGACCATGGGAATCAAAACTTATTTTCAATACAACACCTTGTTTTAAAATTGAACCACACAACATATCCACAATGGAGTTTTATTCAGCCACAAATAAAAATGAAATTATATCATTTGCAAGAAAATGTACGACACTTGACAGCATCATGTTAAATGAAATAAGCCAAAGTAACTGTATGCCAAGCAAGGGTCATATGTTTTTCCTCATAGAGAGAAAAAAGAAAAAGAAGAAATACAGAATAGAGGATGGGGCTGAGGGAGAAGGAAGAAGAAGGGAAAGGGGAGGTGCTGGGAAACAAAATTTGCCAAATTATATTGTTATACTGGGTGCATGCAGGAATATGTAAAATAAAATCCACTATTATATAATTATAATGCAGCTATAAAAATATAAATAAAAAAGAAAAAACATCCATGCAAAAATGTCAAGAAGAGCCATTACCTTTTCCAAGAAACTTTATAAAGATCGGAAATGAATATATAGAATTCAGAATAATTTGACAAATAGAATTTTTTAGTTTTTAAAAATCCCAAGAAGATTAAAATCGTAGGAAAAGTTTATTCAGACCCACCTTGGTAAATAAATATATTCAATAAACACAGAACACAGACAGCTTTAATTTTAATGTGGGCCAAGAAGGCCTACTTCTCCCAAAACATGTATCATCCCATATGTGCTGTGATTTACAATTTCCAAAGCATTAAACTTTAAATTGTGAATTTACTATTTTGGATTCATTTGAATTCTAATCCAATAGTCACTCTAAAATAGATGCAGGCTGGAAGACAAATTTCTACATTTTAATGCCAGATGGCCCATATCAGCTAAATATTTTTTCCTTCCTTGTTCATAAGAAAATTCATGCTGGAAGTAGTGAATCAACTTAAGAAAGATATGAATTTAAGGGATCCTTACTCATCAATCTCTAACTTAGGACTCTATTTAAAGGAAATATATTTTAAGTTGGTTTTTAAAAAATGACATAAGAAAATATATGTAACAACCCTGGCAGAAAAAAAAAAAAATCTTTCTTAAGAAATTGCCCTTAATGTTAAGGGGAAAAATATTTTTACTTTTTCTCATTCCACTATACAATCTAATAATTTTTTTTCTTCTCACTGAAAAGCATAATATTTATTTGAACCAGTTCTTGATGTGCCAAAAGTCTGATTATTTTTATGAAATTGTTTGGATTTAAATATATTATTCCATAGTTTTATTCATGACTTTCCTTTTGTTTAAAAAAAAAATCAACCCCAAATTACATTTGTACCATTCTTATTATAAGAATTACAGAAACCCAAAACCTAAAATATATGTAATATTCTTAAATAAACCTGCCTCCTGAGGTCTCTCTTTTTGGGGGGCTAGAAAGATTATCCAGTGGCCCATGAAGAAATTACCATACTCAGTGATTCAAATAAATGAAATCAAGTAACTAATAAAAAGGATGTGTAACTTTGTTCTCTTTATTATAAGTAACATCCCCCTTCAGATGAGAAGGTGGAAGCTACAAAGTAGACTTCAAGATCATTTGCTATGTCATAGTGGGATCTTCTGTCTAGCAGTGAACAGTTTAGCTGTGATATGATCACTTCAAATTATTACCTATTTGAACTTCACAGGTTGCAATTTTTTTTCCTTCTGCAAGTTAACACGAGGCAGGGCAGGGCCTAAGACAATGGGAGGTCATGGAGATGTCCAGGTGGGATCACTTGGCCATGTATGTTCTTTCAAATGCTTCTATGGATGCACCTATATACGTGAGATCCTTATGATCATGTCCAACCCAGCACAGTCCTCCCAACAGATGGGCCAACCCTATTCTGGATTGTTCCATGTGTTTCTGAATACTCCCCTACAGTCTGCTTTGAACTGAGACCTGCATGCTGGTCCTTGCTGAGATGACCCCTCCAGCTCATTCCCACCTAATTCCCATTGCCTCAGAAGCAGAAGATCCTTGTGCTATAGCATAGAAGGGGGATTTGAGAATAAGAAAGTTTAAAAATAATGCTACTCTCTTCAAAAATCTCATTTGTATGTGGCAGAAGGAAACAGATATATCACGTTATTGAATATCATAGGAGATTTGTTCACACTTAGAAGTATTTAGGTGTTATTTCATGTAAATGTTGAGAAGAAAAAATCCTGTTTTTCTTATCTCTAGGGAATCAGGTTTTTTTTTTAAAGAAAATCTTGAAATCAATGAAACAGGATATATATACAAACTTATTTCCCTGAAGAGAAAATTATTTTTCTTCTTTTCATACACAGGGATTTAATCATATCAGATCAACCACTGAACACTAACCAATGGGCAAAAGTCTGTGGGATGTGGTTTTTCAGTCAAAATTACAGGCCTTAAAACTATCATTCTTTGATAGTGATTAAGTGCACATTTCTCTGCTTTCCCTCCATTATTCCTTCCATTCCTCTCTCTCTGAACAGAGGAAAGAAACCTTTAGGAAATCCACCATTTATTGGAGGAGAGGAGTATAAAATTCTGAATTCAATGAATCATGATCTCACAAATCTTTTAACACAGGACAAGCAATAACACATCCACAGGAGTTGCTGAGGACCTGGCCATGGCCTTGAAGTTATAAGAACCTGGGCTCTGGCCGATACTTCAGCCATTTTCTTAACTCTTCTGAGCACCAGCATCCACATAAGTGAAATGGAGAATGTAAGAGTATATACCTTACACTCGTGTATCAAGACTAAATAGCAGAGAGCCCAGCACAATAGAGGATAATGTTAGCAGTTGTTTATTGTCTGCCAATCAGTGTAACTTTACATAGAAAAAAAAATCCACTTTCTGTTAGACTTGTGGCCCTTCCATCAAGTCTGCAGCAAGAAGGGTTATCACAGCATAGATCTTGCTGTAGGAGGACATATCATTTGCCCCCTGTCTGCAGAATTCGGCATTGGCATTGTCACAAAAGCATCCCCATTTGCCCCTATAATCCTTTGGAAGCACAAAAGTAAACAGAAGTAAAATCATGTCTATAATAAGCAATGCTAGGACAGAATTGAGGTCACCAAAAGATCCCCTTGTCTCCTGCTCAAAAAGGCATGACCCAAGGAACAGAAATAGATCTTTCCAGGTCTCCTTGCATTCCTGATATGAAATAAAAAGCCTCCAGGCTAAGTCCAGCCAATGAATGTTCCACCATTAAATTATAAGATAGGCAGAGTCATATTTCAAATAAAGGGATTGCTGTGGTACCAATGATCATATTTTTACTAACTGAGATTAACCTAATTGCATGCCAAGATTATATCATGAGATTTCATCTTTTAAACTGATGCATTCTCAGGCTCATTTATTTCTTCAAAATACATGGCCGCTCTTCATTCTGCAAAGTTTTGTACAGTGTTCAGCTTTCGATATAATTCTAGTCTTTGCTGCCTTTCAACTCTATGATCTTTGTTTTCTCGTTGAGGACAGAAAGTATTCATAATTCTTACAAAAGTTCTGACAAGATAGGAAAATGCCTAATGCCTTAGGTATCCAAAAGACCCCAATCCCAAAGACATCTAAGTAAGTTGAAGGAAAATTTAAATAGCAGTAATTATATCATAAATTTGAGGAAAAATAAATGCCTCAAATACCATTATTCATTTAAGCTTTCTGACAACCCAACATTTATCTATTTTAATGTAATATTATAGAAATGTTTCTTATTCTATTCATTTTACAAAGACTGAGTACTTCTAATACTAGTACAATGCATGTTCCAGCATTGATCCTTTTCTTCAAAAAATATTTTATTTTTGAGAAAGCAAAAGCTATTATGTTGATTACAAACCAAAGTGAGTTATGATAAATGATGCAAAAGAGATTTAACAAACAGGTATACAGTCTTCAAAGAGGTGCTTCCCTTTTCTCCAAGTGCTGCTCAAGATATGCAACGATGCTGACAAAAATTCATCCCCACATAGGTAGCCATTTTCTTCAATAATATTCGATTCACATCAAATAGTAATTAAAACACTTAATTTGTATGAGCACTGTTCCAAGATTAACTAAAGGGCTTAGGGGAGCTGGAGGCAGGGAGATCAATTAAGAATCTATTAAAATTTTCTGAGAAAGAGACAAAAACAGAGAAAAGGGACAGTGGGATAGAAAGGCAGAATTCAGGCAAGTACAGGTACACATACCCAGCAATCTTACCCTTGGATATGAAAATGGGAATACAATGGAGAATGTCAGAAACTTTATGAAGACAGAATTAAGTACAATCTGGAAAAATAACAGAAGAGGGGAGACAAGTATCACAAGGTTTAAAAACTGTGACAATGAAAAGGCCATTAAGTAACAAAACAAAGAGCAGAGGTAATGAGTGGATGGGAAAAATTTTTCTTTTGGAGCAGTTAAGTCAGAGTGCCTCCATATGAAAACCTCAGCACACAAGGAATTGCAGATAACATTGGCTGACATTTCATAGGTAGAGACATTTTTTGGAAGGACGTTTATAGAACCTTATATTCAGAACTGGAAAAAGATATCTCCATAAATTCTGATGCATTTTTCTTCCTAACAGGAGCAGTGACACAATCAGGACAGGGGCTCTGTCTGCTCAACCAGCAATCAAGTGAGATGAAGTGGACGAGACAGAGAGTGGGCAGGGAGGGTCACCCTGACTGTAACAACACCAAAGACTCACGTTTCTTCTGGTATACCAAACCTAAATAATTTTCCTCATTACGTTTATTTTTTTCATCCCAGGAAAAATGAACATATGTTCACATTATAATAATTTGAAAAATTCAGAATTAATGAAAGAATAAGCCTCAGAATATTAAATCAACTAAATAGAGCAATGGAGAATGGATGAAGCCCCCCTGGGCTTCTGTCATGCTCATATATAATAAAAACTCCAGTCATGTTTATAGTTCAATTTTATAGGGCTAAATTAATGAGTAGTTTTGGAGTGTTCTGGAAGTTCTATAATATTCATTTTTATATTATAACATTTGCATTTATTAATGATTAGGCAAGAAAATCATTAACTACATCTCTGAAATAGTAAAATCAAGGCACAGGAGGCCCAATTTCACATGTGCATTACTCTTGATAAAATACAATTCCAATTTGTAAATAGCACTATTTAAATAGTGAACACAACTGATTGTTAGAATGAGCCAGGTTGTTATCTGCCATTACTTACCGCTAGAGCTTTGATCATATAATAAAAAGATACTATTTATATAAACAGATCAATTGGGGGAAAAAAGAAAAGCTAATAGTAAGAGCAATGATAGCTGCAGGAATGAGTGCAGACTTTACTGTGGACTGGGCACTGGGCCACACACTCATCTCTCGTCTTCACAACATTTCCATCAATTTGGTATCTTGAAAAGTTCAATGCACAGATGAGGAAACTAAAGAAAGGTCTCAGGGAGGAGAGTAACTCAGGCTAAAATGATACCTTCTACAGATCTAAAAAGCATTCTTTCCCTAGTTAAGACTTTTTATTCTTAAACTCATTCTTGCATTAATTCTGAATTTTTCAAAATAGTTCAGATAAACAACAAATAAGTTTTAACTTAACCTAAGGGGAAGATGGATTTAATACCCTGGTCATTATTTTGAGACAAAGCTCCATCACTCCTAGAGCTTAGGCTGAACCAGGGCAGGCGAGTTGGAGGGGCACTTGGGTGCTTAGCACCACTGCAGACCACAGAGGAACCCAAGGGGCCGCATCCAGAAAAGCAGACAGTCTGGGGAACATCATAAGGGGAAGGTGACAAGTGCCATAGTCACTTGGACAACCTCAGATGCCTGTGCCAATTGGTTAACCAACTCAAACCCCATGCTCCCTTAGTGTAAACAAAGTGGGGATAATGATGGTATCAACCTCCCAATTTTATGGTATTATAGGGGAAAAGGCAAAGACCTGAGCAGGAACTGTGCACTCAGTGTCAGAGTTGTTGTGGTCAGTCATTGCCGCTTTCCATAATAACCATCACCCCAAGGAGCCCATGGAGGCAGGGGAGAAGAAATCAAAGGGCCATCAAGTTGGTCAACACAGACTTCAAATCCCATCCCTCTCATTAAGAGGGATCCACAACTTGCAAAGTTACTCAATAAACCCGAACTTCACCGTCTCTAGATATGAAATACAAATAAAAATACTCCCCCTGTAGGAGACAAAAAAAAAAAAAATAGCTAATGTTTCAATAAAACCATGGAGAGAGCCTGGAATCCAGTAAGTTCTAATTATGATTAGTATAAATGTGCTTCAAACATTGGGACCAGACAGCATCACAAGATACAGAGGGAATAAATGCAAATGTCCAAATAAAAACAGAGCTGAATTTAAGAAAGACTATTTGAAAAGATGACTGCATAAGGGGAAGGACAGTGCTGCCATCACAAGACATTTTCTCCGACCTCGAGATGTGCCAGTATCACAAAGCTCACACAAAAAAGAATGCCACTTTTTCCATGTTTTTAAAATTTGCTCATTATATTTATATATAATGGGATTGCAAATGTGTTACATATGTGTACATATGTGTATATGCAAACTATATAATATGGCCAACATGATTTCGCAGTATTTCCCCTTCCACCTATTTTCCTGCAAATGAATTTCAGTTTTCTTTAGGGCTGAATAAAACTCCATTGTGTGTATGTGTTTGTGTGTATCACATTTTCTTATTCATCCATTGACATAACGAGGCTGGTTCCATAGCTTGGCCATTGTGAATTGTGCTGCTATAAACACAGGCATGTATACATACCTATAGTATGCCAACTTTTTATTCTTTAGGATAAACACTGAAGAGAAGTATATGTTGGCTCCATTCCTAGTCTGTTGAGTAAACTGCACACCGATTTCCATACTCATTGTACTAATTTACAATTCCACTAACTGAAAAAACCTTTCTTTTTCTCCACATCATCTCCACCATTTATTACTGTTCATATTCTTGATTGGTGCCATTCTAACTGGAGTTAGATGAAATCTCAGTGCAGTTTTGATTTACATTTCCCTAATAGCTAATGATATTGAATGTTTTTACCCTGTATATTTGTTGGCCACTCGTGTTTCTTTTGACAAGGGTGTCTTTAGTTCATTTGCCCATTTATCAATTGGAAAAATCTTTGGTAGCTTCTCTTCTGATAGAGGATTAATATCATAGAGTATATAAATAACTCAAGAGGCTTAATGCCACCCCCTCTCCATTAATAAATGGGCAAATGAGCTAAAAATAATTTTCTTGTATAGGAAGGAGTAAACAAGACTTATAAGAACAGGGGTGGGGAAGAGGGGATGAGTAAGCAGCCTGAAAGGGCAATTAATGAAAGTTTTTCCCTGCAGTCAACAAATTCCCAGGAAGACAGACTGCTATGCATTCCTTATAAAAGATCAGGACAAAGTTCCAGGGTCTAAGGGAAGGAGAGAACCTAGACTAAAGTTTGGTTAATTAAATTTGGTCAGGAGGTCCAAAGAGTTCAGGTGATTTAAAAATGCAAATTACAGAAATGTGTAAGGTTGCTTTTGTCCCTTACATAAAGAGGGGCCTCTTCCTTGGTCTTATTCAAATTTTACAGAAGAGGATGGCTCTTGACAAGTCTCTTTCAGAACACAAAGGGTACGAGATTTCTTTACCTACTACTGTTTTCCAGCATCACTGGATTCAGGTAAACAAACCATAAAAAAATGTTATATATAAAATTGCCAAAAAAGTTAATATCTCAAAGTTATATCATATATTTAACTATATATTTATATAACTTGAGTATTTTATATGTAATACTGAAATATGCATTTCAGTATTTAAAAAATTATAATATCATATTCAAACAATAACTTTCACTTTTTTTCCTTATGAAAGTAGGCAATATATAGGAAATCAAAAGAAAGTTAACCCACTTTTTTGGGGGGGGATAATTTTAACTATTTGAGGACCTTGAAATGTATTTCACATTTTTCAGTTCTCCCTTGACTACAGTGTATGTATGTTTTTATATTATAGCCTGAGATATAACAAAAACCAAAAAAATGACTGGAACACAAAAGGAAGGTTCTAATGAGAGAATTAGGAAATGGTTCATTCATCTTTTCATTATATACTTCTTTTCTTTGAAGAGATATGCAGGGAGGGAATTGGAGAGTTAGTGTTTGTCCCTAGGTTTCTAATAGTTTTGGGTTATTTACTAAAGGCTCCTTGATATTATTATCATTAGCTTATTAATAATGAATGTGGACTACCTTGCCAGGTATCCAACTAATCATATCATGTGGCAATTACTACAGATTTAGACACAACCCAGTAAAAACTGCAGTGTTTTTAAGAAGTGCTATTTAAAGTTTGCATTCTAGACATACAATAGTAATATTTTTCTGGCAGGGGGATTTCTTGACACATGTTTGTGTGTGTATATGTATGGATACATACACAATCACTATAGGCATGTGGATATAAACATATATAAAACACAAACTTCCATGCAATGTCTCAGAAATCAAGTGCAGGTCATAAACAGTTTTATTGTGGAGGACAAGAAGCTCACAGTTGGATTTAGTGATAAATTGAGAATCTATCATGATTTCACCCAAACTTCTGTTATTAAATTAGGGAGCAGCACCCTTCTAGTGTGTATATGCTATGAGGAAAGGGTGAATTATCTTGGTCTGGTCTGATTCTATTTGCTCACTCTACAAAGCAGAGAGATTAGAACATACAGAAGAATAAAAATTCATTGTTGAGTAATAGGCAGAAAATTAGTCTTCGGGATTTGAATAACCACAACAAAATAAACAACAAGCAGTAATAACACAAATAGAGCAATGACAAAAATTACAGAATTGACATATTGACTGCTCAGCAAGTGCCAGGCACTGGGGAGCTACTTGTTTGACTTTCAAATTTAATCCTTCCAATAAGCATTAGTCTCATGATCTGTGCTGGCAGAAGAAGAAATGAGTCAGAGTTAAGGTCACATAGTTACCAGAGTGGGAACCAAGAAGTGATCCCAAAAAGTCTGACTGCAGAGCTAGGACTCTTTGAAACAATTGGATGAAATGACCTGGGTCTTGTCCTGGTCAATATACTAAGAGAATAATCCTAGCCACTAAATTCAAGGGCAAGGAAGTTAAACAAATTAGAATGTATTTCATTTCCAGAAAACAATCTAGACCTTGATATGACTGTTACCTTCAAACCAGTTACCTATCAATGATTACCTAATTTCTTAGTGTCTCTTATAGCAAAGAAATTGCCATATCTATAAAGAACAATGGAATTAATCTGGCAAAAAGTACTGGAAGGATGATAGTGGTGGTGACAATGCTAGAAAATATGACTTTGTCCCTTAACTGACATCAAAGTTACAGTGCTATGCAACAGCAGCAGCAATAGTAATAATGCCACTAAACCCACCACCATTTCCGTGTCTGCATTATGTTATAGGCGTCACCTATCACCTCTTTCCCCTACCACACTGCATGTTCCCTCACTTACATTGCAAAATCTTTTACACACAGCCAGCACTCCAATATTTTGCATGAAGAAATGAAAAAAAAAAAAACAAATAAATTAAACAGCAGAATATGCTGAAATCTACCTCTGAGTTGAAGGTACAGAAAAAATGTTCATAGAAGACACTTAAAATTCCCAATGACACTGAGGGTATAATCACATCGCATATCAAATCCAAGCCACATACCATGGAGTGTGCTTTTGAAGTGAAATGTAATATAACTATTGCTTTGGGAATTACAGATGGGATCTAGTAAAAGACACTGTATTAATTATATTGTTTTCCATGAAACTTTTCTAAGGTTGCCTAGGACAGCAAGACTGTAGAACATTCATGATGAAACTGTCAAAGAAGACTAGACTTGAGGGACCTTCGGGAGAAGAGAGATTTGAAAATAATGTACTGCCTGCCTGTGGTCAGACGTGCCTGTCTCTGCCAGTGTGACCACATTATTGATTCTCCAAGGAAGAAAGGAAATATGACTTTGTCCCTTAACTGACATCAAAGTTACAGTGCTATGCAACAGTGGCCAAAAACGTTTGCAAATCTTTTTATTAAGATACAAAGTTTTGAGTATCCTAGAAGATCCTAATGCCATTGATTCAAGATGGCAATGGTCCATTGGCACAACATCCAAGGGTTGACGTTGGCTGGGGAGGGGAAGGAGGGCAAGTAAGTATTTGGGGAGGGCAAGTACTTAGAATCAAAGGCCTTACATTCCCCCAGAAACTGAGGAATCCACAGAGTTTAAAACCAAAAAATATGTATATGGATCTGTATATGGAAAGGTGAACTATGATTACTAATTGCAGTGAGATCACAGATAAATAAAAATACTACCTCTGAGCTGAAGATGCAGTTATTCTAGACAGTTTCCCTATGATTAGTTATTTGTCTAAGACTTTACTAATCAACATAAAATAGCAGAGTATAGGACACTTCTGGGCACCCGTTACAGAGAACACTCCCTACAATGCCCACCTTCAAAAAATAATATATGCTGTCAGCTCCTAGTAGGATCTGAAAAAGGCACAAATTCAAGTGTGGCAAAAGGTACAAAAATACTGAAAAAATATGTATTTTCTCTTCATTTTATAAAAAATATAAAATGAAGAGAAAATAAAGTGAGAAAAAGAGGTGATTCAGAGATGGCATTTCAAAAAAAAGATTTTGGTTTTTTAATTAGGGAAGAAAAAGATTAAATCATGTCAGATGCATTTTATTTATGTACCTACAAAAAAGCAAAATCCGATCATAAAATAGAGGGTCACAAAGAACTAGTACTGAACTGATCATAAAGAGCACATATTTCCTGTCTAGCACAATTGTAATCTCTTGAACAATTCCCCAAAGCTGCCTAACATCAAACATTAATCCATCAGTTTAGGATCCATCAGCAAATGTAGTATACCTCCAGAGGGGCCTCACAGGTTAGGCAAAGAAAGCATGTATACTGTTGGTTCTTCCTTTGATGACGAAAAATCTATAGGTCAGAGAGAGACAGGCTCTCATGTCTCCTCCATTAATTATTTAAGGTAATATTCTGGATGTCAGTAAATCCTAACAACTTCAAATATGAACCTTTTATGCTTCAAAGATGTGATTTTCATAAACAAAGCCAAAATACTTCTCCTTATCCAAAAAGAAATCATGCATATTTTATGTTTTAGTGAACATTCTCTCACCAATAAAATTGGATTTGACCATATATTTCAAGTCAACTTACCCTAACAGATGGGAACCCTTCTGTCATTTATAGCCTACTTTTATCTTTTTTAGCCATCCACTGATTTATCCATGTACTAAGTAAGCCCTGGTTACCTCATTATAGCTGCTGTAGAGCTCATGATTAATGCTGCCTAGTAATAATGACTGGGTTTCAAGTCTCTAACCTAGTTTGTATTTTCTTTAAAAATTGTAGTACCGGGTGTGGGGGCGCTGAGGTTATGGCTCAATGGTAGAGTGCTTCCCTAGTGTGTGTGAGACACTGGGTTCTATTCTCAGTACCACATATAAATAAATAAAATAAAGGTCTATTGAAAACCAAAAAATATTTAATGAAAAATAAATTGTAGTATGGAGAATTTCGAGTATATACAGAAATAGACAAATAAAAATAAATCTTGATGTACCCACTATCTTGCAAAAATGATCAATTCATGATCATTCTTGTTTTAGCTGCTCTTCTCCACTCCTCCTTTATATATTATTTAGATACATATCATAGACATAATTTTTAAAAAATATCTTTATTGTTTAGTTGTAAACAGACAATACCTTTATCTTTATGTGGTGTTGAGGCTCAAACCCAATGCCTCACACATGCTACGCAAGTGTTCTACCACTGAGCCACAACCCCAGCCCCTCATAGACATACTTTGAGCTTATGCATTTCTGTATGTATCACTCTAAAAGCAAAGCCTTAAAAAAGTAGGTCTCTAGGAAAAAAAAATAAAACCTTAAAAGTTAACGAATTAACAAAATTAAATAAATTTTAAAAATCAAAACTTAACAATAATAATGAAAACCCACAAATATTAACCATAAAGTATTCAAATTTCCATTTGTCTCATTTACTTCTTAAGTCCAAAACTATTTTTTAAAAACTTCTTAGTATTGCTAGTAACTTGTAAGGCAATGAAATTTCTGAATACAGTTAGCTTAAGTATGTTTTTATTAAAACCACTGACCTATTGCTATCTCAGAGACAGTACAAAATGCAACTAGAGATTATCAGTTCTTCAGAATTTTTGAGAGTGACTGATTTAGACACAGACACGTGATTTCTAACCAAATAATCAGGTCACAAGTAAACTGGCTCACCATAAATAAAAAGTACATAATAAATAAGAATCAATATTTGCTAAGGAATTTCTGTGTGCCAGACCCTCGGCTAGTCTCTTTGGCTTGACTTTATTGCATTTTTAAAACAACCCTGAAAAGGTTTGGAGATTTGACCATGGGTACCCAGCATGTAAGGGGATGAGTGAGAGATTAAGCTAAGCAAGTCAAAGCAGCACACTCTCCTCTCCTGTCTCTGTACCCAGCATTTAAGGACACAAATCTAAGAGCTCTGTGGAGGGAAACAGGAACAGGAAGAACGAACGGAGCTACTGAGAGTAGAACAAGAAACTGACTAAGGTCAGCTCCTGCCATCTCATAATTATCATTCTTTTTCAAGTTTAATTACTGCTCAGAGTCAGGAACATTAACTATGGAAATATTTTCCAAGTAGGGGATCCACCCATGAAAGCCTCACTTGAGAGAATTCCATGTTCTGCTCTAAGACACCTGGAAGGCTCGCCTCTGATGTCACATTCTTTCAAGATCATTTGAAAATGCTGGCCTTAAGAGCAGCAGTTAATAGGTACAGTTATATATACCTCTACAGGCCAGAGTAATCTATTTTAAACTTGCCTCTCAATTACTTGATACTTAGGGCTTCCTGTCGTGCCTGGCTATTTCAAACTTGCCAAGGCAGAGAAAAAAAAATCTGATTGTAAATTCACAACACTCATCACGAAGCTTTACAGTACAAAAGAGTGAATCTTGAGTTTATCTCATTCACCCAACAAGACAGAGATGATGCAGTCTTTAATGCTATGCTATTTATACAACAACTTTCTTCCTAATTTCATCTCCCTTTTTCTAGCTCAAAGATGTAACACAGTGACAAAGTTCAAGTTCATTACCCCAAAAATCTATTTTGGCAGCTAAAGTAAATAGATTTTGGATGAACCTTTTAAATAGCATTCTAAAATGCCAGGTATTAAAGGTTGTTTATTCAACTATTTACAAGACTATGAAGCCAGCATTCTGTAGCTCCAATGCAAATGTTCTTGTCAATGCAAATGTTTCTAGAAAGAAAACCCTGACAAAGCCTTTGCAGCTACTTTAAAATATAAAGAGAAGTGCAAGTTTCCTTTGACTTAAATATGCACCTCCATGAAATGATCAGGAAACCAGAGCAGCAGGGCCCTTGTTGAACAATCATCTGATTACTGTGAGCCAGTTAAAGAGAGATTTGAGATGCTCAGTCTATAGATGGGTTACTGAGTCCCTGATTTTCCTAGCAGATTTCTAGGCACTGAAGTATTGTTATAGGCCTGGCTCATGTTTGCTGTGATTCGATGTTGACCTTTGATTCTATGGTTAAAGAAATCTCATAGCAAATTTTAAAGATACTTTTCCCTTGCCTGATTCCAATTTATCCTCTATGTATTCAACTGACATTTATCATAGGACTCTTCAGAAGTGACATCCAATGAGGGATAGAGCAACTAGAAGTTGGCAGTGTTGTTGTAGCAGGAAGTTCAGCCATTAATTCTGTGGTTGTAGAATCACGGGAAGGGCCCAGGACACCTAGAATGGCAGTGTTGAATCCTTGGGAACTCAGAGTAATAGCTCTGTACAAGAGAAATATTATTTCAGTATTTTAATAACCAGTGTGACTAAGCCAGCATTTATGTTTAAACAGAATCCCAGTCAGTCCTGTGTTGGGATAAACAAGTGCAAGCCCTGTATTAGGTAAGTCTCCAGCTAAATGATATGTAATGTATCTAGTAACTATGATGTAGGTTTTAAATAAGTGGAAAGGACAGGTTATCTCAGATTTGTCAAAAGTTTTTGTTGAAAACATAATAACTAATGTGTACAGATTCCAGGAAGAAACTTTTTCAATTTAGTTTCTGCAATAAAACAAGTTTTACTATTCCATAGATAATTGCTTTCTTGATTAAAAAAAAATACCTACTATTTAACTCTCTCAAAGTCAATATGTCCAAGGAACTAAAGAAAGACCAGATGTCTAATAGCTAAAAGTACAGATATTTTCCTGAATAATTTGAATGTCTGCAAATGAACAAAGTCTATTCCAAACTTCTGCTAATCCTTCTTGAGTTTTCATTTACGTAACTCTACACATTCTGCCATAGAGAGAATGTCCAAGATGAGTCAAGAATTGAAAGAGGTGATATTTAATAGATCAGGATTTCCAAGAGAGCACTAACAGTACAAATAGGTGTTAGAAAAATAAACATTCTGTCACAATAGCATTTGTTGAAAAAAATATTAATAATCCTTAAGAAAACATCATTATTTCTCTCCCCTTGTGTAAGAGGGACAGTTCTAATGTAGAAATACCTATTCATTTTATCTTTTTCCCTCTAAAAAATAGCATCAATCCTGATGGGAAAATCTGAAAATCCAAGTTCAAGTAGCAAACAACACCTTTAGAAGGTTTAGAAGGCAAACTCACATATGAGTTTCATTGGAAAACATGTGAGGATCCTTTTTGTTTCTGGGAAAACAATCGAAATTCCAGCTTCCGATGCTGTCCAATGTAAAGGAGCATATGTTAAACTCTTTTTATCAGTGTCTGTATTTTGACAAAACACATGGAATTAAACCACGGCATGACGACTGAGACTAAACTTGAGTTTAAGTGTAGATTACACCAACTTGGCACAGATAGTGTGCAGCACTAACCCCACATACATTAACTACAGCCACCTGTGCCCACTTCACTAATCACCCACACCTGCTTCTACCATGCTACCGCTGGCTGAGATACCCTCTAGAACATCTGCCGGCTTTAGATAAAGATTCTGCGCACAACTACATTAGCATAACAGGCTTTTAAACTATTATTGCAAAAGAAGAAGCAGTCAATATGCTAATTTTTGAGGCTCTATGCCTAATTTTCATTAGGCTCACCCTAATTTCTTTTTTCAGTTTTGGCAGGAAGTCCTGGGCCAATTTTCATAGCCAAAAGATGGCCACACTCACAGATGGTCAGAAAGTATGAGGAATTCCTTCGATTTCAAGTTTCCCAGTCATAAAACAGTAGGCTCCAAACCAGAGTCAACTGCTTTGGTTTTTTATCATTCTGAGTAATAAGCATACCAGGCTTCTATTTTCATTATGCATTAAATGAGAGGCAGAAATTAACTCTTCCAGCCTCAATGTTTATTTTTGAGGAAAATGAGCAATGAATTTCAAAATACAGGGACATGGCCAAGCTCTTAAACTGTAAATTAAACAAATCAACACATAAGAACAATATTCTAACAGCAATTAGGTAATCACAGTGTAAGATAATCAATATTCATGATGCTCTTTGAGCCACAGGCATGGTTCCACCCAACCTTATTTGGTTGTGTATTTATTTTAAAAAATATATAATTGGTTAATTGATAAATATTATTAAAATATTGAATAATTAACAGTGAAAAAGAGCAACATGTTACATTACACACAACTATTGCTTCAAATAAACCTCTCCCATTAAACAGGTAAAAAAAATGTTATAGGTAGCCAGGTGCGGTGGCATAGGCTTATAACCCTAGCTATTCAGGAGGCTGAGGCAGAAGGATCCCAAGTTCAAGGCCAACTTCAGCAATTTAGTGAGATGCTATCTCAAAAGGGCTAAGGATGTATGACAGTGGTACCTGGGTTCAATCCCTAGTACCAGAAAAAAATAAAGTGTCATAGAGGACACAAAATGAGCCATTTATTATTATACTAATAGTATGTGTCCCCTATTGAGTTTTATTTTTAATTAACATTTATATTCAACTCATTATATACTTAACACAATTATAAATATATTACAAAAATGGGTGCTAAGGTCTCTAAATTTATTTTCCCAAGGTCAAGCACTCAAGCCTAGTCATCTCTAAAAATTTTTGCTCTCTTAACAGGATGAACATGCAGGAAATTGAGGGGATAAACTATGTCCATGAACAGCCTCAAAGATTAAGATAGTAATTTCATTACCATGTCTCATTTGATAATTTTTAAAAAGTGACTAGATATAAATTTCATATAATTTTGTAATTCAAGTTATTAATGACAGCTTGAATTTACTGAATGCTTATGTTGCTCAGAGCCCTTTGCATAAATTAAATTCTCAAAACAAACATAAAGGGTAGGCATTAGCATCACAGTATTTTACAGGTGAATACACATGTATAAAGGTGTTAAGTAACTTACACAATTCTGTGGTATGAATATAGCTTATCCCCTCAAAAAATCATGTTCAAATTTGATCCCCACTATAGCTTTTGAGAGGTGGCAGGACCTTTAAAAGGAAATGAGATTATTAAGAGAGACCAGTGTCTTAGAGCTTCAGAGAGTGAGTACATTCTTGAAAGAGCAGGGCATTATAAAGTAAGGCTGTCCTTTGTGTTTTGTCTAATATGCGTGCTGCCTCCCTTTTTCTCATCATGAGTTAAAGCAACACAAGATTCTTGCCAGATTTTGGACTTTCCAGCCTCCTGAACCATAAGCCCAAATAAAACCTCTTTCCTTAATAAATGACCAGTTTCAGGTATTGTGTTATAGTAACATAAAATAAATGAAGAAACACAGGTAGCATTACTGGGCCTCTAATCAAGGCAGTCTACCCCACACATTTACCTTTGTACTATATTTTCTCTAATTCTGAATATATTTTGCAAATTAAGGAAAAGTGTTAGGCTGAAGAGCAATAAACTATATCTCCTAATATGAAAAGCATACATTGCCCTCAGACCCTCCCTGTGGTTCCAAACTCAGGATCTCCACTGATTACAAACGGGAAGGCAATCTGGTGGGTCAATGATAAGTAGACAAATGGTGCCGGGTTGCTCATTAGAAACAAGTTGATAAGCCTATCACATTGGCTCAGATCCAAAAACAATAACCAGCTGAAATATGATCTTTAAATTAAGCAATAGCTGACTAGAGTCCTTTACATTTCAAGAAAGAAATGGAAATAATTCATTAACAGGGCAAATTAGTCAACCAAACTGACAGTTTGTCCCTTTTTACACACACACACGTGCATGCACACACTTGGATCCCCACAAATAGTAGGGTTATAATAGAAATGCTGACATGACCAACCTCCTAATGTTTCATACCAAAGGCTATAATTATATTTTCTAATTGTATACGAGGCAAAAGAAATGCCAACCAGAACAAAAACATAATAACTAGCTAGAAATAGTCCATTGGAATTTTTGTATTAAAGAAAAATGCATATGAAACACTATTATCTTTGGCCACAGCCAGAAGATGTCAGACAATCAATTCATATAACATGCCAGCTTAATAAAATCTGCATACAAAATTTATGAATGCAGTAATATTCCTTTTTATCACAAGTTATTAATGGTCAATTTAATGAATATCTACAGCTGGAGTGCTTTGGGTCTGTATGATATTTTAATCATCTTTAACCATGGATTTAAATGCATTTCATTTTATAACCATCAGCTATTTAACAAAGGAAAGGCTTTACATGATTATTGAAATATTTGGGGTGGGTTACCAATTTTGCCTTTAGCCCATTATGTTTTTGTTTTTGTTTTTTAGTTTAATACAACAGAAACAGACTATTCCACTATAATAATATTTGATTTAATGTCTGTATTAGAATACAAAAGAAGGTTGCTTAAAGTTGCATTACGTGTTCAATTAGTTTAAAAATCTTCCTTCCAGTCTCTTTTCAATAAAGAACTTTCTAACCTTGTTTATACAAAACAATTTTGCTCAAAGCCATTATCCTCCAAAAAAGTATCCTGCTGGAATGTTGACATCACAGACACAAATATTCCTGAAAATTAATGTGTCACATTCCCTCAAGTATCTGACTTGTTTCCATTTAATGGTTGGCATATTCTTTTTTTTAAAAGCACTATGCTGTTCAATTCTAATTTCATCATATGTTCTTAGCTAAAACTAAATCTTATCATATGATGCATATGTGGAGGAAATAGGCAACACTGAAGGCTGAAAAACTACAGCAGTTATATGGGAACATAGACATTCAGCATTTAAAATATTGATGTCTTTCAAAGCCAAATAATAGATTGTTTCTCACTTTTGAGCAGTAGAATCTTGGTATAAAATCTATACTCATGTTGCAAGTCATCATAAACATTTGGACATCTTGCAAAAACTTAAGGGATTAGCTCATAAGTACTTGTTAAGGTATAAGAAGTAAATGGATAAACTAGTTAATGCATTACAATCACCATCTGTTAGACTTCCATCACTATAACAAATGCCTGAGATAAATCAACTTATAAAGTGAAAAGGTTTATTTTGCCTCATAGGTTCTGAGGTTTCAGTCCATTTCTCTCAACTTTGTTGCTGTGGGCCTGTAGCCAGGCAGTTCATCATAGCAGGGAGTGAGCGGTAAAGCAAGCCTTTCACTAAATGGGCAGGAATTAAAGAGAAGAAGTGGCAGTTGAAAGCCCAATATTCCCCTTTCAAGGGCATGGCCCCCTAGATGAGAAGACCTCCAACTAGACTCCACTCTTAATGTTCCCAGTAGTGGATGCTACGGCCTAAACATGGAGGACTAAGGAACTTCCTGATCCTAGAACTTAAATGTTGAGAGCCAGACTGTGGCACTTAAACATGGACACGCACCTGAGGAACTTCCAGACCTGGGGGCCTAAACATGGGCTCTTGAGGAACTTCCAGATCCTAGAGTCTCAATATGGATGTGCACCAAAGGAACTTCCGGATCCTAAACATGGACATGCGCCTGAGGCACTTCCGGATCCTAGAGCCTAAACATGGATGCCTGAGGAACTTCTGGACCCGGGGGCTTAAACATGGACGTGAACCCAACGAACTTCCTGATCCTAGGGCTTAAACATGGGCGTGCGCCTGAGGAACTTCCGGATGCTACCGAATAAAAATGGATGCCTGAGGCACTTCCAGATCCGAGGGCCCAAAGATGGACATGCACCTGAGGAAATTCCAGATCCGGGGGCCTAAACATGGATGCCTGAGGAACTTCCAGATCCTAGAGTCTCAACATGGACGTGCACCAAAGGAACTTCCGGATCCTAGAGCCTAAACATGGACGTGGGCCTAAGGAACTTCCGGATGCTATAGCCTAAACATGGAGGAGTGAGAAACTTCCGGATCCGAGAGCCCAAAGATGGACGTGCACCTGAGGAACTTCCGGATCCGGGGGCCTAAACATGGACGCCTGAGGCACTTCTGGATCCCAGAGCCTAAACATGGATGCCTGAGGAACTTCCGGATCTGGGGGCTTAAACATGGACATGCATCCAAGGAACTTCCGGATCCAGGGGCCTAAACATGGACGTGCACCTGAGGCACTTCCGGATGCTAAGGCCTAAACATGGATGTTCGCCCGAGGAACTTCCCGATCCAGGTGCCTAAACATGGACATGCACCTTTGGAAAAGATTCTTCAAATGCTCCTTTAAACTTAAAGCTAAAAAAGTTGATTTTAGTAAAGTATTGTCCATCAGAGGCTAGAAAGAGAAGGCCACAAAGGGGTGGAGTGAGACAGGAGAGTGAGTGTTGAAATTTCGTGAAGGAGGAGGAACAAGTTCTAGTATTTTGTAGAAGAGGGGTTATGATAATTCCCCAAATTTATTATGTATTTTGTAAAGAACTAGAAGAGTTCAAATTTTCCCAAAAAATAAATAATAAATATATGCGGCAATGAAAATTACCCTGATTTGATCAAAACCCATTGTATAATGTATTAAATTATCATTCTGTACCTCCCCCCAAAAATAAAAGAAATTGGAAAAAAAAAAAGTTCCCAGTAGTGCCAAGGTGGCAACTAAGCCTTTAACACATAGGCCTTTGGGGACATTCCTGACCCAAACTCTATCAAACAATAAGAAATGCATGATGGCAATTTTGGTATGATTATCTACAGCTTTATAAGAAATTAATGGTGAGAAGATAGCAAGGCTTATGCACAAGAGATTTATTGCATCCATGTGTAACTCATTTGCTTAATTTTCTGTTCTTCTAATCATTTGGTTTTAGAGTCCTACTATGTGTCAGTTGATCTATGTGTGCTCCAGAAGATAATTAACTCCTCAAGAGAAGGACACAGTACATGTGCATGCATGATTGTAAGACAGTAGAATGGATAAGGACCAAGAAGAAACAAACAGAATTTAGAGAAAATGTTTCATGTAATGAACACAGATAAGACTTTTAATAAAAGACTTCTGGAATACAGAGGAATGGAAGAAATGAAAGTATTTGGGGACAAGAGGAAGAACAGGAAAATGATAATGAATGCAGAGACAAAAAGTGACTAAAATATGAATTTTGTATTAAAATACTGACTTTCAACAATGTATAAAACTTCTTTAATAAGCAGGATGTCATAAATCCAGGAATACCACAACTCATTAGGTTTCATTTTAAACTTCTTGAATATGACTACATTTTCTCATCAGGCAAGCCAATATATGCTTACACTGTGAGGTTAAAGCAATGAACTTGTGAAGAGAACCTGTCAAATCATATTATCAACAAGGAATAGTCGCACTATTGGGGAGTATCTAAGCTATAACATCAATTTTAAAGAAGTGTGCTTACATGTGCATTTAATTAGGTCACACTTTCAACGTCATCCTATTAATTCTAGTTTAATGCTCTATTTTTTAATTTGTTTTAATTAGGTATGTATGACAGCAGAATGCATTTCAATTCATTGTACACAAATGGAGCACAACTTTTCATTTCTCTGGTTGTACATGATATAGAGTGCACCACATGTGCAATCATACATGTACCTAGGGTAATGATGTCCATCTCATTCCATCATCTTTCCTGCTCCCATACCCCTTCCCTATCCCTCTCTCCCCTTTGCCCAATCAAAGTTCTTCCCATGCTTCATGCCCTCCATATGGATAAGTATCCACTTATCAGAGAGAAAGAACATTCGGCCTTCGGTTTTTTGAGATTGTCTTACTTAGCTTAGCATGATATTCTCCAACTCCATCCATGTACTTGCAAATTCCATAATTTTATTCTCTTAACTCTGGGTAATGTTCTGGTGTGTATATGTACCAGTTTCTTAATGCTCTATTGCCACTTCCAAATGACAATTTTAGATGTGGACTTAAGGGAAAACTACATTTTGACAACTCATTTTGTACTGAGCTTCAAATTCAAAAGTTGGAACAATATTGAATAGAAGGTTCAATATTTGGAGTAATATTGAGAACAGAGAGATAATTGTGTCCAAAATTCTAGATATTTAGAATAATTAGATTTTTAAAATATTGCAAGGGCAAATATTAGATTCTTCTTTAAAAGCATAATCAAGTGTTGGATGGAACATGAAATTCAGTTTCCTGTGAATCACCAGAATCACAATTTGAAAAGAAAAAAATGTCATTCATAAAAATTGAGATGTTTTGTATTGTTGTTTCTTGGGAGAGAGGGAGAGATAGACAAGTTACAAAACTTCTCCATTTTTAAAAAAATATACTCATGTTTAAAAAATCATTACATTCAGATGATATAGAATTTATCAATTGAATCATTTTAAAGTACAAAATCCAATAACATTTAATATATTCTCAGTGTTATACTACTTTCACTGCTGTTTCCACAATGTTTTCATCATCCCGAGAGAAAACCTGGTACCAATTAAGCAGCCATTTCCCAATCCCCAAATCCCTGGAACCACTAATATGTTACCTCTATGAATTTCCCTACTCTCAATGTTCATATCAATAGAATTGTAGAATGGCTTATTTTAAATTGGGTAGTATTTAAAATATATTTTAACAAAGAATATTCATAGGGGTAGGGGTGTAGCTCAGTAGTACAAAAGAACAGCATACTACAGGGACACAGCCACATCAGTCTTTATAGCAGCACAATTCACAATAGCTGAACTGTGGAACCAACCTAGATGTCCTTCAGTGGATGAACAGATAAAAAAAAAAAAAGTGGCATTTATACACAATGGAGTTTTTTACTCAACAATAAAAGAGAATAAAATCATGGCATTTGCAGGTAAATGAATGGTGTTGGAGAAGATAATGCTAAGAGAAGTTAGCCAAACCCAAAAAAACAAATGCCGAATATTTTCTCTGATATAAGGAGGCTTCCTCATAGTGGGGTAGGGAGGGGGAGCATGAAAGGATTAGATGAATTCTAGATAGGGAAGAGAGGTGGGAGGGGGCAGGGGATTATCAAGGACAGTGGAATGTGATGGACATCATTATCCAAAGTACATGTATGAAGACATGAATTGGGTGTCAACATACTTTATATACAAACAGAGGTATGAAAAATTGTTCTATATGTGTAATAACAATTGTAATGCATTCCTGTCATGTATCTAAAAACTAAAACCAATAAAGAAGAATTTAAAATACTCATTACAGGAAAAAAAATGCTTAGAATGTAGAAAGCCCTGTGTTCCATCCCCAGCATCTCAAGGAAAAA
The DNA here is from genome assembly GCF_047511675.1 of Marmota flaviventris. Taxonomy (NCBI): domain Eukaryota; kingdom Metazoa; phylum Chordata; class Mammalia; order Rodentia; family Sciuridae; genus Marmota; species Marmota flaviventris. The sequence goes on from NC_092498.1 coordinate 172,332,677, forward strand.
AGTGTGTGTTTGTGTGTTTGTGTGTGTGTGTGTGTGTAAAGAAAAAATGCTTCATAAAAAAAGTCCTTCATTTCCTGTTTTTTTTTAATTTTTGTTTTCCCAAAATTATTTCCAAAAAATTTAATAGGCACTGTTCATGAGGTGAACAAATATGATTTTTTACTACTTTTTTTCAAACTAAAAAGCTAATGATAAAGACTCACTCAAATTTTAAACACCGAGGGCATTACTCACATCAACTTGATTGTATGAAAACATAAAAGAAAACATAAAAAGATGGATATCTGCACTGTGTTCATGACTGGAAAGATTTAAAAGAAGCAATATATGAAATTTCCATCAATGAATCTAGATATTCAATGTTATTCTTTTAAAATATGTCAATGATTTTTCCCACAGATCTTGAAAAGAAAAATGTGAAAGAATAAAGGGTTAAGATCAGCCAAAAAACGTGATTGAAAAAAAGGAATGAGTACCCTTCTATACTTAAAGATACCATTAAACCATAGTAACCAAAACATTGTAATTAAAGCTCAAAGACACTAATTGAACTCAATGAATAGGCAAGAAATAAATCCACACATGTACATCAAAACCATAGGAACTAGTTTTCCATTTGAATAAAAGTGAATTAATAATTCATACCACACTTAAAAATATCTAGATAACAAAATACATGTGAAAAGTAAACATTAATACTTTAGGATAAAACTATAAGTAATCTTTCAATCTCGGGATCACAGAAAATTTCTTAAGCTAGATATGAAATGGATACATTAAAGTAAAATATAATTAAATTTAGCTACATTAAAATTAGAAATTTAGAATACAGCAAGACGTATTCACACATTCACACAAATTCACTAAAATTCCAAGCCAGAAGTAAAAAAATGTCATAATATGGATATAATAATAAAGAATGTGAATCCAGAAGTCAGTAGAAAAAAACAGACTCAATGGAAAAATGAATAAAGAATATACATAGGAAATTGACCAAAAAAAAAAAAAAAAAAGATACCTGAACACCCAGATAATGAATGAAAACATGTTTTACTCCACTGATAAATGGAGAAGTGAAAATTAAAACAATAATGAAATAACATTTATACCCATGAAAGTAACAAGCATTTAAGAAGTTTGCTGATACAGGGCCAACAAAGACATGGGCAAAAGGAATTCTCACCTAATGCTATGGAGCAATAATTGATGTGACCGTTTATTGGAATTGTGAAATTGTTCTCCCAAGTTGAAGAAATGCATACCTTCCAACATGGAAATTTCACTTTGAGGTGAATATTCTACAGAGAGACTCACTAGTACAATAGAAGCCACAGACAAGGATATTTTACATTGTCATGATAGATTGTTTCCAATTCTTCTCTCTAAGAGAAGGCAACAGGATCTATGTGTCATATATTCTGAGACTGGAATACAATACAGGAAGTAAAATTTCAAGAATCAAGTTTTCATCTGTTAATGCTGCTATATCCGAAAAAACAATGCTGAAAGAAATTGACTATGCATGGTAGGAGATGAAAACATGAAATACATATTAAACAAAGAACAGTTTACCTTTTAGGGATACAAACATAAGAAAGTTGGAAATCAAAGCAGAGAGGAAACACACTGACTTCAGATTAATAATTACCTCTAAAGCAGTAGTTTTTGTTTGTTTTTCAGTTGTCAATGGACCTTTATTTTACTTATTTATTTGTGGTGCTGAGAAATGAATCCAGTGCCTCATGTATGGTAGACAAGCACTAAGCCACTGAGCTGCAGCCCCAGCCCTGAAACAATAGTTAAAAAAAAAATTGTAGCTACTCAAAATATCTTTATTTGTTTACTTTTATGTGGTGCTAAGGATGGAACCCAGTGCCTCACACATTCTAGGCAAGCGCTAAACTGCTGAGCTACAGCCCCAGCCCTAAACAATAGTTTTTTGAAAGGGGGAAATTTGCCTTCCCCAAACATTTTGGAATCACTCTGCCCTTGTCAAAGGACATGCTACTCCATCTGGTGAGTACAGGTCAGAGATGTTGCTAAATATCCTACAGTGTGTGGAGCTGCTCCACAAGAAATTACTACCTGGCCCCAAATTTCAGTGGGGCCAAGTTTGAAAACCTCAGCTCTAAGAGAGACAAACAAGAATAAGAAGACAGATGGGGAAGACGATATGTATCTGTAACTGTTTATTATAATAGGAGTTCTGAACTATATATGAAAATATGTTAACTTTTTCATGGAGTCCACCACGTTATTACCTACACTTTTTTTTTAATTTGAAATACATCATTTATATAGTTTAAAGTTTTTAAATCACTCCACCAAAAGTTAATTGATAAATCTGATGTAAGTTACATAATTCTTTCCCAGGAATCTCCATACTGCTTTCCAAATTGGCTGCACCAATTTGCAGTCCCACCAGCAATGTACAAGTGTACCTTTTTCCCCACGTCCTCGCCAGCCCTTGTTGTTGTTTGACTTCATAATGGCTGCCAATCTTACTGGAGTGAGATGGTATCTTAGGGTGGTTTTGCTTTGCATTTCTCTGACTGCTAGAGATGGTGAGCATTTTTTCATGTACTTGTTGATTGATTGTATGTCCTCCTCTGAGAAGTGTCTGTTCAGGTCCTTGGCCCATTTGTTGATTTGGGTTATTTGTTATCTTATTGTTTAATTTTTTGAGTTCTTTGTATACTCTGGATATTAGGGCTCTATCTGAAGTGTGAGGAGTAAAAATTTATTCCCAGGATGTAGGCTCCCTATTTACCTCTCTTATTGTTTCTCTTGCTGAGAAAAAACTTTTTAGTTTGAGTAAGTCCCATTTGTTGATTCTAGTTATTAACTCTTGTGCTATAGGCATCCTATTAAGGAATTTGGAGCCCGACCCCACAATATATAGATCGGAGCCAACTTTTTCTTCTATCAGGCGCAGAGTCTCTGATTTGATATCAAGCTCCTTGATCCATTTTGAGTTAACTTTTGTGCATGGCGAGAGAAAGGGATTCAGTTTCATTTTGTTGCATATGGATTTCCAGTTTTCCCAGCACCATTTGTTGAAGATGCTATCCTTCCTCCATTGTATGCTTTTAGCCCCTTTATCAAATATGAGATAGTTGTAATTTTGTGGATTGGTCTCTGTGTCCTCTATTCTGTACCATTGGTCCACCCGCCTGTTTTGGTACCAGTACCATGCTGTTTTTGTTACTATTGCTCTGTAGTACAGTTTGAAATCTGGTATTGCTATACCTCCTGATTCACACTTCCTGCTTAGAATTGCTTTTGCTATTCTGGGTCTTTTGTTTTTCCATATGAATTTCATGATTGCTTTATCTATTTCTACAAGAAATGCTGTTGGGATTTTGATTGGCATTGCATTAAACCTATAGAGAACTTTGGGTAATATCGCCATTTTGATGATGTTAGTTCTTCCTATCCATGAACAGGGTATATTTTTCCATCTTCTAAGGTCTTCTTCTATTTCTCTCTTTAGGGTTCTGAAATGGAAACGAGGACAACCACCCCATTCACAATATCCTCAAAAAAAATAAAATACTTGGGAATCAACCTAACAAAAGAGGTGAAAGATTTATACATAATTCTTTTACTGGCTTATTTCTGGAAATAGGTAATTGGAAAACAATATTGTCAAACTCATATTTTGTGTGTGTGTGTGTGTGTGTGTGTGTGTGTGTATGGATTAAACCCAGTGGTGAGCCACATCCCCAGCCAGGTATTATGTAGGGACATCTAGATGACCCTGTGCAAAATAATTTTGATATATTATTTTTACATTTTTGTTTAAATTTTGAACAAAGTCTTACTAAGTTGCTAAGGCTGGCTTGGAACTTGTGATCCACCTGTCTCAGCCTCCCCAGCCACCAGGATTACAGGTGTGTGCCACCGTGCCCAGCTCATGATCAAGTCTACATTGTTATTTTTTAATTTTGTTGTTTGATCATACAGAGCTACAGGGGAAGGCTCTGAAGAAATCCCAGGATTAATGCACAATCACAGGTTTATTTCATCATCACAGTTTCAGGCAAGAAGATTCTAAAAACAATCCCAAATGAAGTTAATGCAGTTCTTTCCTGTTTTCACAGCACACTGAAACAAGGCTTAACAATTTTTGGAAGAAGCCGATGGCAGAAGGGTAAACCTGCTTCACATCCATGGCTGCAGGTGGGAATTTCTGTCAGTCGTGTGGATTCCAGGAGTTCCTTCAAACTGCTCTGAGATCAACTAGTGCATGATTTTGTTTTCATTAAGTTCCTTAGTACACGGACTGGTAAACTTTTTCTGTGAAGGACCAGATAGTAAGTCTTTCAGGCTTTGCAAGCCATATGGTCTGTGTCACAACAACTCAAGCTGTCTTTGTTACAGAGAAATGGCCACAGACAATACCTGAAGAGATGAGTGTGGTGGTGTTCCAATAATGCCTTAGTTACAAAAATAGACAGGGGATGGAATTTGGCTCCAGGCCAGGATATTTTGATACCTGAAGGGTCTTCAAAAAGCACTGCTTTAAGTACTATTTTAAATTTAAGGCATCTCCTCAAATTTTCTTGGGAAAAATAGTTTTGCCTATGTTTTAATCAGTTCAGAAATTTTTACACAATGTAAAATGAATTCACACAAATTAAATAACTCAATCAATGATGAAAATGTTCCTCTTTAGATTTATAATATACCAACTTCTTCCTGGAAGGGTGTTATATGATCTGATCTACTAAATTACTAATTCTAATTGGTTCCATTTGTTTAAATTATGCTATTAAATATTCTTTGTAGTAAAATAAATACACATATCTTCAACTCAACTAAGGGGTTGGAATGACAAGGACAGTGAAATTATACTCTGTTCAAATAATGGCTTCCTATTAGGTTTGCCATTTCACCTGAATAATTCGTTATAATCATGAATAATGATGTTATTCGACAATCTAATGATATCATGGTGAGTAGCTTCAATCTATCCATCTTTGTCAAGAAGGTCAAATATTTGTATTCCGCTGTACTAGGCAAAGTTGAACAAACAGTTAAACAATATGAGGCACTGTAATTACTCCTCTAAATGAAACCAGCAAGTTCCATTTGACTGGATTCTGGGTCCTGTGAAACACAAATCTACTTCAAAGGTATAGTACCAATAAAGAAATGCTTCATAGTGTTGAACTTGCACAGAGATTCCCTGGGTGATCGCTGGAGATCAATGCCAACTAGCTGAAATGGAGGGAAACCCTCTTTCACTGTTTCTACAGGGTTTGTACAAGATTTGATCAATGGGGATAGAGAGTGGCGAGAACCAGAAGGTATGATGTAGGACACCTCAATGACCCTGCAGTAAAGAATTTTGATATATTAAAAATCATTTCTGTTTTCCTCCCTTTCTCCCTTCCACTCTCCACATCTCAACAGCTTTCTCACTGAACCAAAATCATCCTTAGAAAGCCTTACCACTCTGGTTCCAGGCATTTTCCTACTTCCTCATCATACTTCACCCCCACAGGATTTCTTTGTGCTTTTTAGAACATGACTGAATAAGCAAATTTGTTTCTGCCCTTGGAACTTGGTTCTTACTTCCCTCTACTTGGAATTCCTTGCCCATTGTCCAATGGGCCGGCTTCCTGGTTACTCAGTTCTCAGATCATATGCCACCAGCAAAGAGAAGGTTTTCCTGTCTCCATCTCACACTCAACCATATGTTTTTAATTTTTTTTACAATCTAAAATAATGTTCATGACTTAGATTCATATTTATGGATTTATGATTAACTTATACACAGAAAAATTAATATACAACCCTTCTCTCTTCACTATTGAATACCCACAGCCTCACATGTAATTCAATGATAAATCAAAATACTCATTAATTTATAAAAGGCAACTGTGTGTCTAAATCTAGGTCAGCAAAGTATGGCTCTATAGCCAAATCAGCTTGACACCTATTTTTGTAAATGAAGTTTTATGGGAAGAAAGACATGCTCATTCATTCTCCAATTGCTGGTGGCTGCTTCCACACTACGATGACATAGCTGAGAACTTGTAACAGAGACCACATGATCCAGAAGAAGATTCACTGTTTGGTCCTTTGCAGAGAAACATTGCCTACTCTGTGGTCTTTACACAATGTATGTTTTGAATGAACAAAATTAACAAAGTATTATTGTTGTTTTTAGAGGAGTGATGGTCTACTGAGTTTTTATTTAAATAATAAAATCCCTGAAGCCCAAAGGAAAGCTCCTGAAAAGCCCTAAGCATCACTCTGCAAGAGCTATGCTGCTGCTGCATTCCCTGTATCAGCTACCTGAGACCTGGGCAAATACTCCCCTAAAGCAGTGACTCTCAAACAGGCAAAGAAAACAATGGTTTAAAGATGGATCTGGGGTTGTGCTGTTCAATACAACAACCACTAGGACCTGCAGCCCTTTAAGTCAGAGTTAATTAATTAGCATTAAATTAAAAATTCAGATGCACTAGCAACGTTTCAAGCATTCACTAGCTACAAGTGGCTCCTGTACTGGACACAGGACTTTCCAAACATCATAGAAAGTTCTGGTAGGGCATAGTGGTCTGGAGGTTTAAAAATGTACATGCATCATGTTTGGTGGGTAGTGGACAGCATTCAGAGGCTGCATGAAGAGCCAGGGATCATAAGGTACATCTCCTGGGGGTCCTAGCCCTCAACAGCACAAACCAAAATTGTACCATGGGTTTAAAAATAAAAGAGTATTCTGAAAAATACGACAACCGGCTCTGCATAGAAAGACCCAAGAGAACCTAAGTCATGACTCCTTGCTCATCCATATAGCCTATGATTATGGGTAGAGAACCCAGGCTGCTCAGATTAGATCCTGAGTCTGCCTCAGACAGACTGAACCTCTCTCAGTCAATTTTCATATTTACAATGGGAACAATAAATCAGATAATTTTTTAAAGAAGCAAATGAATTACAACCCTATAGCCCAAAGGAAACTTCCTTCAAAATTCAAACCTAGCTTGAGCCATCATGGTGCTCTATTCATGAGGTTGCAGGCTGAATACATAAAGTGCTAATGCAGTGCCTAGACTCTATCAAGTAACTGCATAAGCATTGTTTTGTTTTCTTTTTTCACATCAACCACAGCAGGTATCACAGGGCTTGCCACAAAGCAGGTAACATTCATGAATTGTTGAACTGGATCAAACTGGATTCTTTATGCCAGAAATATTAGTCAGCCAATTTGTGAAATTATTAAGCAAAAATCTGACTCACTTTTCTGAGAACAAGCCATTCTGGAAAACATGTTGGTCCCTGAGAAATCCTTCCTCATCACCCTTTTGAAAGGAATGACTTTTAAAATGTGATTCAATATCAATTTAACATTTATTGATCAATTCTTATAGGCTGCCATCATTTATCTTATTTGAGTTATAAAGATATATAAATACGAAATTTAAACAATATTCATGCAACAGCCTTCCAGTATCCTGTAATACTCAGTTCTAAAGCTATTTCTTTTCTTTCTAATTAAGAGATCCTAATGAACTCATATTTTACCAGCTCTCTTAAACATCAGTAAATGATAAATATCATGGTTTTAAATTTTGACTGTCTAGGATATTGTTTTTCAAACTGGTTCATGAATGTAAATCACAGGTATTTGCATTAATTTTTTGTTTTAATTTCCAATTCCTACATATTCCACTCAATTTTCTAATTCAGTATCCTCAGCATTATGGACACAGACCAGGAATCAGTAGTTTAACCAATCTCTTAGGTGATTTTTAGTTCCCTGGGAATCTGTTATTTTAGGTCAAGATTTCATATATCCACAATCCGGAAAAGGGCCAAAACCCTGCATTCTTATACAATCACTGCTTTCCTCTTCTGGAAAGGTAATAAAGTGATAATACATGCTTTACTCAGAGCTATTCACATGAATGAATATTATATGCATATATAGCCCTGGTAGGAATGAAGTTTCAAAGAAAACTTGAGACATAGTGCTTTTGCCTTCGAGAAGATCCTTAGATAAGATGCATACACACAAATCATGTACAGCAGTGTCATGATGATGCATGACTGACAGCTCAATGAGTAGACATGTAATAAGATTTCAGAGAAAGAAGCAATCAAGCTGGTCTAGGTTGTCAGCAATGTGAAAAATGCCTTTTGGATCCAGTTGCTGAAACCAGCAAGGGGGAAAAAAAGTAATAGTAGTTATTATACTCCGTAGGTGCACCAGGACCTGTTCTCACCACGGCTAACATTTTAGATCTTAGATCACAGGAAGCATAAACCGACTTTAAACTGGCTTTCTCAGTTATTAATCCAAGCAACCTAGGAAAGATTCCAAAGTTACCTTTTGCAAGCTGGCCAAAAGTCATTGCCTCTCAGTGGTCCCAGAGGAATGAAGATCTAGTTCACCACGAACCAAGCTACTACACAGCCTTCACCTCTATGGAGCTGTCCAGGATGACCTCACAAAGTACAGCATGCTCTCACCTTCACTTGGAACCCACAATAAAAAATCACTGGCTAGTCTCTTCATTTGACATTTAATCAAATGTTTCATCCTGACATTTTTTCCATGTGTTTCAGTCTTAACCCTTCTATGATCTCCCTGCAAAGTTGTGGGGAGCAGAGAGTGCTCTGGATTTCTCAACAACTTCCCCCAAGATTACAGGAAGGATTAATTCAATAATGCCATGCATCATAAAAAAATCTTCCTACATCGTTAAAGAATTCCTTCTTTAGTGCCTATTGTGTATAAGACATTATGTTAGAACAGACTATTAAATCTTGAACCCAATGGCAATGACAAATGGCAGCCTATGGATATGATGGCTAAAGACCCTGTCACCACAGTAAAAGCCGGTGAATTTCACAGTCCAAATTGGTAATTTGTATGATATCTAAATTAGACAAAAGTAGTTACATAAAATACATAATGGCAGACAAAGAAGATGGTGGCTTAGAAGTTTTCTAAGGTCAAAATGTAGAAAAAAATTACAGGCAGTTTAGTCATTCCTAAACAGACTATGACATATGCCTAATGCTCAAATGTATAGGAGGTAAGTACTAATGTTGTTTCAAAGAAACAACACAACAAGAAACTATCATATAGGTTAAGTATAGAGATGAAGCAATCAGGCAAATGAGTGGTCAGGTTTGGTTGTCTCCCTTATTTGTGTGACTTTGATAAAATAACTTTCGTATTTGAGCCTTAATGTCTTCACTGCTAAAAATGGAGTAATAAACTTATTTTTTCAATTTTCAATAATACCTTGGTAGTAGTCAAATCAACTAACAATTAGCAAACTAACATGCCATTTTCATTTATAAAATTGGCATATGTAGAAATTCTATTATTCAGTGAGTATAATCACAGCAAAATGCTTTTCTATTTTGCTTATGTGTTCATAAATTTTACAATTTTACAACACGAAACCTAACAGTGAAAATTCTAAAACTAAACATTAAAATCCAGGAGAAGTAAGTAAGTTGTGGAAAATAAAATCATTACAATATTACAGAACCACTGAAAATAAAGTTAACAGTGTTTAATGAAAGAAAAAACATGACTCTAGAAATGAAAACAACAGAATATCATATGTGAAATACTATCCTAGTTTTACTTATAAGTATTTCGGAGAGAGAAGAAAACAAAGCATTTTATGTAATACCACATTTTATGTGGCACACATCAGAAAGTAAGGTTAATTTTACTATGTAAACAACTTCACAACACAAATGATCAGAAAAAATAATTGTAAAATACATTCTCAAAATGTAAGTATACTGCCTTTAACCTACATGCACATTCATATCATTTTTATTTTAAACAGTTGGTTCAACAAAGTTGCTACTGAGTAAGAATTTTGAAGTTCTTTCTCATCCTAACCCAAATATTTCATATCACAGCCACTTGTTAATTATAATTGTATAATACAGTTAATAAAAGAACTGCCAAATACAATATATTGATCTGAGGTATCTCATGAAGTTGTCGAGCTTCAGTGGTAGCACATAATCTCTGTGCTCAACCACAACCTCAAATGAGAAAGTGATTAACAAAATAATGAAGAAAATTACTTCAAAAGAAAATATGCCAAAGGAAAAAAAAATTTAATTATGGAAAGGATGAAATGATTCCTTGTTAGCTTCATGGCTAGGTTGCTTTTCTGACCTGTAGTAAGCCCAAAGGTGGAAATCAAATTAAGTAGTTATTTAATTTACCATTATTTTTTGAAGTTTGATGAAGAGTCTGTAAAGGCAAATTCTCATGTTTGAGTTCAGGGTGGAAATCAAAGTGTATACCAGAATGACATCACTGGGCTGAACCAATGGCTCCCAAAGGGCTGGGTCCTGCTTCCCCATCTACAATAGCCCAGGAAGGTTTGCAGTTAGACTAACCCTTTAATATTACTCAAAGCTCTTTCTCCCTATTTATTTAGATCATGAGTTGTAAAACAAGAAAAACAAAACAAAAAATAATGAATAGAAATTCATCCGAGATAACCTTTCTTTCTTTCTTTTCAGTAAAGTGCTAAACTAGGTAGGCTCAGACCTGTGATATGACCCCGAATTTGAAATTATTTTTGCAATTAGAATGGTCATTATCTGGAGACTCCACTAGTACCTGGCTGAGTCAATTTGGACAGGTTACTTCCCAAACACTAGGTTTCTTCTAGTACATATGTTAAGTGAGGTTAACCAAATCAGTGAGCATTCCGTAAACAGTAACTGTTATTACTAAATATAAAATATTCAAAGAAAATATGTCAATTAATGAATGTTGTTATTAGCAACAAAATGTTTCTTAAAACCTACATTAAAACATCTTAATGGCAAAGTTGCAAACAACCTTTTAATTTAGCTGCTTATAATACAGGTCCACCTTCCCTATTACATTCATCCTTTCATCTTCACCTCCCACTTGGAGGATCTCATCTACCAAAGTTTCTTTTGGCTCTATTATTTTACGATAATCAGACTGTGGATTGGGAAGACATACTACCCGGGCTGGTTTTGATTGCTATTTTTCCTGCGGTAAGTCTCAGAGAGCTGTCTGAATCCCCGACAGATTACTGTGGCCAAGATATTGATAAGCTTTTAGACTTCAGCCATCCAATGGGCATTCCTTGGCATTCCAATGGCACTATATCATCCAATGGACTCTTTTCATATTATGACTACTTCTATTAAGCTTTAATTTTGTAACTAAGGGAAGAATCTAAATAAACCCTCTAGCTCCACTTGCTACTAAATTATTTTTAAAATCAGTAATTTCAGAAATCATGCAGCTGAAAAATAAGTTATTACTCTTCTACTGGCTTTGCTGAAGATGACCCCTCCCGCTGAAGCCACCTTATGGGTTAAAACAGTTCTTTTGGGAAAAGGTATGTTTCATTATCTTGTCCAGCAAAAGTGGCCTTTCCATTATCTTCCCCTGTTCTTTGGGGGACAGGTGCCTTTTGATTAATCCTCCCTCTTCTATCTGAAGAAAGATGCCTTTTCTCTCTTAATGATTAATTGCAGAGTTAGTTATTCCTGGGAAGAAGTTCTTAAATGACAAGAGTCATAAAACTTTCTAATCAGTAACTCTTTAGATTTACAAAACCCAAAGCCTCCAGTGACTGACAGATAACAGCAGCACATGCATCAGGAAAGCAGGCCACCTGAAATTTCTAACTACCCTGGCACCCATCTGTCTGATATGCTTCCCCACAAATCCCTATAAAAAGCCTTGTGCCTAACAAGATAGCTTTTTTTTTTTTTCAAAGACAAGAGTCCCCACCTTCCAAATAACTGCCAGTAAATTTCTTTCTTCCCCCATCAGCCTGTTTCCCCAATGTTTTGCTTCACCAGGCTTCAGTGAAACCAGACCTTTACGGTTAATATTTGTTGTCAATAACACCACAGTTATGAACTAAGGCCTCTTCATGCTAATTAATTTTTAGCTTTGTGCAGAAGAGACCAATAAGCCATTTGTAAAAATCAAATTTGATTTCACCTCAATTTCGGAAATTTCACAAATATGACCAACTTTCTCAATAGTCTTACTTTATTCCAATTAATCAACAAAGCCATCAATGAAATGTGAAAGCCTGATACTATTTTCTGATAGTGTTCTTCACAGACAACAGCACTGAGCTTTACTTGTTATTTTACAGCACCTTTTATGTATTAAGTACTAATGAAATAGTTCACAAATACTTATTCCAATGACATGCATGACTCATGTCTATTTTTCAGGTGTTACTTCTTGGGGGGCAGTACATAGGTGGGAAAGGATGGATGTATTCCACAGGATTGGTAGCAATTCATTTGTAGGCCAAATGTGAAGGTCATTTTCATTTTCTAAACTTCAACTCTTCAAAACTGTCTACGTTACAGAAATTATTTATATTATTCATTTTATATGAACACTGTGTTTGACAAATTAATGGCTTGCAATTCAGTATCAGAGGCAGATATCCCTTTACTTGAAAATCTTGGACAAGTATGTTTATTATCTGCAGTAGATGGGATTATTTCCTCTAAAAAGTCATTGTATCTCTTTTTTTCAATAAATGATACTATAGTAGTTACTACAGATAAAATGCTGTGCTGATATTTCCATAATAAGAACAATAGCAACAAAAAAGATAACTGCTTCTTGTTCTCAGTGCAGAGGATGCAGATGGAAATGCTACAATCATCCCAGCAGTCACAAACAGGTAAATTCTAAAGAGAAGGAGGAATGTCCCATTAGAACAGATAAGGAGGTGAGTTAAGAAGGAGGTGTCAGAAAAGCCCTTCTAGAATAAGGCCACATGAGTTGACATTGGTAAAATGAGCAGGAGTTAACACGGTAAAGTCAGTGGGGGAAATAGCTGGTCAAAAGAGTCAAAATAAGCAAACTCCCCATGGCTGAAGAAATCATAATTTGGTGGGGGAAAGGAAGAGACTGGTATGGCCACGCATAGAAGATGGCCTGGTAGAATGTGGACTTGGAAAAACAAGAGAGCAAAACTAGAGGACTTTGAGGGCACATTTAGAAAGCAAGTGAGTCTTTACCCTGTGCACAAAAGAAAGCCATCAAAATATTCTTCATGGTATGAGAGGGGCATTCAGATTATGTTTTAGAGTTCTCTTTGACTACCACGTGGAAAATGGATTGGAGAGAAAATAGAGTGAATGTAATACATAATCCAGGTGAGAAATGCTGAGAGTTTAGGTGAGGATATGGGCATTTGAAATTAGAGAAATAACTAGATTTGTGATATTTAGAAAGTAAACCCAGCAAAATCAGTCCTGGGAAATACAGTACTACATGCAAAGGAAGGAGGAATATTCTATAATACTACCATCCATGAAGAGAGATGTTTTATAATAAAGAAGAAATACATGACACAATATCTCTGAATGATGAATTTTACTTCATTTATCAATTAATTTTGATTACTTGAAAATAACTCATAATTGCCACCCTGGTAACAGATGGAAATTATACCAATGAATAATGTGCATACATAAATGATATTTGTGAAACTTGTGCATCTCAGGAGAAAACTTTGGATAAATAGATGATTATCAATATAGATTTCATTAGAGATTTCAAGTTGAGTTTTCCCCTTTCATGTAATTTATATCAACATTTTAGAAAAGATAAAAACAAAAATATAACCCTACAGACAGTATAAAATTCTTCAAACTGTCAAAAATTCTCCTTCCAAGACAGCTCAAATTCCATTCTTGCTCCATGAGGTTTGGATAATATGATGACACATTTTTTTTTCTTGGCCATCTTAAAAGTTCAAAGATGAATTTCAAAAATCTTTGAAGTGAAGGCTTATGGCATCAGAGTTTAAATTCTAAAATATACAATGACAAAGCATGGCTGTCATCATGCCCAAATCCTATGTTATTAAAAAAAATCCTAATTCCATATCCGATTCATGAAGTAGAGATAGTACTTTCATACTACCAGAATATCTAAGACAGAGAGACAGAAAGACACACACACACCTCTAGTTTATGTTTCTATCCCTAGACCCACACAGGAGATGTCAGTGGGTGTTCTCCAACTAATCTATTCCTACTCAAATTTTTTTGGGATGCCTGTTCCTCCTCCAGGGAAAAAGTCCTGGTAGGAGATCAAAAAAACACCTTTCTTCCTCTCAGGCAAGATCCAGGATAGGCCACACAAAATAGTATGCTCTGGAAATCTGATTCCTGGCAGTTCAGGGAGTCATGAAGACATGGATGGCTGGAGCTACATCATTTCAATGGCAACATCCCGAGGAGACTGTCATTTCTATAATCAGAATGCCCGAAGTTGCCCTAATTTCAGTTATTTCTTAGGCCTGTTATTGTTCCACTTTCCCTTTGGATTCAATGCCCTGCTTCTCATGGCTTTCCAACCCATTGCCTTTATACAAATAGAAGACATTTCTCCGAGTAACTAAATTGCCCAAAGTCCGACAGACAACAAATGACAAACTAGGGTTTACATTTCCATTGGTCTGAATACAAGATCTACATTTTTTTTATTTTGTTCTTTTTAGATATACATAAGAGTATAATTTGACTTATTTATACAAATGTGGAGTACACCTTATTCTAATCAGGATACCAGCCTTGTGGTGTGTTCATATGTGTACACAGGAAAGTTATGTCAGAATCATTCCACTGTCTTTCCTACTCTTTTCCCTCCTCCCTTCTCTTTATTACTCTTTGCCTAATCTACTAAACTTTTATTCTCCCCCCCCACACACTCTTTTGTTCTTTGTTAGCATCCACATATCAGAGAGAACATTGGACCTTTTTTGAGGGAAACTGGCTTATTTTGCTTAGCATAATAGTTTTTAGATCCATCCATTTTCCAGCAAATGTCATAAAGCCATTCTTTTTATGGCTCTGTAATATTCCATTGTGTATATATACCACATTTTCTTTATCCATTCATTGGTTGAAGGGCATCTAGGTTGGTTCCATAGCTTAGCTATTGTGAATTAAGCTGTGAACATTGATGTGGCCATGTCACAGTAATATACTGATTTTAAGTCCTTTGGGTATATACGAAAGAGTGGATCAAATGGGTCAAATAGTGATTCTATTCCACATTTTCTGAGGAATCTCCATACTGCTTTCCAGAGTGGTTGCACCAGTTTGCAGTTCCACCAGCAATATATGAGTGTACCTTTTCCCCAACATCCTCACCAACATTTATTGTTACTTGTATTCTTGATAATTGCCATTCTGACTGGGGTGAGAAAATCTCAGTGTAGTTTTAATTTGCATTTCTCTAATTGCTAGAGATGTTGAAACATTTTTTCATATATTTATTGACCATTCATATTTCTCCTGTAAAGCATCTGTTCAGTTCCTTTGCCCATTTACTAATTGGGTTATTTGGTTTTGGACATTACATTTTTTGAATACTTTATATGTCCTGGAGATTAATGCTCTGAGGTACAGGAGGCAAAGATTTTCTTCCATTCTGTAGGCTCTCTCTTTACGCTCTTATTTTCTTTGCTGCAAAGAAGCTTTTCAGTTTGATACCATCCCATTTACTGATTCTTAATTTTACTTCTTGCACTTTAGGAGTCTTGATGAGGAAGTTGGTTCCTAAGATGACATGATGAGTATTAGGTCTATATTTTCTTCTAGTATGTATAGGGTTTCTGGTCTAATTTCTGGAGCTTTGATCCACTTTATGAGTTTTGTGCAGGGTGAGAGATAGGGGTTAAATTTCATTCTGCTATATCACAAATGAGATCTTAATAACATTCACTATTCTGTTTCCTAGTACCTCATGTCAAGGTCATTGTACTGTCATGTGTAGCTAATTAAAATAAAAAAATTTAAAAAGCATAAAAGTGGCAGCCATTATGAAGTCAAACAACAACAAGTGCTGGCGAGGATGTGGGGAAAAGGGTACACTTGTACATTGCTGGTGGGACTGCAAATTGGTGCAGCCAATTTGGAAAGCAGTATGGAGATTTCTTGGAAAGCTGGGAATGGAGCCACCATTTGACCCAGCTATTCCCCTTCTCGGTCTATTCCCTAAAGACCTAAAAAGAGCATGCTACAGGGACACTGCTACATCGATGTTCATAGCAGCACAATTCACAATAGCAAGACTGTGGAACCAACCTAGATGCCCTTCAATAGACGAATGGATAAAAAAAATGTGGCATTTATACACAATGGAGTATTACTCTGCATTAAAAAATGACAAAATCATAGAATTTGCAGGGAAATGGATGGCATTAGAGCAGATTATGCTAAGTGAAGCTAGCCAATCCCTAAAAAACAAATGCCAAATGTCTTCTTTGATATAAGGAGAGTAACTAAGAACAGAGTAGGGACGAAGAGCATGAGAAGAAGATTAACATTAAACTGGGATGAGAGGTGGGAGGGAAAGGGAGAGAGAAGGGAAATTGCATGGAAATGGAAGGAGACCCTCAGGGTTTTACAAAATTTCATACAAGAGGAAGTGAGGGGAACGGGGAAAATAATACAAGGGGGAGAAATGAATGACAGTAGAGGGGGTAGAGAGAGAAGAGGGGAGGGGAGGGGAGGGGATGGGGGATAGTAGAGGATAGGAAAGGCAGCAGAATACAACAGACACTAGTATGGCAATATGTAAATCAATGGATGTGTAACTGATGTGATTCTGCAATTTGTATACGGGGTAAAAATGGGAGTTCATAACCCACTTGAATCAAAGTGTGAAATATGATATATCAAGAACTATGTAATGTTTTGAACAACCAACAATAAAAAAAATTTAAAAAAAGCATAAAAGTGGTAAAGCTGAAAGCATTTAAGAGGCTTCCACAGATAGAAATAAAATCTATATTGAAATCATATGTAGTCACTTAAAATGTTACTGTGCAAACACAACACCAAAAAAAAAAAAAAAAAAAAACCCAATAACCCAGTCAATAAATGGGCTAAGGAATTGAGCAGGCACTTCACAGAAAAAGAAATATGAGTGATCAACAAATATATGAAAAAATGTTCAACATCTCTAGCAATTAGAGAAATACAAATTAAAACTACACTGAAATTTCACCTCACTCAAGTCAGAATGGCAATTATCAAGAATACAAGCAACAATAAATGTTGGCAAGAATGTGGGTAAAAGGGTACACTCACCCATTGCTGGTGGGACTGAAAATGGGTGCATCCACTTTGGTAAACAGTATGTAGAATCCTCATAACACTTGGAATGGAACCACCATTTGACCCAGTTATCCCAGTCCTCATTTTATACCCAAAGGACTTAAAAGCAGCATACTACAGTTATATAGCCACATCAATGTTTATAGCAGCTCAATTCACAATAGCCAAACTATGGAACCAACCTAGATGCCCTTCAACAGATGAATGGATAAAGAAAATGTGGCATACACACACACACACACACACACACACACAATGAATATTCAGCCTTAAATAATAAAATAATGGCATTTTCCAGTAAATGGATGGAGCTGGAGAATATCATGCTGAGTGAAATAAGCCAATCCCAAAGAACCAAAGCTTGAATGTTTTCTGATATGTGGCTTCTAGGCTAGGGAAGAATAGAGTTACTTTGGATTAGACAGAGGGGAGTGAAGGGAGCAGAGGGGTATGGGGGTAGGAAGTATTGTACAATGAATCAGACATTATTGACCCTTGTGCATATATGACTACATGAACAGTATAATTCTATATTATGTACAACCGGAAGAATGAGAAGTTATACTCCATTTATATATGATATGTCAAAATGAATTCTACTGTAATATACAACTAATTAGAAATTTTAAAATGCTCATAAAAATAAATAAGTAAAATGTTAGTACAATTCTAATGCTTTTAAAAATAAATTGGATTTGATTTTTTAGGTTGTAATTATCTAAACGGTATATGAAAACATTATATGAAGCTAATCACATCAAAGAGGTTTGTCATCTTCATGAAACAAGAAGATATATTCATTTTACTAACCTGCTCATCAGTAAAGAAAAAGTCTGTACATGAAAATTGGAGTGTTAAATAAAGTATTATAAAAATTTAAAAAAAAAAGAAAAGAAAAGCTTTTATTTCCTTCACTAGTATATCCTTTAGAACTCCCAATGAAATGTACTCTGAATCTGCTATTTTGCTATTTGCAAGTGGTAGATGACTTAGAAAGCACATCTATTTTAGTCCTTTGAGAATATTCATATTTTTCTGTGGCTACACTACTAATCCAGAATGGTCTTTAATCCTCTGTTGCCAGTAATCTGTTTTATTTTTAGAGACAAATGCCCAATGAGTCTCTTTAATATTATGCATATAGTCTTCCTCTCTAAGTAATGGAAAAGACTTCTAATTCTGTTGTAGTTTCCTTCACCAAATACATTCCATGTACCTAGTTAAGAGGTTTTGCTATCAACTCACCCTTACCAACATCACCATTCACAGAGCTGCCAGCAGGCAAGACAAATACCAACTTCAGACTACTGTTTGACAAAGCTGACAGCAAAGATTTTCCCTCCCAGAGTCACTAGTACCCTTACTCTACTCCCTTTATCTCTGTATTCTGACAATGAATAAAATGACAGCTTCAGTAGCAAAATAATGTGGAACTCAAAAATCAAGGACAATAGTGAAAAATGCAGGATACTGAGGGTAGCAGAGGGAAATGCGATGCCTGAGCTGGGCATCCTGGGGACTGGGGAAAAAAGAGACAGCACTGAAGACTCAGCACAGCGAAGTCTGCAATTCAAACACACCTGAAATTTGAAGCCTAGATAACAATTCTGTAAGCACAGAAATGGTCAATAATTAATTTTCTGTAAAAGTTTAGTTTAAAATAGTCATATTCTCCTTAAAGGGGCTCTAGATCCCTCAGTTTATTTCTTTTCCATATTATCTTTATTCCTTGAATTTGGATGGATGGAACATCTGCTCAGCATAAGGGCACTTTTTGATCTTTTATCTTTATTGTTTTTTTTTTTTAATTGGCCAAATATCTACCCTTTCACAAGGGTACCAATGAACTGGATTGGGAAGAATTTCATTCGAAACAATGATCTCATGGGTGATAATGAAGAAAATAGGCTTCTAGATAGGAGACCTGGGTCCTAGTTCTTAGTATTTATTTTGTAGGGCTCCAGCAATTATGTTGCCTTTTTATATCTGCTTCTTTCCTCAAAATATGAATAGTAATGTTTATTCTGCATTATGAAAAACTCAAAATATTAAATTTAAGGTTTTAGCACAACATCTGACACAGGAATCAAAACTAAACTTCCATTATTAAAAATCCATTGAGCATATCCATGTACCACATACTGTTCTAGATGTGGCAGATTTAACACTAAATGACAGAATTGTAGTCTCTAAACTGAGGTTTTACATCTAGTTGGAAAGGCAAACTAAAAATCAATTCCAATGAGAGTAAATAAAGTTTGTTATGAGTAGCTATTTTTATTATTAAAATTTTAAAATGCATGTACAACATACAGGCTAAAAATCTGGATTCAAAAATGCCCAGATTTGAGTCTCAGATCTGCTCAGTACTACCAGCATGGCTTCACACGAGGGTTTTCATTGGTGAAAAGGAAAAGATAACACAATCATAACTATCTTAAAGGATTTTTATGAGGATTAATGAGAAGACACACAAAGTACTTAGAACAGTGCTGCACATACAGTAATCCTTCAATTAACCACCATTACTACCACTGTTAAAATTCCATCCATATATACTGGTCTATATAGAAGTACTTATCATCCTTCATAATGTCTGTTCCTTAGTGCACAAATATTGTTTTGTATGTTTTGAAATAAGTTGTAACTACAGAAAAATCTAAACTATCATTAAAGTTACTTTCAACTCAGACCATTTATCTTTAATCTGAAGTTTAGAATTTTGGTGTTATAATTCTGTTTCTTTTGTTATTGTTTTGTTTTGATACTGGGGATTGAACCTAGCAGGGATTAATCACTGAGCCACATCCCCAGCCCTTTTTTACTTTTTTTTATTCTTGATATAGGATCTCACCACATTGCTAAGGCTAGCTTTGAACTTGTGATCCTCCTGCCTCACACCTTCCTGAGTTGCTAAAAGTACAGGCATGTACCACCACCGTACCTGGCATGGTGTTATAATTCTGAAATTATCTTCAGTATATTATAGGACTATAGGATAAATATAAGAAAAGTACAAATATGAAATAGGGGGGTGTGAAGAAGTACCACCACTGTGCTAGATTTTCATGGAGGTATTATTGTCAATCCATCATTTAAATTTTATTTATACATCCTACATATTTCCTGTCTTTTTCACAAGAAGTCCCTATCAAAAAGGTTACCCAAGTAGCAATGAGCCAGAGGTCTTTAGAAATAGCTAATTCTCGCTCTGGAGCAGAGAGGTATAGCATGATCTTGGAACATGGTGTGCCAGGAAATATGAAAGCATTCAAAGACTAATAGGGTCTCATCAAAAGGACATATACTCCTACACAAAGGGGCACCTGCTGCTTGAGTAGGTAAATTTAATCAAAATGATATAATAGCAGGAGATTATAATACCCAGAATTTAAAATAATCTGAATCAACCAGATGAGACACAAACAGACTAAAGGTAAAAGGGCAGTGAGGAAAGTTCCACAGAATTAGAAAGCCAATGCCTCAGAAACCCCATATTATAAACAACTCCAGCAAGTAACAATAGTAAATGCTAAAATAAATGGCCGGGGAAAATAATAAGAAGAATTAGATATACACTTGAGCATTTAAGTCAACATGAGCCAAGGAAGAGATTAACTGTCCTGGAGCCATGGTAACAAGGAGTATCTAGGACGAAATTGAAGCCTTTACAACTGACACTTCTGCTAGTCAACCAATTAGTAAGAGTCCTTTGTTGCTAAAAGTCAGCCAATCAGAAACAGACTCATGTATTTACACCATGTCAATCAATCAACCTAAACATATCATGTCAACTGCCAATTTCTGAAAACCAGCCTAAGTCCACACTTTGAAGTTTGATCTAAGCAATAAAACTGTATGTGACTAGTGCAGTTCTCCCTCACAATAAATCCAGCTTTGTCTTTGTATTTCACATAATGAGTGGTGGGATGCACTATTCCTCACTATATATCAATTTAAAAATTCCCCCAAAAAAGTGTCTTTTATAATGGGACAATTAGGTAGTCATCATGTAACCAAGTGGTCCAGTTAATCATTGTCAGTAGTTATTCTAAGAGCCTGATAAGATGCGCTGGTAAACAGACAACAATACCTATTTACCATCCCTGCCAAAACTGTTTGACCTAAACTGAATCATGAGAAAACAATAAGATGAACCACAAAAATAGAGTATGGCATGGGGAACCTGGCATGGAATTGTTAAATGATTTCATGTCATGGAGAACCAAGGGAGTTAAGGAACTGTTACAGATCAAGAGGTACTAAAAAGATTAAATATCAAATGTAATTTATGAACCTTAAGCAGATCATGTACCATGGAGGAAAGAAGCTCATTAAGGAAATTTGAGCATGGAAAATACTATGATGTCACTGAACTGATGTGGATTTTCTTGGATGTGGTAAATGAGGGGTAGTTGTGTGAAAGGAACCCTTATTCTTAGGAGATGCATGCTCAGGTGCTTAGGAATGAAGTGTCATGATGTTTGCAGCTGACTGCCATTGTATGGTTTAGCAAAGGAGAAGTATCTGTCTGCCTGCCCATAGAGAAATACTGCATGAGTGTATCAAGATGTTAAAGTTGATGAATCATGATGAGAGATCAATAGGTGATCACTGAACTGGTCTCCCAACTTTCCAATGAATTTGAAATATTTTCTTATGTATTTTAATTTTGAAAATTATGTTCACATAGTACATTTGAAATATTCCAGATGTTTTCCCTTTGCCCTAATTTCTCTCTTATAATTAAAATAAATCTGTTACACTGTATTTTCGTAAGTCAGCTCATATCTTTATTGGCAGAAGGTATGAATATGAATGCAAATAAGTTCAAAATATTTGACTTTTCAAATGTTTTTCCAAATAGATATATACACACATATAAATGTAGACACAAATATATGCACACACATACACATATATATGTATAAACACACACATATATATGTATAAACACACACACACACACACACACATATATATGTATTAAAGGCAAATGTTTTTCAGTTAAGAGTAACCAAGATGAGAGTCCCTTTAGAGTTAAAAATCCTCCAATCTTTATCACAAGGCATTTTATCTCCAACGTCAATAAGTAAAAGTCTGAGAGAGGAAAAGAATCTCTCCTATCTACTGGGAGAAATGAAACTTCTCAAAGCACTCTGACACAAAGATGCTAAGAGTATATGTGGACACTGAGGACTCTCCCTCTGCCACACACACTGACACTAGTCTTTGGTGTCTCACTCTAAGGAGTCCCTGGTGAGTCGACAGTCCTTAATCTGTCAGAAGAACATGCAAGCAGAGGCCACCTTGCTGGATAAAAAGCAGCTGGTTACCAAATCCCTGGGGAGACAGCAAACTGCCATCGACAACAGGAAGCAAATGTAGACAAAAGAGTGGGCGCTGTGTACTGACAGGCAGACATTGAGCAAGCCTGGAGGAACACCTCTGACCTGGGGCACAGACAAGCTGCAGAGAAAGAAGCCACTAAGCAAAGGTAATGTGGTCCTCATGTGAGCTGAAGCTGCATGGGAAGAAAACCAAAGAAGAGTCCTAGAATAGGAGGCAAAGTGGGCAAGAGCTGGCAGGAAGCCTGCAGAGCCCTGTGCGCAGACAGAAGATGCTGCCCCGTCCCTGGCACAGACCCCACACAGGGACCCTTGACATGACGAGGAGAAGAAGAAAATCTATACATTACGGTATGTGAACTACAAACAATTGAGGGAATTGAATGATGAAGGAGGGATGACAACATTAATGTCGGTATTTATGGATTTACCAGAAGAGAAATGCATCGAGAGCAATTCCACTCCAAATAGAACTAACCACACAGCCACACTGGCCTCTCTCAGAGACCCAGTTCTCCAAAGTAAAACAAACTAGGAAGGGAAGTTTAGGCTTTAATTAATCAATAAAATGTTTACAAAGAGGAGGAAAAAAAAACCTTTAAGAAAATTTGTGGAACTCAAAATCATGTTTGACTCCATAACTCTCATAGAATAGACACAGCAACAATGAAGCTAATATTTCAACCCTTTTATGCACCAGGGATGGTTTATGCATTTGCATGTGTTAACTTACACAATGTTCACAATGATTCTCTGAAGTGGATACTATCACTCCCCATTTTAAAGAGAAATTAACTGAAGGAAAGCAAAGTTATATACTTTCCTGGGCCTTGCTCTCCCTGGGGTGAGCTGGGATTCAAATGAAAACTCTGGGCTGCAAAGCTTACCCTCCTTAGCCCAGGCATACAGCCTTCTCAGCTTTCAAAATCACCTTTGTTTTCTATACATATTTATATTGTGTAACTGGGGGTTGGACACAGGAACCTCACAGAGGCTAAGACTCATTTCCCATCCCCCCACCCCACAAGTGAAAAGTAAAGCAGACACAGTGGACAGAAAGAGAAGGCGCAGAGATAAAGGATGAGGGAAGCACACCATGGGTTCAGTCTACAAAAACCTTTGGCCTCTACACTACCTTACACTGTTGAAAATTATTGATACCCAAGAGGCTGTAATCACATGACTATAACTACTGATAAACATTTTTATGATAATATTTTTCAAAATATAACGAGTGGCATTGTTACATAGTTTTGAAAATTTCTAATGAATGGTTTGATAGAAGATAACTGTATTCTATTTCTGCTTTTATATTCAATCTGTCATGATATAGATTATGGCCAAGTGTAGGAAGCAAAGCTGGTCTCCTACAGATATGAAGTTAGAAACGGAAAAATCTCATGGATCCTCTGGAAAGGGTCTTAGGGACCCTCAGGGGCCCCAGAACCACTGATGAAAAGCATGGTTCTAAAGTAAGACCACTTGGGCTTCAACCTGTCTGTGACACTTAATATCTGAGTTAGATTTATTAAGCTCAGATAGTCTCTTTCCCTCATCTATAAAATGGAGGTACCAACATTACCTACCTCATAAGGTTGTTCATGAGTATTAAAGGAACATTTGTCAAATGCTTATAGACATCACATGGTATGAATGTTACATGAGTAAAGTCAAATAAATAAAGGAAATGATGACTTGATTTTACAGACAGAATCTTTGTCACAGGGTGACGTCTTTATTCTGAATCCTATATTGTCACAGTTGGGACAATGATAGGGATCACTTTGGTAGGAGTGAACTGTCACATCCATGTTATAATAGGGGCCTTGGTAAATTGAGAATTCAATTGAGATGCATACTTCTACTGCCTTTGATTTAAGGGGAAAAAAAAAATCACTGGTGTCTCCACCCCACAGAGGATGAGTAGCGACATCATACTTTCAAAACCCTTTTATGTTCAAAGTCATATCAGATGGGGAATTCTTCACTGCAATTTCTGTTGAGTTTTGGCTATAAAAATATGTCAGGAAGTTGTTAAGCTGAGTGATTCAAAAACATTTTTTTTAATGACAAAAAGTGGGTGAACACTTCTGAAACATCAAAAGTCAATTCTACTTTGGGTTAGGGTGAATATATTTTTACTAGGGCAAGTTTTTTATTCATTTCTAAAAATTCATAAGGGTCCTTCGGGAGGTGGTCTGATAACTGAACATAGAATACAGAACTTGTTCAATATATCTTTCCTATTTCTGTTACTTCCATCATGTGATGCAAGTTTGTGACTAAATGTATGACTCTTCATCAATCCTGCTATGTCTTTCACATATTCTTGAACTTTTTTCATCAATTACCAGTTATCTCTGGTAGAGCATCAGAATTGTATGAAACCAGCTATTTATTGCCTCTCTATATCCATTTCCCTGGGGCCCCAGAAAGATGTTGCCTTGATACTGCTGTGGCTTTTGTGTTCATCACCACTGGTCAAAGGACAGTGTTCAGCCTCAGGATCTGCCCTAAATGGGACCTGCCACATAGAGTTTATTTTCAAGGAATTACAATATCACAGAATGTATTTGACATCATAATTACATTAAATATTATGTAGTATATAAAACAATATTGTAACAGCATACTGAATAGAATATCTTTGGTAACTCAAAAATCATATTATAATCTTACCACATTTCTCAATATCTATCTTCTCAATATTATCTGCATGCAGGGACTATGGTAAACTGGTAAATGATAACATCAAAACCAACTTAGGAGTTTGATAACCAAGTGTATGAGTATTATTGTTTTCAGAATGTAAAAATGTGGCCAGGCTTCTGTCTAGTTCATCACAACACTCTGGTCTCTTCATTTATAAACTTGGGAATAGCATTTGATACCTCCTTCAAAGGGTTGTTGGGAAACAAAGTGAATTTTTAAAACATTCCTACAAAGTGCTATGAACTTACTGGTGATAATAGACTATAAAAGAATGGGGGAGAGAATAAAGAAACATGTTTTTTTTTTTAAAAAAAAAAAACAACACCCAGATATATTATTGATAGAAAAACCTACAAAGTTGATAAGTTTAACTATGAAGTTGATAAGTTTAACTACAATAAAAATTCTATGTGTCAATATATCATAAGCACACTGAAGAAGCTGAGACCAAAACA
Source organism: Marmota flaviventris (assembly GCF_047511675.1). Lineage (NCBI taxonomy): Eukaryota > Metazoa > Chordata > Mammalia > Rodentia > Sciuridae > Marmota > Marmota flaviventris. Next base: position 172,358,352 of record NC_092498.1, read on the forward strand.
GGAACAATATTTGCAGCAAGCAATATAGCTACAAGGTTAATTCCTAAAGGATTCCTAAAAAAATTGAGGTGCTTTTTTTTGTTGTTGTTTTTTGTTTCAAATGATAGAGAAAGGAGCAAAGAATCTTAACAGGTAACTTATCAATAAAGAAAAAATCTTATGAATTAAAATTTAAAATTTTACCCCTCTATCAATTAAGTAATGCATAGCAACAATGAGCCAGAAAAAAACTAACTACTTGACTGAGGTAAGAACGATGCTAGAAATTCTAATTCTTAAAGATTAAGAGGGCACAGTGAGAAATTACCCTTGTGCATTGCTGGTGTAAAACAAATTTAGAATTATTTTTCAATTTAAACAACACACAACTTTTCAGCAGGCAAGTGATTCCAGTTTAAGAAATTTATCGGAAATATGACAAATGGTTCTTTACCAAAATATTTGTTACATGTAGGTTGAAAAAGTCAGTAATAAATAATAAATTATAGTAGGTCCATATGGCACAATATCAAACCATCATTAAAAATCTCTTTGACGTACATATTGAAACATCAGAATATGTCAACAATGAAGTAGGTTAATAAATCAGGTTATAAAATGTTTCTGTTTTCTAGAGAAACATAAGACAACAAAACGGGAAAGAAAAACTGAAATTTTATCAGAGGTTATTTCTAGTTAATGAGATTATAGGTGGTTTTTATTTTGTATAAAGGACATAATAATACTTTGTAATATGTAGATATTCTTATAATTAGAAAAAATAAGTGCCAGATTTAAAAATGTGTTACACTTGATATAAACTAGATTGCTTTTACATAATTTAAACACAACATTTATCTAGTCAAGCAATTCATTAGCTGGTTACTAGCAGAATGCATTAAGAATACCAAGCAGTTGAATAAATGTAATTCTTTGCTTAACATTTCAGTAGTCTCAGAACTACATTAGCACTGAGTATATATTGAGTACTGATTATTCTAACAGAAGGGTGTGGGGAAAAAAAGATGGGGAAGGAGGGGAGGAATAGTTTCATTTGAAACCAAACAAAAGAGAAACATTTGGTCCAGAAAGAGAGTAAGTCCTGGCCCAAACTCTTCCAACATGTGTAGGCCAAGCACTCCAAAAAGAAGGCCTAGTGCTTATCATGTAGTAGCTTGATGGCTCTGAGGATTGCACAGAGCTGCTTCACTTAAAAAAAAAATTCCATTAAAATCAGTTCAAAGCAAAAGACACAAACATAGCGTTAGAGGGTCATTTTTCAGGGTTGTGTGTGGAGGGAGGGAACAGGAGTCGCCATTATGGTTAATGAGAGTGGAGCATCTAGACTATATTAAACCCCCTGAGGGTGTAATTTAAAACCACTTTGGCAAAGCATCTCAGAGCCATGAATGAAACCCAGGATTGTTCACATACCTGCTCTTCAAAGGCACTACAAATAGCAGAAAGTAATGTCTTGTATTTTTTTTAAACCATGCCTCATGAAAGATTCACAGAACATCAAATTCCCATGAATTTATAGTTTATATTTTAAATCTGAGGTGTTATTTCAATTCCATTTTTAAATGAGTAGTTAAAATTGGGTCTAGGTTTTTCTAATTGCTACGTGATATTCATATGAAAATGCCAGAAGTTTATTTAATTAAGTTTAAGCTTCAGTTTTACAAATTTAGGGCTAAAACTCAACAATGTCCTTTACTCAAACCCTAGCTCTTGGCCAATCTTAAAGTCTCAGGATACTGGACAAAAGCATCAATTCTTCCATAATCATCTGGTCTTAATACTCAACAGTCCAGGAGGCAGGTAAAGACAATATCTTTATTTTTATATGAGAAGGCAAAACATAGAAGAGTTCAAGTGATTTGACTGAAGTTCCCCAAATGGAATTAAAATCCAGTACTTCAATTCCCTGTCTAAAGCTCACTGGTAGTTTCAACAAGTTCAGGTAGTTCTGCACCTAGAGAGGGTAAGCCAAGCAGAAGGCCCACTGGCATGCAGCATTCTTTCTTGTCCAAAACACATTCAATGGTGCCACCAACTAGACAGGGAGAGACTCATTCATCTGTTCTTCCTGGATTGAGTTCCATAGTAAGAAAAGGGAAGGTCTGGGTGTGTGGGTGACAACCCAGGAACTGTAATCCAAGAGGTGAGAACCAGAGAGGCATGGATAGGTCAGAGGGAGCCATGAGAAGTTCCGAGAAAGGCCATTTCCAATGGAGACAATAGTTGGTACAAATGCCCAGGTATAGGCACAAACTCATGAAGCAGGGACCAGAATTCCAGGAGGCCAAGGTAAGAACTTATTTTTTTTTCTAATTCAAAATATCAGCAACTCAATGTTCTTAATACAAAGAAATAACCTCTTCTTATTTTCAGATTTTAAAAAATCCATGACAGTTGCTACTTGGTGGTGATTGAAGGGTAGAAAAAGCACACAGGGAGTGATAAACAAGGAAATGAAAGAGATTACTGGGCCCAATCCAGGCAAGATTTGGCTGGTGTGGCAGAGATGGTGAGTAGCAGACACAGAACATATGTCTGAGGAAGAGCCTGCACGTGCACTGAAAGGATGTTTTGAAAATGCTGTCAATCATCCATTCTGGCACCATCCCTATGAAGAAGGATCCATAGAAAATGTACCTCCCTCTTCTGTAGTATTGGAAATATTTCTGTAATTCCTGAATAATCGTCTATTTTTCCTCCGAAAATATATGCACTTTTCTTCTTTAGTTTAGTGCTAGAAAGTTTCCGACCAACTTTGTCACCAATTTCTAGCAAGTACATAAATGTTTTCTATCTAATGCATATGTTAACCTCCATGTGGACCCAGCCTAGTTACCTTTTCTTTCTTATGACCCAGATTTTTAAAATTAATCTTACTATATACATCACAGTCAATCATTTTAAAAAAAAAATCTCAGGAAACAGACAAACTAACAGTACCTAAGGACAGTTTTCTTGGTTATTGTGCAAATAATATGTTGGAATAAAGGTTTCAAAAAAGGATTAGTCAGACAGCTTTATAATGAGTATGTTATATGAGACAACATATATGCACGAGAAGTCAAGATGACAGGCCCATAAAAACTTGACTAAACTGAAGATATAGCTTAAAGAGTTGCTCTAGATTTCTTGGCTAAGGCAAGACAGTAGCAAATACAATCTTGGGAAATCAAAGATCAACAACTGATGAGATACCACACCCTTCTGTTAATTTCTCTCAGCTGAGAAATAACTGGCTCCATCAGCCTGGCTGTAATGCATATGGAAATCTAAGAAAACTGCTTGAGGGGTCAGGCAGAGGTCTGAGTCATGCTCAGACCTCTTGTTTCTTGTCTCATTCAAAAAAGGCCACTTGGGAATGATAAATATTATGCCTTCAAGTCTAGTGTCTATACATGTGGATAGGTGTATAAAAACCCTAAGTTCAACATGAGACCTTAACTCAATCATATCTCAAAGATCCTTTCCCAAATAAGGTACCAGTCACAGGTTCCAAGGGTTAACACATGGACTTGTATTCTGGGAGTGTAACCATTCAACCCACCACAGGAATGACAGCAGTAAATGAAAACAGGGACTGATAGGGTAATGCTTGGTGGCCAGGAACAGATGGAAGAACTCATGTATAAACCTTATAAATAATTGTGATAACTTTGGCTTTGAGAATGGTAAGGAGCCTGTGGTAGGGAGAGTGTGGGACCTAACTAGAGAATTGCCAAGGACTTAACATGTTTAATAGGTCACTATGACTGCTAGTATACAAAAAAGTTCCAGTAGCATTTAATCCTTGGAATGGTACTTTACTGCCTTAAAAGCATGCCAAACTAAGATTTTAATTAGAAACGGATGTTAGAAGAATCTGGCAAATAGTAGTCCTTCAGAGTATATCTGTTGAATAAACAAATGAAAGTTCCTTTACCTAAATATCTCATTTTGAACCCAAATTAAATTATCCCATAAATATTTATTTACCATCTACTCTGTTCAGGATTCCATTCCTAAGAGTTAAAACAATCAAATCACACACTGCTATGTAACATGATATTGAGGGATAAACCACTTTTTTCTTTAGGATATATGTCATGGCTTTGTGCAAACAAAGACTGAAGAATTTCAACTCCGTGAGGCAAAGATGTACCGCTGTTGTATTCTTTGCCATCACTTTTCTAACCAGGTTATGTTGAATCTCTTTCTGTCCCCTTAGCAATATCTTGGGAAGAATCTAAAGTTTTGGAGCCATTTTCCATAATTATAATTCTATCCAGTTTAAATTTCTAGTCTCAGATTAAAATTGGTTGTTCTCCCTAACATAGGCTTGAGATATATATTTAACCATTTAGAGTTATCATTTTCTCCTCCTTGTTGAGGCTAAGCTATACCAGTGTTAGATGACCAGTTACCTCAGACACTGTGTCTATCAATAAGTGAAAGGCTGGTGTTCCTGACCTAGTACCCATTATATGTACTGGGCTCCCTTACAAATATAGGTGGTCTCTGCATGGTTGAGTTGATAGATATGTTTTGCCCCCCAGGAATGAATTCACATTCCAACCACCCTATTCATCTCTGAGGATCCATTCACAAAAGGACAGTCATGTCTCTATTTATAATTCTGCCAGTGGCCTATGACCCAAGTCCCTCTCTGCATAGGCCAGAACCTCACTTGGCTCTGTCTTTCTGAGTAGGCTTATGACATCCATAATCCAGGGCTACTTTGCATTCATGGTCCTTTATAGGAACTAACAGGGACCTATATTTGTGTGCTCCCTCCAGGGGGTAGAAAAGTTGTTTCCATCTATTTCTAGGAAAAGTCCTCCTTGAAGCTTTTTTGTCCTTCTACTACTGACCTCTCCAACAAGTTACTCACTTCACCCTATATTCAGAAACACACAAATGAGAAGAGACCCCTGTCGTATACCCGTATACAACCCCAAACTCCACAGAGCAAATAAGAAGCTGTTATGGTTTAAATATGAGGCATCCCCCAAAAGCTCATGTGTGAGATGATAAAAGGATTTTCAGTGGTAAGATGATTAGATTAAAAGAGGCACAAACTAATCGGTGAATTAATCCACTGATGTGGATTAACTGGGGTGGTAGTGACTATAGGCATGTGAGTCACCGGAGTGTGCCTTTGGGGTTTATATCTTGTCCCTGGTGGGTACAGGGCTCTCTCTGCTTCCTTGTTGCCATGTTCTGAGTTGCTTTTCTCTGCCAGGCCCTTCTGCCTCACTTGAAGCCCAGAGCTAGAGAGTTGGCCAACCATGGGCTGACCCTCTAAAACCATGAGCCCAAATAAACTTTTCTTCCTCAGTTGTTCTTGTCAAGTGTTTTGATCATAGCAACACAAAAGGTGACTAAGACAAACTCTCTAAGAGCACTTGTGTGTCCTGCACACTCACTGGATGGCAGTGCCATCACCAGCAGCATCCATCCAGGGAACAAGATGCCAGGCTCCTCTTATTGAAATTACCCCCACTGGGCCTTGGAGCCCTCTTCCACATGTGACTTTTGGGGGCAGGAAGGAGTGATTGCTCCAGATGAGAAAAGAGAGCATGTGGCATTTCCAATTCCAAACATCTTTCTTTGTCCTCATCCATTCTGCCCTCATGTGGTTTGAGAGCGCAGAGGTGAGCTTCAGTGAGGTGAGTCCGGCCTCCCTGCTGCCTCTTTGTACAGTAGGTGTGGGAAGTGTGTGTCCCCAACTGCTGCCAGCCTTCCTACTGAGGCCCTGGTTGCTTATTCCAAACAATATGAAGTCTTCCTCAACATCTGTCACACTCCTCAGTTTCATGATTGCAGATATGGGTCCATGAGAAAGAGGTTTCTAGGGAACATGTGGTCCCTCAACAGGACAAAAAATAGCAACTAGTCTTCTAGATGTCTGTTTGTGAAGTACTCTAGGAAAAGATTTTCAGGGAATTCCTGTTGATTTGTTTTTATCATGACCCAGCTTATTTAAGAACTATTAAAGCAATCATATTTGGTGAAAGGAAGGGCATCGTGGTTGACTTTTTAAATATTAGCATTGAGCAGATAAATCTTAGTTCTAACCAATCTCTTGAATTGGAAATAAATCTTGAAGATGAAAATAATTTCTTGATAAGTACAACCTATTTAAAAATCTACTACAAAGCAGAAAAATTAGAGAGCCAGATGAATTTTGCCCTTCTTAGACTCCTTTTACCTCAGAGCAAATTATACTGCTACAGGCTAAAGTACCTGGCCCCACACAGGTGGCACCAGAGTTAAGCTCACACCTTACAGACTCTCAGAAGTCACAAAAGTTAGTTATATTCTTAAATGGTAAAGATGATTATGAAAAAATAACAAAGCCACTCACATCAAAATGCCTGTGAAACGTGTAAATGAAGGAGAATACATTTAGAAAAATATTATACTAGGAAGTGGGACAAATGGGAAAGGTTTCAGATGTGGGGAATGGCTCCTCAGATACCTAAGCCATGAAGGTCTGCAGCACATGGGAAGCCAACAAACAATGCAAAGAGAATCAAAAGTCCTGGGTCAAGTCAGGACTCCTGTGAACTGGGGCCAGATAGCTTTTCCTTCTAAACTGCTCGTTGATCACTAAGGAAAAAACAATAAAAAAAGATTCCAAAAATGCAGTGCAGGTCATAGCATATCTTAATTCATTTACTTAAAATGTCATTTTAATGTAAGATATTAATGCATGAATATGTACATATTTTCCACAACCACTGCCACCACTGCTGTGTGTGTGTGAGCGCACATACACACACGAGAAAGGCAGAGGACATTATCTCAGGACCCTTGTGCTACTGGGGGGCTTCGCCTACAATGAGAGGAAGATGGCCATTGGAAGCAGTTCTGTTGCTTTTATTCACCAGGAAAGCTCCAACTGTGCTAGACTCAATGGTGTTAATGAACAAACAGCCCACTGGATCCCAGCGACATAACGATAGCCTCCCCCATCAGTCTTCATCTCCAGGGCTGTGACTGAGTGTGTGCTTTGGCATGGCCATCCCGGCTTTAAAATAGGGAAGTACTTCAGTATTTATTGCCCCTTGAATGCTGCTCACTCACCATCTCTTTGTCTCCTCCCGGGGGACACTCCAGATTGCCCCACCATGCAGAAATTAATAGGCTTCTGTCTGGCACAGCAGTGAGCTTCCAGGAACTACCGCTGACATTGGTCAGTGCTATGTGTCATTCTAATTGTTGCATATAAAAATAACTCCCCTGCCTTAGACACAGCCACCCACATCCTAATCCTCAACTGTGGTACATATAAGCCAAACCAAAGATTCCTGAAATACATTCAAAGCCTGTGGTAGAAATCCCAGGAAAATAATTTAGAGTACAAAGCCAGTTCAGATATCTAGTACTGCAGAAATCTTAGGGCAACAGCGATTTAGGACTTGTGCCCAAAAGCTATTTGCAAATTTATAGTTATTTTTTTCAGTCAATTAGCTTGAGGAAGGAAATGAAAGCTAAGTAAATAAATTAGATCATTAATTTGCAATAAATATAAATTAATTATGCTAATTTTAAGAGTTGAACATATATAGATTATGTACATATAATAAATAACACATAAGGAATATACATAAGATTCTATTAGGAGAAAGCCATCTTGATTCAGTACATTGTAGAAAATCCATGTATATTCACCAAATAGATTTTAACAGTTTTGATGTGTGTATGAAAATATAGGATAAACATTAACTGCCTCTGATGTTCTAGCAAATCTATTTTCATTCCAAATGGAAATTAGAATATATTTTGCATTATTTGAGTTAATTATGTGACATTTCTTATGAATAATGATGTATTATTCCATTCATTACTTCTAATTATGCTTCTTTACAAGTGTAAAACTGGCAACACCATCACCAGCCTTTTCCTGTTCCTTACAATCTGATGACTTGCATGAAAAGCAGGTCAGAAATATGCCTAGAATGTAGCGAACAGAGTTCCATCATTGTTAACCAGCAAGATTTAAAACTGCCTGAGAAAATTGCATGTGAAAAATCAATAGAAATGGGCAGATTTCCCCATTACAGGATACCTGTGTTAGCAATCAGTGTGAGAAATGTTCAAAGTGTTATTTTGAACATGTAATTATTATCATAGCATTTGCTAGAGCTGGAGACAGACAACATCCTTGATTTTCTCCTCCCCTGTATACACAATCTTTAACAGACTTATGTATAGATTGGCCGCTTACAAAGGTATCCTTTTCTGGTTGGTAAAATGATTCTATAGACTTTGTGCAATTCTGAGACATGTACCAGCTGATAACCCTGATTGGGAAAAAAACAAACAAACAAAAAAGAAGTAGTAGTTGTTGAATTTTCCTCTTGTAATGCATAACCAGGTCAGGCCTGCCCAATCCACCCACTCACAGCAGTGTCTAAAACTTTGAGGTAAATTCTATTATGGAGAAGAGGTCAAGGTCAAGAAAAGATCAAAACTAGGACATTAAGCAACAGGGGCTAGGTGAACCACAAAGCCACCACACATACCTGTATCCTCGCCAGAGAGCAGGCAGCAAGGAGACAGGAATGTTGAGAGGGACAGTAGAGAGAACAGGACATAGCTTACATGAGGGATAGAGACCAATAGGGACATGCTTGGGCACACTATATCATGGACAAATTACCTTCATTGGAAGGGTCCAAGGCAAGGAGCATGAAGTCCATACACTTTTCTCTATACAATTTCAAATCATCCTTGCAAACATACAGAAATATCCATTTCTCTTTCCCTTGTGGCATCTATAAGTCACACCCTGCTGACCCCCAGCACAGCCTGAGAATCATCCTCAACACTGTTAGCTCACTACCAACTAATGAGCTGGCATTTGGGATAAAAAGCATTTGTTTCCTACACAGGAATCTCTCAGATCAACATCAAGAAGGATGAAAGGTCACACAATGATTATCTTACAATGGGGACTGACTGGATCCTCTCCAGCATATCCTAGACACTGAAAACAGAGGTTGATCAACTCAGAGACTGATGAAAGCATCCACTTCCTTTGTTCTTGCTGACAAATGTCAGGGAAAGCTGGTTCTAGCTGGGCACATGTATGCTAATAGCCCAGGGTAGGTAGGTGTCTGGAAATCTTTTCCAAAGAGGGAGGGAAAAAAAAAAAAAAAAAGATCCACCTGAGCAATCTCTGCTATATTCATATCTTTCAACACAACTTTTCAAAAGAAAAAAATATGACCATATGACCACAAATAAACCTATGTGCCCACTACAGCTCAGGCCAAAGGCAGCAAGTTCACCTTCAAACATCTCTACCCAAGTATTTAAGCTAGCTGATATACACAGGGCAGAGTTAAGACATGTGCTTAGGGCAATTTTAAGAGAACAACTCTATCTTTAGCAATAAGTATATAAAATAGTACTTGTGCTCTTTTTATTTGTACAGGAGGGTTTTAAAAGAAACATTTTTGAGAAATGACAGATCATCAGATCACTAATAACTTCGGTTTCCTGAACAATTAAAGGAATTCACAAGATTGCAATCCACTCGGGAAGTGACAAATATTTCTGATTTTTATGGAAGGACTGAAAGGGCACTTTTATCTATTTCATAAGAACCCTTGTTAAGTAATGATGTAATTTTTGTTAGTTTTTTACTTATTTCAGGAATACTAAATATAGTAATGATCTGAAAATAGAAAACATTTCACTGCATATTTGCAAAGGTAAAATTTTGTATGAAGAGACATTTGTCAGAGTTTCCTGTTTTATCTATTAAGGTTGGTTCTTCCAGCTCAGGTTCCATTGTCCCAAACTCTGTTTCTAATGCATCAGCAGAAATGTCCTCTAAGTTACCTCATCTTATTCTTCACAAACACACTTTGTAAGCTTGCCCTCCATGCATCATACTAACAATATTTGGCCCTGATAACATTTTATGTATGATGCCCCTGTTTGGAAAAATCTGCTCTTTTTAATAACTGATTCAATAAACTGTTGACAAATGGTTTGTTTAATATAGTACAGCCAGCAGCAAGGTTTGTCTCTGTCATGACACACCACATTCAATCCATCTGCAAACGCTGCCATGTCCCCCTTATGTTAGAGCACCTTTTGCCATTCTGAATAGCAATCCAAAGATCAATACGCTGTCTGCTGAAAACTATGGGACATAACAAATGAATCATTTTATTTACAATAAAAGCCCCAGTCCCCAAATGGATTCTACTCATGTTCAAATTCACTTTTCATGCTCAACTCCAGAGGAGAGGTAGATGCAGCGTAGTACAGGAAGAGGGGCGTAAGGAATAGTATGAACCACAATGGTTCAAATTTATTTAAACCATGAACAATAGCTGGGGTACAGCAATACACATGAACACAGCATTCGCTGCAAAATCCTGGAGATGCCCTCTCCAAAATGATGCTGTTCTCTCACCAAGAAACCCTGAAAAAGCATTTTCCAGTAACAAGAAATTAATGGATTAAGAAATTCTGACATATTCTTCTAGAGTGTTGCATCACAGAGGCCAAAGCATATTCAATGGGCTTTAAACACTGTTGGCAAGGAACAGAATGTTTGCATTAGGTGAGGACCAGGAGGGACTGAAGTGGCTTTTTTTAGAATTAAAAAAAAAAAACCACAGTCTCATTTCAAAAGCATATCTTCGGCCCCTGATCTGACAGTTCCTTTCCTACTCCAAAAGCTATTAAAAAAAAAAAAAAAGCCAGGGAGCAAAGTCATAAGAGAAATGGAGTGGGTAGCAAAATGTTAGCAAGGACACAAGTTCAAAGATAAATAACATTTCCAAGTCTCTCATGAATGGCACACTCCCCAAAGGTCGCCTAAATATCATTAAGTAGAAAAAAAATCCAAAATACAAGACGAAATGGTCTACTTTACATGAAGATGCCAAAATACTGTCCTTAAAATACAAACTTGTCCACTGACAAATTAACATGCAGAGAGAAATGGAAAAGCATCTTTTTCTATCTGCCATCAATTAATTCACTGCTTTTACACTTAACTCAGTACATGGATAACACATAACTGTAAAAACAGAGTTGTAACTGACAAAGGATGAAGTTTGGAAAATATGGTTTGGTCATAATAATAAAAAAATATAAATCTAAAAAAAAATCAAATAACAAGACTGGGCTTTGGGCATGGGAATACGAAAAAGGGATCTTAGCAGACCTTTACTCTCCCATGCCATGAACTAAACAGTACAATATGTTCCTGATGTTCATAGTTTCCCTTTGAATTCAGTCACTGTTGTACTTTGTGATGCTAAGACAAAAGAGTTGTACAAAAGTAGGTCCCTATGGGCTGGAGTTGTAGCTCAGTGGTGTGAGGCACTGGGTTCGATCCTAGCATCACATAAAACAAATAAAGGCATTGAGTCCATATACAACTAAAAAAATTAAAGGAAAAAGAATAGGTCCTACCCGCAGGAAGGAATAATTCTGTGCAAAAACAAAAGAATGCACAGTTCTGACATGAGGCAGAGTAGCAAAGTTTTGAATTAATCACCATGTTAGCAAGGAACCAAGCATCACAATGAGGAAGCCATATATCTTACCTAACAGGGAAGAATAATTATGAACACGCCTCACTTAAAAAAGCAAGGAGAATCTAGAGGTAAAGAGTAGCAGAGGAAACTATGGTCAAGTATAACACATTTTTAGGAAATAGCTAGAAAGAAGGGAAATTGGCTCTAGACAATAAAAGGCTTTAAGAACCAGGCCAAGGAGTGAGGACTTTTTCTTCACAAAAACAGAGACTCATTACTTATGTTCTAGCAAGGGAACAGAAGAGTAATATGATCAGAGCTGTGGTTCAGAGTAGGGTGGAGGCTAAATGGGAGGAGCCCAGAGAGAGGGAGTTGCTAAAATCCAGATGACCCTCACCAAAGAGCTAGAAGGCAGGCTGGATAGAATGCCAGGGGAAGATAAAAGCCCACTCTGGACTTCTCCCATTCATTTTATGAAGTGTTAGTGAGCAGAGCTATCCACAGCTTCAATTCCCCCCAAATCTCAGAACAAAAGACTGGCTTTCTGCAAGCAAATGAGTATCTTATTAAGATGCTTCTCATAGTTATAACCAAACAGAGTTTACAAAGGTAAAGTGAAATAAAAAATTCCAAAATCTTCACATAAAAAGGATCATCTGAATATATTGTCTACTGGCCCCAAGACCATTTTCAACACTGTAGATGTGAAATAGCCTTTCAGAGTGCGCTGATTACAGAAATGTTCTGGCTGTCATTGTTCCTGTCCTCAGAAACACTGGGCACTTCTTGCAAACAAACCAATATGAAGAGACTTCACATACCAGTTTATTGATTGATCATGATTTTTGTAAATCCACAAAACTTAATTAATTAAAGTTTGGATTCAGGGAATTTGGAAGTCTATCATATAATCACAATTATCTTTTGTTACATGTTTTTCTATCTGTCCCTTTTTTTAATGGCTTATAATGATTAGGAAGGAAAGTTATTCATAAAGGTAGGTACTTTGAACATATATAATAATATAAATCATAACTGAAAAAAATCTTGGCATATCTGGGTTTTCAGAATTCATTCATTTCCAAGTCAAATCACATCTTAGTACAGAAAATATTATCTTAAAATATGACATTTGATTCTTATTATACTCTGCATAACAAAGAAAACAATTTTTGAATAGCCACTATAAAATTCACATGTACACAATCATAAGCAATACTTTTAAAAAAACACCTTTTAGTTGTAGATGGAAACAATACCTCTATTTTATTTATTTATTTTGATGTGGTACTGAGATTGAACCCAGTGCCCCACACCTGCTAGGCAAGTGCTCTACCACTGAGCCACAACCTCAGCCCAAGCAATATTTTGAACAACATAAAAATAGCTCCCCTGAGTGTTTCACCAATTCCTACAACTCCCACTGCAAACTAGAGTAAAGCTCCTAGTAGTCCACAGGGGAAAGAAAAGTCCTTCAAAGGAAATAAAACAACTCTACCACCAGCAACACTAGACAATGGTCTAGAAGCCAGGTCTTCTCCCAGGAGAAAATGCTGTTTCTGATCACAATAGGAAAAACAATTTTCTTAAGTATGTATACATGTATGAATTTAATTAAAACTCACAATTTGAATGACCTGTAAGAGGTAATGAAACAAAGATTCAAATTCTCATGTAATCCCTTAATTCCACATCACAAAGTTGCAATCCAATTTCTAACCTACCATTAAAATTCACAATGGATAAAACGAACATGAAGTGCCCATGATATTCATTGGGCCAATTTTAGAAACACCTATTTATTTACCCAGCTACGATAGTGAAAAGGTCAAGCAAAAATTCACCTCCAAAGCCACAGTTGCTAAGCAACTCTTCTCACAAGTTCTGCAACACTGATCAAGCATATTACTGGTGCCACCAACTGGATTCAAAGAGACGTGAATAACATCTTACCTGGTCTCTCCAAAGTGGGAGGGAGGTAGATCCCTTGCTTACCTTGGGTGGACAGTCATTGAAGGCCAAGCCTGCATCCGTTTGGTTGCATACCTTTTTATTTCACTCTCTTACAAGAAAAGGATACGTCCTGGTACGACCGGTTTCCTATTCACGAGAGCAAAGGACAGCTCCGTTTTGAGAAACACCACAGAGGGCTTGATAAGATGCTGGCCAAATCTGAATGACATTTCCTTACACTTGAGGTCTGAAAGAAGACAATTTAGAAAATGGACATTAATAAAAGTCAAATAAGAAATTCGGTTCATGTACCACTTTAAAGAAAGCAAATTCCATTACTAAAGATTCTTGGTTGTAAAGAGGATGCCATTTAAACTGTCTGCCATTTAATATCCACCCAGTTGAATTCCAGGTAAGTCCTCCCTAAACACTCCATTGTCCTTACTATGTTGCCTAGATTTGAGAGAGTGTTTTCAAGCCAAAGCTTGCACCTGATGACAAAACAGCCATTCACTCTTAAATCCTTCTGCTCTGCAGGTTGCCACCTCAAATCCAACAGGTCCAATTTGTCAAGTACTTATTTTTACCCCAACCATTTTTGTCATCTTTGCTAAGCTGAAATTTTTCATTGTTAAATATTGACTACAAACCTTCTAATTCTTAAATGTTTCTCTCAAATGGTTTTTATCTTTGTTTATATAAAAGCAATTTTGAACCTGTACAAACACTGTCTGACCTTGCGTACAATTACAAAACACACAAGCACTCCCAGAGAACTATTCCAGCATATTTTCTGAAATTAAAAAGAATGAAGGAACAAAACAGTTTGAGACGGGAATACTTCTTTCTGGTTGGGTTGACCCAGAGCCTGGATGTAGTAAGGTACACAAATTGTTTCTTTTCTTTTTTTTTTTTTTTTTTTGCTTTCTTTCTTTTGTTGGCTAAAAGGAAAAAAAAAAAAAGTCGCAAAAAGGGAGTTGAAGAGAGTTAGCATTTGGCAATTAGAGTGAGATAAACCCACAAAGCACCAAGAAATGATTTCTCCAATAGGTGATGCCTACATGTGAGAGAGCCATTTTCTAAATGACTAAGACACACCACCTCTGGAAAACTACTTCATTTTTCAAATTTGGTAATATCCCACTATAAAACTGACAAACATAGATCAATCTAGAAAAAACAGAACATTACAAAAAAAGGATAAAATCAGAAAATGGTAGGCTATTTTATAAAGCAGACTAATGCCCCATAATTTAATTGGCCAAATATTCTAGGTGACACACCAAAAAAGACAGAGCTATGCAAATGTCATTTATTACAGATGCACCCATATAATCAGAACTTGACACATTCCAGCTCAAGAAGTAGGAATGGGGAAATATCTCAATGGCACAGACAATGGTTTTTAGAATACATACATCTAGCTCATAAAAATGAAGAATAAGGATGTCAAAAATCATCTAACCCAATAGTTCTCAAGATATGATCCTTTGACAGTAGAATTGACGTCACCCAGGAACTTACTAGAAATGGGAGTTCTCAGGTACCACCATAAACCTACTGCATAAGAATCTGGGAGAAGGGCCCTGTGATCTGAACTTTAATAAGGCTCAGATGAATGAGAACCACTAATGAAACCTAACTATCATACCTATCCTTGGGTCCTTTCCTACAGAATCTCTGCAAAGCGGTTGGCTAGCTTATGCTTGAAACATCCCAGAGATGGGATGTTTGCTATACATTCCTTCTAAGATAATTAACTCCCCCACTAGTTACTCTTAATACCAAGTCACCCATTTGTTGAGGATTTATTCCTTGGGGCCATATAAAACAAGAATCATTCAAGCCACAGTGCCTCAAATATTTGGGTTTAACCATTCTTTATTTCTTCCAGTTTTCTAAAAAGAAACATGCAAATTGTGCAAACCACTCCAGAACAATACTGGTTCTAGAACCGGTAATCCCTGTGGTTCTTTGCCTCCCCAGAACCTACTTTCTAGAGTTCTAACCACATCACTTTTATTTTCTTTGGGGTATAATTCACCCTAGTCTACAGATGGGGCTCTTCCTACTGCCAGGTACCAGGGATGGGCACTTCTCTGGCATATCACTGCTTCAGGAGAGGACATGGGACACAAAATGAGTCATTGAAGGCAAGGATATCTTCCCAATGATAACTGCTAATATTAAAGAGAGCTTTTTCAGCTGAGTTGCCAGATTGGTTAAACATGAACTCAAACAGCTAGAGATCTCCCTAAAAACATATTAGAGCTAACACTGAGGCAAACAGAGCCAAGACACAGAGACCCACACCTGATGACATCGTCTAAGCATCTGGATATAGCAATGCTAGAAAGAATTATGTCCCTAGAATTTCCCTTTACAGACGTTTGCACAGTCTTAAGCATAGGCTGTATTTGATGAGCTTCTATTATCAAGAGTCCATAATGGGCTCTCCCTGGTAGTTTTATTTTTCTCTTATTATCACTCTCCCATTCATCCTCTATGCCCAGCACCATCCCTCCCCCTTGATTAAAGGATTCACTTTTTCACAATTAATGCACTATTTACAACCCTTTATGTGTTTGTATACGTATATTTCATATGTCAAAATATATTCAGGGCTCTTCAAATCATATATTTTAAATCCCATTCTTCTGTTTCTCTCAACATTCTTTCCGAGACTATCAATGTTGCTATAAATACCCCCTTCTCTCTTACAGCTTCTCACTGGATTCCACCATGGAATTCTGGTCCCTCCCCACAGAGCTCATGGACTAGTCTTTTACCACAAACACCACTAACTGCCATCTGCAGGTGTATTTCCCTAGATACCTATACTACACTTCCATTATGGGTTTCAGGTAATATATGTACTTAGGTTTTCTAAAATACATGCACCATTTTGTATTCCCAGAGCAATTCATGAAGATTTGTTTTCCTACACTCTTATCAGCACTATTATAGTATCTGCTCTCCTCACTTTTACTGGTTGATTGGCAAATGGTGTCTCTTCTTTTTAATTTGCTTGTTTCTTATAGCAATGTGTGTGCAAACTACCGATTTGTTCTCTTTTTTCTTGTTTGCAGTTCTTAAGAATAAACCCAGTGATATTCACAGGCTAGGCAAGTGAGTGCTCTACCACCGAGTTATATCCCCAGCCCTATTTGTTCTGTTTTTATTACTCTCCTCCCTTCTACTTTCTGATTTTTTCAGAGTCCCTTGTATATTCTGAATATTGATTGTGGCCTATTAAACATGACAATTATATTTTTATCATGTGCTAATTTTTCTGCTATTCTCTCAACTGAACAAAAAGCATCCATTTTGGGGCATTCACATTTTCTTTTGTGCTCTGTGAGTCTTATATAACATATCCTTCTCTATCATAAGGTTACCAAATAGATTCCTTTTTTGGTGGTGACAGTGTGACGAGGGGGACTAGAGATTGAACCTAATGATGTTTTATCACTGAGCTACATCCCCAGTCTTTTTTTTTTTTTTTTTTTTTTTGGAGGAAGGGTTTTGAGGCCTTGCTAAATTGCCAAAGCTGGCCTTGAACTTGAGAGTCTTCTGCCTCTGCCTCCAGAATCACTGGGATTACAGGCATGCATCACTATCACTTTGTCCAGCTTAGGTAGCAAAACATTCTTGAATGTTCTTTTATCACTTTTATATTCTTCACTTTTAACAGATATTTATTTATTTCACATGGGACTTTGTTCATAATATGAAATATGAAAACAGTTTCACTTTTCTCCTTTTATGAGTCAATTTTCTTTGTACTGATATGTGGGAATGACTACACTACATCCTATATGTACATAGGAATGAATCTGGATTGTTTTAGTCTGATTCCATGCCAGATGCTGTAGAAGAGAGGTCACTAAATTATTTCTGCAGAGGGACAGATGCAGCAGTTGGTGCTTCAACTACTCAATTCTGTCATCACAGCATGAAAGCAGTCACTGGCAATATCTAAATGAATAGGTGTGCTGCGTCCTAATAAAACTTTACTTACAAAAATAGTTGCAGACTATATTTGATTGTGGGCTGTATTTGCTAACTCTTCTTACAGATTTGCTACTTACCTTATGGAGAAAGAATTTATTTTTCTTGATTTACTCTCCTACAGAAATTTACTCTTCTCCTTCAAAAAAAAATTCTTGGTTATTTGTTGGAACGGATTTAAATTTTTAATGGAGGGGATATGTGACATCTTCACAATATTCCATGAAGCCATTTATGAGCACTGCATTTATGCTCTTTAATATCATAATAAAACTCTTGTAATAGAGTTTTAAATTTTCCTTACATGTTTTATGCATTCTATCTTAGATTTATTCCTAGATAGCTTAGTTTATGTCACTATTATAAATGGTATCTTATTGTCATAGTTCATAATTGGTTACTCCCAACACAGAGGAAAGCTATTGATTTTTATGTGTTGCTCTTACAGCTAGCAACCAAGCTGAACTCTTGTATTGCTGCTAATAGTTTCTGCTGATTCTCTTTGATTTTCTATATAAATGATTTCACGTAGAGGTAATGACAGTGTTATCTCTCATTTCAATTCTTTTTCTCTCTCTCTTTGTCTATTGCAATGGTCAGGTATCTGGTAATGTGTTGAGAAGTAAAAGCAACAGAGTCATCCTTGTCTTGTCCCTGTTATAGATTTTTAGTAGAAAGCCTTTATCAAACTTAAAAATCCCTTGTATTTTTACATTTATAAAAAAAACCTTAATACATGTTTTATATCAATGAAGATGCAACCGCTTCTTCTTTGCCATGAATATGGAAAATGACATTACAGATTTTTTTTTGAAATATTGTGCTATCCTTTCACATTTATGTTTGACTCAGTCACCAAGTTTTATTTAATATTTAGTATCCCTTAATGTCATAAGTGAAGTTGGCCAACATTTTTTTCAAGCCTCAACTTACCTTGTTTATTAAAACCAAACTTAACCGGTTCATTTTTTGTGCTAAAAGAAATTTTTATAAAGGAGTATTTTCTGTTCCTTGCAAGTTAAGCAGAACTCACTTGTAAAACTGTAACCCTTTTCCTCTTACAGGGAGGACTAACTTTTGATGATCATTATGATTTATTATGTTTTCTGATCTACTCAAGTGTTCTTTCCTGTATCAATTTCTTATCCATATATCCATTCACACAAATTTAAATTTTTATAGATAAAAATTCACACTTTAATCAATAAAATAATTATAGATCATTATTTTAAACTATTTTGTAATCACAATATATGTAATTATTTTTTCTTCACCTGTCAAGGCTACATCTAAGATTAAATTTTTCAAAGAATCAATTTAGGTTTTTTCACTTTTAAATTATTGTTATATCATGACTGATTTTCTGCACTTTATTTCTTTCTTCTGATTCTTTTTCCATTTCTGTTTCTTCAGATTTACTATGCTGCAGTTTTTCTGGTTACTTGAGTCAAACGTTGAGCTTATGGGGTTTCTAACTTTGTGATTTTCTCTTGACTAACAAAAGCCATATATTGCCTTCAAAGTATTCCATTAGCTCTTTCACCTACTGTGCTTTTATTATCATTCAGCTCTGAAATTTTGCTATTCTTGTTATCATTTCCTATTTAACCTGAGGGTTAGTTCATAGTATGCCTTTTCATTTTCAGACATATGTAATGTTTTTGCTATCTTTTCGTTAATAATGTCTGACTTTATAGCACTGTAGTTAGAGAAAGGAACCTTTATACTCTTGGTTTTTAGCATTTGAGGCTTCCTTCCTGACCCATTAGAAAATGAAACTTGTGCCTAAACTGCACCCCCTCCAAAATAAAAGGAATTCTTCTTTTGTTGAATCAATTCTATGTACACAGATCAAAGTCATTGTTATCCAAAACTATCTCTGCTTACTTTTTGTCTCATTGCTTCACCAGTTTCTGAGAACAGGTACATTTCTAACTATAGTTGCTAAACCAAAGGCAAATGCCATAAATTGCTGTTTCCTCTATATTGAAGCTATTCTTTAATAGACATGTAGATATTCCTGCTTGTTTTATCCCTTTCATTTATTGTTCCTTTTTTTGTGTGCTTGTGACAAGAATGACTTTTTCCATCACCTCTTCAATCTGTGTAATTTTTTTATATAAATATCAGGACCTTGTTTTCTATATTAGAGAATACACCCTATAAGTTTAACCCATCTATATTTATGCCAATTGTTTATTTCAAATATCTTCATCTTTTTATTTTACTTCTTCTCTTTACTACCTTTCATAGTTAAATCAGGAAATTTTTCCATGGTTATGAAAATTACACTCTATTTTGTTTCAGTAACAGTTACTCTCATACTGAATTTCCCCATCAGTATCAATGTCCTTAACATACTCTTAACACCTCTGATCTCTGTCAGATATCATACTCCATCTTCCTAAGGTCCTTATTTCTGGCATGATCAAATAATACCAAGTTCTAATTTCAAGTAACTATTTACATGCTTTTTAACACCCTTATTCCCACTCTCTCTAGTAAACTTTGAGCTCCAACATCATTGCCTGTTTTGAATCTTAGCTTCCTCTTTGGTTCTTAGTTCCCTGTTTTCTTCAAAGTTTAGCTATACCTTTGAATGAACATTCACCTCATATAAAGTTATTTTTACTAGAAAATTTTCTCATTACTCCATCATGCACCTAGAAACTAAAGTTGTTATTGTGTTTTTGCACAAAAATCACTAAATTCTATGTTTCCTCTTATTTCCTACTTCCTCCTGGATTAACATCATTTATTATTGCTATAATACATTCTCCAAAATTACTTTCCTAAAGGGTGTACATGTGGCAAACTGAGATTTTATCAGGATATCTTTATTTTACCCCTCCATTTAAATAAGTAACTATTCATGATATTCTAAGCCCAAAATTTGCTAGTCTCAGCACTTTTAAATTATATTATTCCTTTGCCTTCTTGCATTCTGGTATGGCTATATAGAAAAGACCAAGGACAACCTGATTCCTGTTCACCATAGGATGTTCCAGTTTTTAACCTCAAAATTCTTACACATTTGCTAAGATCTAAGTGAGGACTACATATTAGTTTCCTGAGAAGATCCTAACAAATCTATGATCCCTCTAAAGTCTCTAGTGCAGAAATCTTGCTTCTTCCTAGCTTCTTGTGATTGTCAACAATCCTTAGTGTTCCTTGGCATGTAGTCACATCACCTTAATAGCTGTCCCTACTTCCCCTGAGCATCATGTGGCCTTCTTTATATGTCTTCTCCTGCATGCAAATACAAATCAATCAACTTAGGGCCCACTTTAACCAGTATGATCTTGTCTTAACTTTAATTACATATTCAAAGATCCTATTTCCAAAAAAAGGTCATGAAGTTTCCTTATTGAGGGATGCTATTCAAGCCACTATAGACTAACTTTACTATAAGTTCATTTCCACACGAGGAGTTTGATTTTCATGGCGTTTTCTATATGCTTATTCATTTTTTTCTTCAAATACTCTCTGACCTCAGTTAACTTCTTTGCCTGCCAAGGATTCTACTTGACATTGCTATTCATTCTATTTCTTAACTCTCATCTCAGTCTTCTCATGTCTCTATTTCTTCCTGATGCCTTTTTGGAGAGAGCCTCAGTCCAAAATTGTGCTACTCATTTATCAACTGAGTTAGTTCCTGACATTGTATTTTTTTTTCAGTGGGTGGGGTACCAGGAATTGAACTCAGGGGCACTCTACCACTGAGCCACAGCCCTATTTTGTATTTTATATAGAGACAGGGTCTCACTGAGTTGCTTAGCACCTTGCTGTTGTTAAGGCTGGCTTTGAACTGAAGAGCCTTCTTCCTCAGCCTCCCAAACCACTGCAATTATAGGTGTGCACCACTGCTCCCAGCTCTCTGACATTGTATTTTGAGCTTACTTTCCATTTTCCCTCTATCCCAGGCTACCCTACTCTATATTTCCCTCCTCCTTATATATCACTCTTACCAACAAACTTATATTTCTATTACATTTCTTCTCATTTAGGAGTTAAAATGTTGACTGCTTTCTGATCTCTTTGCTTTTCCTTCTCCTTTGCTGGTCACCTGCTTCAAAATACTCTTTGTTGGGAGGAAGCAATTAAGAGGTGGAGCCAGAGTTCAAAGCACCTACCCTTGAGTTTCAGCCCTGTCACTCCTATCCTGAGCTTCTGCATATATTGAACTTCTTACTCTTAGATATCGCATCTGAAAAATGGAGATGACAGCATTTTAAAGTACATCTCACTTTGTCTGCTACATGATGTAGCCTCCCTAAGTGCTGTTTTCAATTCTCTCTACTTCCTTAATTTTGGTAATGTTCTGCTAAATGTTTGTGTAGCTAGCATACCTATTTCCTTAAGTTTTAATTTCCTGAAGAGGAGAAGAAAAAATTTCCAAAGCCTGTAAAAAAAGTACAGAACTAAGGAAAAGGGTAAGAATCAAGATTGTGTGATGGGAAGATTCATGCTTCTCCAGGATCTGAAACTGTCTGCAAAACAGAGATAAATATTAAATGCTTTCCTCTTAAATGAAAATGGCAAAAAGCAATTTTTTAAGGTTAAAATAAACTTGCTGAATCTTTCCTACCAAACAAAAAAGCTAGATGTACCAGTATTCTATTGAATTTTCAAGGGAAAATCATCTGTAGAAAACTTCTGTAGATCACAGCTTCTAGAATTCAAGATCACAACTTCTAGAATCTAGGAATCAAGAACTGAGTTAGAACCTCAGTTGAAGTTTAGGCCTTTAGATTTATTAGTGTTAGCCAAGAAAGTAATATAAGGAACTCAATTCACACGCAAAATGATGAACAGTCATATGTATATATTTTTACAAACAAGAACAAGTCAAAATATGAAGGAAAACAAAGTTCTTATTTTTCTAGCCTATTTTTCTTGGTTTTCCTTGGTAATGGCTTAATTTATTTAGAATGAAAACAATGAGACTTCAAGATATTTAATAAATCCCCTATTTTCTCATGCTACAAAGGTACCCTCCTTCTACCTCCTACACAGAACCTATTGTAACCTCCACCACTTATAGCTTGCCTCTGCCTATCGCCTGTAATTCTTACCAGGTGGTAGTGTTACAATATTTTTACAACTTCATCGTCCACATTTATTGAATAGAAAGGAGATAATGGAAAGGTCTCTACCATTCACATTTAATTTTGTGACTCAGTGGATTTGATCAGTCATTTTCTGATAGGGCTAAATAGGCTGCCTACCTTGTAGAAGGATAAGGTTCAATGGCCACAAAAGCAAATGCAGTCCCCAAATTGTAAAATTTCCAAACCATTAACAACAGGAGATGACAATAGCTCAATTTAGGGTAGACCAGGTTTCTTCCTGGTTTGCTTTCAAATGTTATGCTAATGTTCAACTAAAATAAATGTGAAATGCTTCAAAACTTGTTTAAAAAGAAAGAAAAGCCAAACTCTAGAAATTTTGACCAGAAAAAGACCTATGATGTCACTTAGATCTAGCCTTATTATTTTAGAAATGTCAGGCAAGTCCAGTAGGTCAAGTGGCCTGTTCAAATGTGATTTGAACCTTAGGGGGTTTTCCTGGCTCTTTAGAGGGGATGTTATTTAAAGAATTTTTTTTTAAACTTGAGAACTTAAGACTTCATAACCCCAATTGACTTCAGGCACCCCAATTTGAGAAAATAAAGATCACTCTGTCATTTTAGGAGCTACCTTGGTGCTAGAGTTACATAGCAGTCCTGATATAAGAAGGTCAATAAATGACTCAAAATATAAACCTTTGCCTATTATGTTCAAATTACTTCATTGACTACAAAATTTTTAATATGAATTGTTTTTTAAGAATGTGAAGCCCCTCAGAAACCAG
This sequence comes from Marmota flaviventris, assembly GCF_047511675.1. Lineage (NCBI taxonomy): Eukaryota > Metazoa > Chordata > Mammalia > Rodentia > Sciuridae > Marmota > Marmota flaviventris. The sequence continues at coordinate 172,381,658 of NC_092498.1, forward strand.
TAACCTTAACTTGAAAAACTGAGGACTTTCAGTAAAATGCACAAATACATGGACAAATTCATGTGGATTCAAATTCTAACCAACAGACTACCAAGAATCCTTTCCTTCCCATTTTATAGTTAATCTCTTCCTTTTTCCTTGTATCAAATGACTTCTTTGGAACAAATGAAAAGACTATATATTTTCACAAAGCATAGAGTATTCTGCTGCTCAAAATGTGATCTGCTGACTAGTAGCATCTACATCACCTGAGCATTAAGAAATGCAGACTCCCAGGCAAGAGCCCAGACTTGCTTTGTCAATGCATGTTAGTGTTTGAGAATCACGTCACCAGAGCACCAGTTACAAAACTATGTTTATCAAAATCTAAAAGACCACATTCTTAGGCTCCCTCATACCCTGACTCTGTCAAACCTCTCCAAGAACCAGGGTAACATGGTTCCAGGGTTAGACAGATTTGAGTGCAGAATCCATCTTCTTTCTCAATTAGTTATAAACATGGGCAAGTTCCTTAGGGTTTCTGAGTCTGTAAAATAGGCACAACAACAATACCATCTTCTCAAGGACACACATTAGGCACCTCATAAGTATTTGATCACTGTTGGCCAACATGCTGGTGTATTTTACCCTGGAAAGAAGGAATGCCAACTTTTCTTCAATAAATAATTGTTGGTGTCAGCTAATACATAAATTGATAAACACTTGGTACAGTGTTAAAATATTGTGTAATAGTTAAATAAAGATTTTTAAAAATCATGTATTTGGCATTGTATTGCCAACAGGGACTACCATCTCAGAGGTTGACAGTGTTAGTTTAAAAAGTAGGATCTGGAGACCTGATTATGTAGCTCAGTGGTATAGCATTGCTTGGCATGCTCTGAGGCCCTGGGTTTGACTCCAAAAATACAAATAAAATTATATGAAAAAGCAGCATCAATTGATTAACAGAAGTGACAGTTAATGTTGCTCATTATTTTCATCCCTAAGCAATCCATATATTATATCCACCTTTATTTTCCTGACAACCACATGGGAAAGATATCCATGTATTTCTCAGATTATTTCTCTCTCCTCAATTCCTATATTTAAGAATTACTGTGTTCCAAGGATACTGAACCTTCAAAGCTATTGATATGAACTGCTAAATATCTCTCAGGAAATGTTTCTAATAATTTATAATCAACAGAACTGTACAGAAAAGGCCCATTCCTCATAACTTTAGTCAGCACTGGGCATTCTGTAATTCTCCAAATCTCTAATAAAATTCTGTCATTACTTAGGAATACAATATAGGGGGAAATGACTTTTCTAAATGTCCTAGCTAAAGCAATCTGCCATGAACACTAATGTGTCCTAGGTAACCAGGAAGCCAGACATGATCAAAAAAGAAGTACTATTCTTTTGGTTAAAAGAATGAAAAATGTGTATTTCCTTTTAAGTAGAAAAATAAAGATGTCATTACATTATGGCTGTGGATGTTAAAGCTCATTGCAAAAAAATATATAATCTGATATTTTTATACCCCAGCATGACTTAGCAAATGACAAGCATGTTATACCTGCCCTGGAAGGCATGGGCCCCTTTGGTGGACATCAGAGGAAGCCACAGTCCCACATATTAGAGAATAAGTCTTCATTTCAATTCATTGAAAAAGTGGGGACTCAATTGTTAACCAAGAATGTAAATGAACTTGAAAATCTGCTGGCTAATGGATTCCAAGACTAACCTGGAAGAGCACACCGAGCTGGCCAGGCTCCCAAACATAGTTTATCAATGACTTAGAAAACAACCAAGGCACATCAGTGAATGGTTGGAGACATACATTAAAGTCTGTGATTTACAAAACATTCTTAACCTGCCTGTCGATGTCAAAATTCCAGAGCACAGTGTCAGAAAATCCCAAGAAGATGACAAAAAAAAAAATCTGAAGTATCTTAGGATTTAAGCAAGTGTACCACTAACTTCTTTATACAAAGAAATCATTCTAATAAAGTATATTAAGTCATCCATATATAGTGTCACTAAGAAAAAATGTCAGCTGTTAACAAGTCAAAGAAAATCCAGAACTTCAGCTATTATTATGAAACACATAGAAATTTGAAAATGCAAGAACCTTTTCAAGATCTCACTTCGTGGGTTACCTCTCTTTCTCCCCTCTTCCCAGTCATTTTTCTTTTCTTTGCACTGTCACTTGTTTTGCACAGCCCCTGGAAAACATTAATCTACTTTCTGCCTCATGTGGACATTTCACATGAATGGAATCACACAATATGTGGTTTTTGTGGCTGGCTTCTTTCACTTAGCATAATGTATTCAGGGTTCATCCATATAATAGCAGGTTGTCAAGATTTTATTCCTCTTCAAGGCTGAATAATATCCCATCATCTGTAGATGCTCTTTTATAAAAATCCACAAATCAGATGTTTTTGCTTTTTTGGCTCTGGTGAATAGTACTATGAACAGTCACGCCCAGGTTTGTGTGTGGACATATGTTTTCATTTCTCTTGAGTGCATACCTAGGAGTGGAATTGCTGCATGGAAACTATTTTTAACTTTCTGAGGAGCTGCCAAACTGTTTTCCTTAGTGATTGTACTGTTTTACATTACCACCATCAACGAATGAGGGCTTCAATTTCTCTATATCCTTGCCAACAGCCTACAATCAGAAATTTGAATTTAATTGGTCTGGCTAAGACCTGGACATCTGTCCCTTTTTGTTTGTTTCTGGTTTTGTTTTTTAAAGTTCCCGTGGAAACTGCAGTGTGCAGTAAAGGCCAAGAATCCCTTACTTCCACCCATTCATTTGCGACTCCTGACCTGTATTTCTACTATTCCCTGCACCTGACCAGAGCTCTTTAGACCTGTTTTATTCTTGCCACCCCACAAGCCCCTAATATACATCTGCTTTTTTGCTGACTGTTCCATAATAAAAGACAAATAAGGAAAACATAATCCTATGTGTATAGTTGTCATTTATTTTCAAGTAGGCAAGCTCTAAAAATATTTTTCGATCATTTGTGTATGTGCATATGTACAAGGGAAAAAAAATCTAGAAATTACTGATGGTTTTCCATCAAAAAACAGATATGGAGTCAACTCTGTTATCTTTTCTGCATATTTTTATCTTCCACCATAACCATGGGTGAGAAGCTACCTGAAGTGATAGTTTTCGAGTATCCTTGGATATGAGAATAGCCAACCCCCTTCTCCCATTGATCCATTAGAGACCTTTTCTTCAAAAAGAGCTCACCTTTAAAAAAAAAAGAAAGAAAAAGAATGTTTTGGCTCCCAAAGTTCTTTTTATCGAATAAAGATGGACGTAGGGAGTGAGTGGATGATTTTTATGTTTTGAACTTCAGCATGACCTTCAGTATGAAACTGTACTGTATGTGTAAAAATTTGAAGCTACTTATATCATCTTAAAGATGTTTTGTGCCCAATCAAACACAGGTAAGCAAAGGTCTACAGTACCAGCACTGAGGCCTAGAGCCCTTTAGAAAATGAACAGCCTATGTTTGCAGATACCCATCTGAGACAGAAGCCCAAAGCCGGGGTAAAAAAGCAAGATTTCTATATTAAAGGACTAAGCATGACTGACTTCTGAGTCTCATGGAGGCTGAGATTCTTATTTTTTCCTGAGATTCATCTTACAGTGAAAATAACCCAAACTATGTCTTCAAGTGGACTGTATTAGCAGAGGGGAACTTAAATATTAATCTAAGGGTTATATTATTAGAATATAACCCATACTTAAGGAAGAACATTGAAAGGTTGAAAATTTACTATTATGTACCTATCTGAACAGACTACATTTTCTACTGTGTTCCTACTGTATCACAGTCTCGATGGGGTCATAAAAGATTCAGAGATGTTCCTCTCCATGGATTGGATGGTAACACTGCAGATAGGTTGGGACAGCAACATGGAACTGGTGTCAAAAGCTTGAATGGTAAATTTAAATCAACTGTCATCTTCAGAAGCCAGAACTACATTCTAGCAAGTAGTATCCATTTTCAATACACAGGTCTCTTAGAAGTTAAGAGACACGAAATGTTCTTTTGTTTTGTTTTGTTGTTTTTGAGCTTCTGACATAAAGGAAAACAAAACAAAGCCATATAAACTGTGTCATGCTTTAAACATCAACATTGAGAAATTTAAGTTCCAAATACAAATGAATACAAATCAATTATTATTTCTGTGCACAGGAAAAATTCAACTTTTTAAAAATTTTCTTATTTTTTGGTACTGAGGATTGAACCCAGGGGAACGTTACCACTGAACCACATACCTAGCCCTTTTCGTATTTTATTTTGAGACAGGGTCTCACTAAGTTGCTGGGATTGGCTTTGAACTTGTGATCCTCCTGCCTCAGCCTCTGGAGTCTCTGGGATTATAGGTGTGGGCTACTGTGCCCAGTGATAATTCCACCATCTTTTGACTCTTGTGAAATGTCTGCATTTTTTCGAGGCAAAGCAATGCCACTCATGAATTTTTCTAAAACAGAACAGTAAAGCTAATTATGGTGTCAATTATAGCTATGTGTCACTGGTAATCTATAGACTCCTATTTTAAGTGTTCCACCATACTCAGCAATTTCTAAATGTGTTATTCACAAGATAATTACATGATGGATGAATTTATTACTTAACAGTGTGGTACAATTTAGTAAGGGGACAAGTTTAGAACTGTGTAATGAACATCTCCCTTCAATCCTGCTCAATAGCATTTGGAAAACCCACTTGGTGATAACAAGATCTAAATTCCAGGCTATCCCAGACCATCCCAGACCATCTCAGACCACCCTTCCCCTCTATTCTCCCAGACTCTGAGAAGACATTAGTTCAATGAGAGCATAAACATCAAATTAAAGACTTTACATTCTGTCCTCTCAAAAACAAATACAGGCAGCCCCTAGAGTCATACTAACGATCAAAAGGTTTTCAGGAGTCTTGAAATCCAGCTCTCCCACCTCAGCCTAGGAGGCTACTATTAAATATTGAACAAAACCTGAAATTGAAAGCATTCAAGTTTTGACCCTTCCTCTACCATCATGGATTCTGCAGCCCAGCATTGTCTAGGCCTCCTTCCAGGATAATAGTACTTTTCCATTGCCTTAGCAATGCCTTCCCATTCCCCTGTGTAATAGACAAATAGGTATTGCTCAGTAACTCTGAAAGTGACAATGGCAGTTTTCCCCCTCATCCTTTCTTCATTTCCTCATCCTCTCACCATATCCACTCATCAGGGGATCTCCATTCCTACCCATCTCATCACCTCTTCATTCTATTTGTCGCCATTTGAAAATGCAGAACTTTTTAATAATTAGCTTACTCGTATGAACAATAATGAGGCTCTCTCTGTCTGCCTACCTAAAAGCACCATCCAACACTAAGGAGCTAGCAGACTGAGACCCACATCTGAGTCCCATCACATGATTCCATTGTTCCGGCCAGGTGGGCTGTTTCTGGCTATAGGCAAGCTTCTGCAGAGAACCTAGGGTTTGCAGGGTGGCTATTATGCATTCGCTTTGGTCTTGTGATTCACACTGACTCAAAACAGCTTTCCTGTGTGGTCGTACTCATTTACATACTGGTTATTACCTCCCTAATAATAATACATACTGTTTCATTCTTCTTTGTCCTCCTCTTCACTTGTATAAGGGCTTTCTGGAGTTGTGAGTTCTCAAAAGGGAACACTAATTGGTCATTTTCTAAGGGCTACTTTTGATCTCCTCCTGACCTCAGAAGAAAAATGAGTCTCTCTCAACCATCTGGGTGATCTGTCTATACATAAACCTTCCTTGACACTCCCACAGCGGTCAGCATATTGCTTCAACACAAAAGGTGCCAGACAAATATTAATCATCATCTATAAAGTTTTCTGAGCACCTAGGAAAGACAGACCCAGATACACAGGAGAAAGATAAAGGTGAAGAATGAGCTGCGCCCTCTGCTGAAAACTATAACAAAGATGTCTCTATAGTAAATAAGGGAACTTGGGACTGGCTGGGAATCCATCTCTTCCTGGACATCAAATAATAGGTTCATAGCACCAAGATCCTATTACCAACAATGATCAATGAGCAGTGATTGGATTTTCCCATGTGCCAGGGCCAACAGTAGGCATTTGACCTGCCTTAGGTCATTCAGACACCAACAATCTACACAACGGATATGGAGGAAAACAAAGCTCTTCTCAGTAAACCAAAGTGGTCACCAAGCACTGCTTAGAGAAGGCTAGGAAGAATGGGGGGCTTGGAGTGGGGAATAGCAACACCCTGAAGGTGAGAGGTGCTGGTGGCAGAGAGGAGCAGCAGTGGCATCACCCACATCACAACTCTGCGTGCGTCCCCTGTCATTGCTTCCCTATAACCACATTGATGACTATACTGAACACAGTCTGGGAATTACCATGTCTGGGATAAGAGTGCTCTTTTGGCATATCATTTTATGAAGCTAAAAGAAGTCATTTCTGAAAATAATACCTGGGGGTCAGCCTTTATACATGATGCCAGTAATAACACGTCCATTGACACCTGGGAGGTAGAGACAATTAGACAACTTTATTATTTATTTTTTTTATTTTTGTGGTGCCGGGGATTGAACCCAGGGCCTTGTGCTTGTACGGCAAGCACTCTACCAATAACCCCAGCCCTAGAAAACTTTAGTAATTTTAAAAATCTGAATTTTTTAATTACACTAATAATTACAGCTCGTATTCTCACAGCCATTCCTACAGACAAGGCATTATGCTAAATGCTTTATGTAAATCTCTCTTAATTGCACTGTCATCATGTTGATTTTACAGAAGAAAGCACTAGGAGCTTAAGTCACTTGCCCGAGTTGACACTGGAAGGAAGTGGTGAAGCTGAGATTTGCACCGCGAATTTGTGACACTGGTCACCTCTCTGGTGCCAAGAAAGATCTTCTGCCCACATTGCCTCAGAAGCTGTAATTTCCTGATGTAATGATCACTCCAATATCTGCATACATGTGGGTGAGCAGAGGTGGTGACAAGAAGAACATCATCAACCAAAAAAGTCACGATGTCGGAAAGAATTAATTCTTAAGTGTGCAATTTTTGCTGCCCACAGAGTCCGACTGTCTTATGGGTATAAAAAGTTTATTCAGAGCTTACCAAGGTGGCTATGCCAGGTCTCACAGGATCAAATGGGCAGTCTAAGGGCATATGGAAGCTCTCCTTAGCTTTGGATGTGGCTCTGTCTCATCTGCTCACCATGACATCGGAGCAACATTCAGCTTGGGAGAACTCTACTTGAGTGTGTGCTGTTGCAAATGGTTATTTATGGCAACCCTCATTGCCAAGTGGGCTGAGAAACACAATAATTAAAAGGCTGACAAGCAATCCCTAATTAAGTGTATATGTATTGTTGAAAAATGGATTTTGAGTCCAAGCAAAACAGTGAAGCAGGTTCCCCCAGCATGGAATCTCCAAGCTTTGTAGTCTTATAGACACTTGGTCTTAAAATAATATTTCAAATGCCAGCTATTAGTAACCCATACATTCAAATCTTGGTTTAATGACAAATATGAGGAAAGGCGGTTGCTTTTTAAAAAACAAACAATTTATGTATATATATATTTTTTCCTCTTGAAAAGTTTCATCCCAGTTGCAAGTGATCTTATTTAGGTGACTCTTATTCCAAGAGTCCTGCAGGAACAGAGTCTTTGTTGGCACAACTTAACTCCTATCTTTGTAGTCCTTGCCTACTGTGACACTTGTGTGTCACAGTACAGGCTGTGAGCAACAGCACACAGACTTGCAGCTGTCAAGACAGATGTGCACTCTAGACCCTTCCCTGTTCTGCTCTCTAACAGGGAAACACTCTCAGCCACTCTCTTGTCATCTCCCTGACCCGTTTCCCTGTCTGATACACACATGGGCATATGAAGCTGTTTCAAGGTTAAGGTCAGAGTTGCTCTCAGCATGCTCTTCAGAGTTCTAGGATGGCATTATTGACTCCTCCTAATACATAGTCCAGGAAAAATAATTTCCCTGCTAAACACAGATTCCCAGGAGATCTAATATTGATGGAAGAGTAAATTCATGCTTGGTTTTGCTCACTGTGTGCTTTCTTCTATACCAGGAAGGGCCAACATGCTATGGTCTCCTCTTCCTGTACCTATGGCAGATATCACTAATCAACTTTGTCATGTTCTCCTGTAGGACCTTCTTAATAGAGACTTTTAGATAGCTATTACCAATCAATTGGTAATGTAGTGTGACAAGCAAAACCTATTTTTTATTCCAGTCTTAGACTTTAGACTAATGATACAGGGAAACCTTCTGTGGCAGCCCTAGGATGATCCCATCCATTTCAGACTAAGGATGTGATAACCCATGAATCTTTCAGAATCTCAACTCTTTCAATTAAGAACATGAATAATAAACTTTTACCACTGAAATAACATGCTCTATGGTAATCCTTTGACTAATCACCTTGTTAATAAATATCTAAAGACCACATTTTTCTTTGGGCTTCCAGCTTCCATGGGAACATTGTGATTGTGACATAATTTTTAAATTAGTGGGTTTGTTCATAGTTTTATATTAGTAAATGTCAAGCTTCTTACTAATTAGCAAATTCCGTAAATCCGCAGTAGTATTAATTTTCTTAACTGTACTGGGAATTAATATGAGAATAAAAAATAAAGAGACAATTAAAATTCCCCTAAGGGCACTTATATCTAAAAAATCCAGCACAAAGCAAGAAAACATTAACCCATTTTGAGGGCAATTCTGGAAGGATTACAAAAGATGTGTCGCTGTCACAGGCAGCAAGTGAAGCATACATTTACTGTGGAGCACTCTCAGCTACAGCTCAATTCCCTGATGACATTTTCTCAGGTTGCTGCTGCTGAGATTCCCCCTCTTGCCTTCGATTTGGTTAAATGCATTTTTTTCAGAAGTTTCTCATTTAATAAGGCATTATGATCTCTTTACTGATGTTTCCACTCAAATTGCTAGTGCACTTTCTTTCACTTTAGAGGAGGATGCACAGTGTAATGCTTGGATCCTCAAAAGCTACCTTGCAAGAGTCCTCTTTTCTACTGAGTGTTTGCTGATCATCTTTTTTCCCCCCAATAACCCACTGAGAGGGTAGAAACCTACATATCTGTAAGTGGCTGTTTAACCTCCCAGCTCCAGAACATGAGAGAAAGTATGTCCCACTTGGGGGTACTTATGCCATTTCTTTATAAAGCTATCCTCTAAGCACTGTTAAACAAATATGCAGGTTTCTGAAACTCTCCCTCTTGCTTAAGCCTATTACAAAGATGCTGGAGTCTTCCTATGCTGGTGGCCATGGAAACCACCTGTCTTATCATGGCATGAGGTCTTTTCTTCCTTTTCCTGGCATGCCAGGCTACTGGGGACAAGCCAGAGCCCTATGTTTTGAAAAGTCAAGGACAGATGTTTCAGGATGACAGGTCCCAAAGGTTCAAGATCACAGTTAATAATACTAAAATTCAAGTGTGACATGGTATGCACCAATGGGGAAACTGTACGCAGTTTGTGAAATACAAAAGTAACACTGTGCACAAACTGTAGCTTCTATTTGGAGCATTTTTTTCTTCCTTATCATGGTTATCAGTGATGCAATCTATTGCACTAGAATGAGCTCTTAACCAATTAGTATAACACCCAAAATATCTGTCCTGCCATTCTATTTTATTTACAGTGCCCAGGACATACTCGAAATATAGGGCCTCTAACACAAACAAGAATTATGCATTCCTTTCTGTGTCTCACATGCTGGATCGAGATCTTCTTGAAGGCAGAGAAAGCTGCTTGATGTCTAGGTGGCCTATTCAAGACAACATCTCAAGCAGACTAAGCAGCCCCATGGGAGACAAGAAGCTCTATGAATGACTGGGCAGCTCCCAATAGTCCCTGGGAAATGTATAAGTAAACTGTAAATAAAATCTAAGTGTGTTTTCTAGTTCCCTCAATGCAATGAAGACCCAAGGTCTATAGCACTAGTTTGCTCCTCAGTACAAGTTTGAAAATGACCACTGGTATGAATGAGGCAGGTCTTGTCTGGCCTGACTGCCATGCAGAGGCTGAAGGATACCCCATCATAGCCACAGGCAAGTCTAAGAGGGCATAGTAGGGCTTTATACTTTTAGGTGATGAGCTGCCCCCTACTAGCACATGGGCCATGGCCCAGCAGATACCAGGCTGTCACCAGGAAGTGTAGTTCCTACTTCTCCTGATAGAATGAATGTGTGTGGGCGAGACAGGACAGAGGGGGAAAGGAAGGAAAGAACAAATAGTTAGGGACTGGAGAGAAAAGTCCCTTCCTAAGGAATAAAATTCTTACATATCATCTTTATAACCCTAGCAAATAGCATAGTACCAGGCAAATCGTAGATAACAACAAATATCAGTTAAACAATGGAGTCATTCACTGAACTTTTCCATGCCTCATTCTGATGTTTTAGATCTGTTCAAAGCATCCCAAAAGGGCCTCTGGTTGTAAACCAAATCAAACCAATACAATAGGATGCCCTTCAGCACTGACATCTGGGTAGGAATTAAACATCAAATTACCAATCAGACAGATGCTAAGGCAGGACATATTTAAGAGCCAATCCCATTTTGGAAACAAAGAACAAAGCCAATACCATGCTTTTAAACAGCTATTTTCCCAAAGTATCTGGACCACAGCACACATTTTTATGAACAAAGTTTAGTTCATTCCTTCTCTGTCCTGTCCCTTCTCTTATTAAGCCAGTTATAGCCAAATTATAGTAGGGCAATCCTCCTAAGTTGCCACTGATAGAATAAGAGCTAGTCAAAGGATGTTTGAGCTATTTTTTCACAGCCTTAGATGAAGTGGGGGAAAAAATAACCCAACCTCTATCAAGGATGTCAAAATGAACAAATCTGCAATAGCCATTTGGGCACAGGGCAGGTGAATAGCCCAGTTCTCAGAAAGATGAACAAAAAAGTCCAGGCCATTATCCAATGTGAATTGAAAAAGCAACTCAGACTGAAATTTGTGGTTCTGATACCATTCAAATAAAAATGAGAGCTAGAGATAGGGATTGATGGCTCTTTCTCAGGAATGTGTATGCCTTTTCTCAGATGTGTCAGTGGACAATGGCTTCCTACCACATGGTGAAGTCTTTAGCAGTCTCTTTCCAACAGAAAAACCTCTGCAAAGATAAAAATAAAAGGACTTCTACTTACTACTTAATCTCAAACACTCCAGTTTTTATTGCCCAGACTATAGGAGTCTGGAAATTAGTATGGGTGGGGGGAGGGAAAGCCAGGTGCAGTGGTGTATACCTGTAATCCCAGCGACCAGAGAGGCTGAGGCAGGAGGATCCCAAGTTTGAGGCCAAGTTTGAGACAAACAAAAATGGGCTTTGAATGGAGCTCAGTGTTAAAGCACTCTGGAGTTCAATCCCCAGAATAAAATAATTAATAATAATAAAATAAAAATTTTTTAAAAAATAGAGAAGCTGGGGATGATTCCAAATATCCATAAAGTAACACCTACCAGTTGATCAGTATCCAACATGTTTTCCCTATTTTCAGATCCTGTTCTCATTTATTCATCATCAACCATGTGCCAAACCCTATGTTAGGTGATGGAAATACAATGATTAACAAGAAAGAAATGGACCCATCATCATGGAACACATGGCTAATCTGTCCAATAATAACAACTCCATATTATTTTATTGTAGAGCTATATATTTTAAGCACTGCTCTTCATGGTTATAGGGGAAACCATTTTCTGATCCTGATGTAATAAGAATATGTAAGTTCTTAATATTTTCAGAGAGATAGGAGGGCTGGGAAAAATACATGGGATAATGCAGCTGAGAGTGATAGGGTGGCAGTGGGACTATTGTTTGAGAGAAGATGGCCAGGCAGGGCACCAATGAGAAGCAAAGTCTTAGTTGGGGTCCTGGAGAGTTAAAAAGCTAGCTCTCCAGGTAAGATGTTAGAAAAAGTGGACTGCTTTTCCTCACTCCTAAGTTTTTAGAAGAACTGGCACTAACTATTATTAGGAGAATAAATTTGTTACCCTAATTGGAGGCTGAAATTCTAAACACTTAATACTCAAAGTGTTGTCTGAGGTCTAGCAAGTGTCAGCATCACCTGGGAGCTTGATAGGCATGCAACCTCTCAGCTCTGCTCTAGATCTAATTGGTCAGAAATGGCAGTAACCATTAACAGTAACCAGTAACAATTTCATAAGCTCTGAACTAATCAGCTTGGCTCAGACTTTGAAGCTGTCTCAACCAAGCTTGCACTCGATCAGCCATTCATTTATGTTTGTTTCACAAGTTATCTGAGAAATCTGAGAATCAGAGGAAGGAAGAGGTTGCCATTTTTTTCTACATGTGTGGGTGAGAGGTGTAGTGTCAACATCTTATAGAAGAGAAAGTACAAAGGCTCTTATGTAGGCCAAGCTGAATTATGAATGAAAGAAACAGATAAACCAAGGCTAAGCCATTCAAATTTTATTCTTATTGAAATGGTAGCCTTTGAAGGGTTTTACACAAGGAGGTGCTATAATTGAAAATCTGAAGAGAGGATTCTGGGTGCTATGTGGAGGATGGGTTATAACTAAGCAAGAATGAAAGAAGCTGGCACAGTTAGGAGGCTACAGAAGTGAGCCAAGGATAACTGAGGAAGATGAACTGAGGTGGCAGTGGTAGAGTGAGAAGTGGTCTTATTCTAGACACATCTTGGAAGAAGAGTTGGTCAGACTTATGTATGGAATATGGAAGAGCAGTTAAGAAATAGGGTGGGGGCTCAAGTAATCAGCGAGTACCTCGTGGAGCATGCAGGTGGGCACCCTACCCATACTGCCCCCATATCCAAGGGCTGACCCCCAGGGGGGGCTGACTGAAATACAAAGTAAGTCATAAATGATACAACCCCTATGGTTGATAGATAAGGCCAGTACATCCAGTTCCTGTTTCTCTATTCCTCACTATTGGATTCTAACCTGTTCTTCCTTGAAAAGAAAAATATCACAGCAATGGATTTCATTGATTTAAGGAGAAGGGAAATTAATACTAATTTATAAACCAAACAAACACTACTTCAGGCAAATACTTTAGACAAATACTGAAAAGTCCAGGTTTAAAAAATAAAACCCTGAATATCCAAGATAACTTACTCATACAGTCAATGTTTGGCAATAAGAAATAGATTGCGGGTCACTAGACTTCTAAACGTTTCAGGAAATAGTTGGTGCCTTATTACTAAAGCGAATTGAGCTGAACTAACCTTGCCCTGGAAATCAACTGTTAAGCCTCTAGAAAGGCCAGTGGTTAATGAGTTCTCCTTCAACTCTGCTTTTGAACTCGATCTTCATTCATAACAGGAAAACATAATTCTAGAAGGAGAAGCCATTCCGGATCAGTAATAAATCATTTTCACATATAAGAGACAATGCAGTCCTCTTGGAAAAGTCACCATGCTACTTTGGGGGACTTCCAATTGGAATATTCTAGAAAACAAAATTGTAACGACTCATTACGATAGGGATTCAGTCTTTTTTTTCAAAGGTCTTCCCCCCCAGTCTGCCTAGGACTGGCAAAACAGGCCTTCCAACCACCCCCAGCCTGCCTTCTTACTCTCTCTTCTGTGACTGAAACCCAAATATTTCTCCTATTATGGTTAAGCTATTTTTATATATGTTTTGTACCCAAATTCAACAGAGGGTTGACAAAGAGCAAGGTACATTCCAGGCAGTGTCTTTTAAATAGAATTCTATTTTCAGGTTCCAGGATATGAAATGGTTGCTTTAGAATTTATGACTTTGATACTGGTATTTCCCTCTGTGTATGTGCTTCTGAGGATTCCTCCTGACCACTCCAGGAGGAGGCTGGCTCAACTCATTACAGCCCTGTGAGAAAGGGATTGAGGGCTGTGATTTTATCATCAAAGGGGCAAATTCCTTTATCTTATTCTAAAGCCAATTATTTTACAAATTAGATCTACTGCTTACATAATATGCCATGGTGAGAACTTATGGACAGGTGGAAAGAAAGCCATCCCTACTTCTCCAAGCCTAGGCCTATGTATCCAATTTTTTTTTTTTTTTTTGTATTGGGGATTGAACCCCATGGCACTTAACTACTGAGCCACATCCCCAGACCTTTTCTTACAATATTTTATTTAGTGACAGGGTCTAAGTTGCTTAGTGCCTTGCTAAGTTGCAGAGGCTGACTTTGAACTCCTGATCCTTCCGCCTCAGCCTTCTGAGCCACTGGGATTAGAGGTGTATGCCACCATGCTCAGCAGGATCATTTTCTTGTTGGTAAGAACATGAGTGCTAGGGTCGGAAGGCCAGGATTCTTACTCCACATGGCTGCCTGTCAGAGTCTGGGTGACTCAGCAGTTTTTCAAGGTCTCAGTTTCCCTGTTTACCCTATGGCAATGATTCCCAAATTAGCCACCTAGGATTTACATGTAACAGTTTTATTGAGATGCAATTCATATACCATACAATTCACTCATTTACAGAAGTAAATGTGTACAATTCAATGGTTTTTCATCTGTTCACCCATTTTCAAACATTTTCACTGCTGTCTGGGGGTCTTCTGGAAAATTCCAAAGCACTGGCAATACTTGGCATCAATTAAATCTTAGTCCCTGGCCTGGGGTGGTGGTGGGAGAACAAAGGCATGAGTGAGTTTGTGATGCTCCTCAGGTAATTTCAACGTGCAGGTAAGTTTTGGAAATAATGCTACACAGGGTCACTGTGAGGACTACACAGAAAATAAACTCAGAAATGAAGAAATGGGAGCTCCTCCACACAAAGGCTTGTATAATTGCCACTAAAGAAGTAATGGGGATAATCATCCTGAGGAA